>NC_083683.1:65713653-66314615 GCF_033118175.1 Dama dama
AAAGCAATGTGGCTCTAAAAAGAAACACACTGGAAACAAAACCTGTTTTTCCCATGTACTTCTGTAGCTGGAGACGGCCATAGAGAGCTCTGAGCCTGAGCAGATATGTGTTAAAGGTACACCAGCAGTAAATCGGACTCTCTCGCTGACATCAAAATCCTCACGAGAACCGAGCAGCAGAACAGTTTAGGTTATTTGTTGTGTGTCTACCTACCACCTAGTCAGCAATCTCACAGTAGGCAGCCCGTGTTTGGGGACAAGATGGCCTGGGCTCTTTGCTGCTGTTTAGTCACTAAGCCATGCCCCACTCTTTTGTGACCCCATGGACTGTAGCTCACCCGTCCATAGGATCTCCCAGGCAAGAATACTGGAGTGGGTTGCCAGTTCCTTATCCAAAGGATCTTCCTGGCCTGGGGATCAAACCCACGTCTCCTGCATTGCAGGCGGATTCTTTACCACTGTGCGTGTGTAAGTCACTTCAGTCATGTCTGACTCTTTGTGATCCTATGGACTGTAGTCCAGTAGGCTCCTCTGTCCATGGGATTCTGCAGGCAAGAATACTGGGATGGGCTGCCCTACCTTCCTCCAGGGGATCTTCCCAGGGAAACTTGTCTGCACAGTCTGTAGTAATGGCTCCTTCCCAGCCTCTCCCGAATGCCAGTTCTGCCTGCTATCACACTGACCATGTCATCATGCTTCCCCCTGCACAGGTACACGCTGGCAGCCCAGGACCTGGTGATGCGAGCCCGCGGTGTCCTGAAGGATAGAGGATGGCGGATATCCAACGACCGGCTGGGCTCAGGAGACGACATTTCTGTATACGTCATTCCTTTAATACATGGAAACAAACTGTCGTGAAAACAGCCCAGGGTTTTGGAAGGACAGGAGGGATGAACGCTGGGACGCCTCTGGGCAGGGCTGGGCTGGGGAGTGCCCCAGCACGGTTCCAAGTGATGCCACCCCTTCCCAGCCCAGGTGGGGAGCTTGCTGCTGAAAGGCCTCTGGCTGAGCTTCAGGAGGGCCCCTGGGTTTCAGTTTCCTCTTTAGAAACAGGTCTGGATACACGAAAGAGCAAAACATAAAGGCTGCTACTGAGTGTTGTGTTTCTCCTGGTTCCTTTCGTAGGCCTCCTAGGTGGCCATGGCCCATCTCGGGGGCACCTACGTCATATTTATTTTATCTGCAGTAGCTGGGGCAGCCACTTTCGGGTGGTCACTGGCAGAAGACTCTTTAGCCCACCCAGCTGCCAACCTCTCTACGGGTTAACAGTGCTGCGCTGGAGTGCTGGGGATCACGCCTCAGGAGATGGACACACCCATCTTCTCGTAAGCCTGAGATGTCTTTCAGGGAACACTATCTGTGTGTCTTCGTTTCTTTATTCTTTTTCGGTAATGGTGGGGTGCGGCAGGGATGTTTTTCTGATATTCCTTGAATCTTCATTGTTTCCCTTCCATAGCACAGACCTGGGACTTTCCAGGCCCCTGCCGCGGAGTCTGTGTGTCCAAGTCTGGCTCGGACCGTCCCCACATCCTGTAGCCCACGCCGCCCAGGCAGCCATCTGGAGCTGCGCCCTGACTCACAGAGTTCAATCTCTGTTATGTAACAGTTTGTTCCTGAGTTGGTTTTTCTCACCAAATCAATGTGCTTTCATGAAAATATGAGTGTTTCTTTGGACCAGTGGTTCCTCTCTCGTCTTCACGGGTCCCCCTGGTATGGTTTCCGGTTTCTCTCTGAGAGCCTGGGTGTTCGTTTCTGGGTTGGTTGGCCCTCCCCCCACCCTCTGTGCCATAAGGATACACACGAAGCAAGTGTTGAATCGAGTGGTGTAGACGTTCCTTATATGGATCAGCTCACCACACGTCGAGGATCACTCTCCTCCACCTAGATCCAGGTTCTGAGGGTGGGGACTGGCCCCAAGCCCACGCCAAATAATGTGTTAAGGATCAAGAGCAGCAGTCTTATTAGCGTCACCATCAGATTTGGGCAAAACCCACTCAGAACAGCCATGTAATAAAAGTGCATTTGAATCAGATTGACTGGTCCTTGTCAGGCTATGCGCCCTGTTCCTTCTCCATGGAAGCATCCCAGCCCCCCAGGTACTGAGACCTCCCCCTCTCCTGCCACCTCTAGGCGTTCCTCACAAGAGCAGCATTGGACGGATCAGATCTACCTGCTGCTTCTCTGCCGGGAGGACTCACAAAACAGTTCTAGGAATCACTTCTCTCTCTTACGGCCTCTCAGTACGGCAGGACCTTGTAGAGCAGGGTCCAGTCACCAAGTCTTCCTGCAGACCATAGACCTCCTGTGGCAGCATCACCATCTCGGCTACTTTTTGTGATAAAAACATGCTTCCCCCCCACCCCCACCATTAAAGAAAAAAAGTCATTTTTTTTCTTGCTGTGATTCCCCCAGAAGGCTGGAGAGTCAGTTCCACTTCCTGTGTGTTCCAATCCCTTCCCCACAGCAGGAAAATAAAGCTTCCCCAAAGGGAAAGATAACTTTCCTCTGGGATAATCACCTGCATTTACATTCCTAAAATGTAAATATTCTCTGAGGAATGGCCTAGAGCCTTCCTACTTAGAAATGTGTTCATCTTGCAGCCTGGAAACAATGCCTGGTCTTGTGGGTGAAGTGTGGTGGGACTTTACCCACCCAGTGTTTGCCAAAACCTCGCCTGGGAAGAACTGGACCGACTGCGCCTTTGTCAGGAGTCATCTTCATCCCATGGCTTCCATCCTCCTTCCATCAATCTTAGCCACCCCCAGGGACAGCTCTATGGGGAGAAGTCTGTGGTACCCAATGTGCTGCTCTCGGGAAATGTGCAGGCAGCCCGCAGCAGAGTGGGCCACTTTCTGTTGCTGCGCTGACTCTCAAAACCATGTACAAATTCAGAAACTTGAGAAAGTTTTCCATGGAGGACTCTGAGCCACCTTCTTTGGGAAGCTGTCCTCACAAGCTGTCACCTCTTCCCAGTGTTCCCATTGCCCTTCGTTTATTTCCTGGGCTGCTATTTTATTCAAGGCACTAGAGTCAGAGTTTGGATGTAACATTCCACTCCACTCTCCATTGTGTGTCCTGCCAAGGCATGTCTGGGCAAAAATCTCTGGAACCTCCTTGTTCAATTTATCCTAAAGTCCGTGAGCATTTAGTCCCACCGGATTTAGTTAGAAAGGTATCTAGGAATTCTCTTTATAAGCTCCCCTTGGGTGGAAGGATTTTGGTAGCAAGCTGACGCCATATGTCTGTTTGGGGATGGGAGGGAAACCACAAGGGCTCAACCAGATGTGGGGAACACATGACTTGTTAATGCCTGTTGCAGGTCTGCCCAGCACGGGTGCTCTGTGAGTTGAGCTTCCTCCATTTCAGCCTTATTTTTCACCCAGGCTCTGGATCATTCCATCCCTGAATACTAACTGTGTTTACACATCAGTTGGCCCTTGGAGCATTCCTGGAAAGGTCAAAAGGCAACACCAAATTCCGCAGAACATATTTATACATGGTTCTCTTATCTTGCCTATCTTGTGTATCAATCCTGTTTGCTTGCCCTGGCGGCCTCAGAGGAAGTCTTGCTTAATGAAAAGCGTTTGATTTCCCAGTCGTCTTTATGGCTGTCTGGGGGGTTGGGGGGTGAGGTGGCCACTTGCTTTCATGAAAGGCTGTCTCAGTTCTGAATCCCCTTGTTGGGCTGGCCTCTGCTCTTTTCAACATTTGGTGACACTCTTCCTTAAAGACCACCAGCTCACGCTCCATCCACACTGGTGTTTTGTCAGGTGACAACGAAAGCTTGTTCTCCCCACACCTGAAATCAGAGCAGTGTGAGCAGCCTTAAGACTGGAGGGCATGTTCTCTTGCGGCTCTGCCTGCCTAAATGCTCTTCTTAGAGAGGGAACAGAGAAGTGAAAACAGGCGAGGCCAAGTAATCCTCTAACAGGACAAAGCCCCCAGAGTGGGGATTTGTTCTTTTCCACTGTTTACAGCTTTGGGGAATTGGGGGTATTTAATTTTTTTTTAATCCCTAGCAGTTTACCCTGTAACTTGGGGCTGCATGAAGTCAGCTGTGCTTTTTTTTTTTTTTTTCCAATTCTTCTCAGTGTTCATTTACTCCTTGGAAAGAATCACAGCTGTTAGTAGATACTGGTGGACAGAGATGAGAGTCCCAGATCCAGAGCTGGCCTCAGATGTTGGCCATTCTGGCAGGGTTTTCAGTTTACCAAGAGCACTAATGTGGAAACACTCGGGGGACAAAAAAAAAAACTCCCACATCTTTATGACTCTGGTCTAACCTCCTCGCTCATCTGCCAATCAACTTTATTTCAAAGGTCAGTGGTTTTCTTTCCACCACCGTCTAAGGATCTTACCTTCCCTTAAGTGACCCGGCAGCTCCAGTTTTCAGACTGAACATGTTAAGCTTTAATGAGATTCTATTTTCGGTAAGTTCATGCTACTGGGACACATGGAAAAAAGCAGTGAGTCACTGTCTATGCAAAACACCCACCAGGTTGACTCTAGAAGGTAGCAGATCTAAGATGACAGTGAAACAGTATCTGGCCATCTGACAGAATTTTACATTAGGAATCTGGATTTTTGAGGACTTTGAATTGCAGAGACAGGTCGCAGCCTGCACTCCCTAGACCACCCCCCGCCCCAGCACACTTTGGTCCTGTGTGGGTGATGTGGCTTATGTGTGTACACTGGGATTTTTCAAAGGACACTACATGAGCAGCCCCACTTGCCTCTTCTGTAAGCACCATGGTGGCCCTTTGTGATCTGAGTGCCAGGCCAGGGAAGTGCTGCTCTTTCTAACCCACGATGTGATTTGTGTAAATAGCTTTAATTTTTGCCTTGGCGTCTTAGATGAAGTTTTGTTTCTGTAGCGACCAGGTAGACAGAGACCAAATGAGGCTGTAAATGTGATGTTTTCTACTGTGATGTACTTGAAGGAGAATCTCGTGTCCTCCAATTTTCCATAGTATTTTGTGTTTGGGGAGTCCTGAGGTTACTCTTTGATTCCTACTTTGCCTCCATTCTCTTTGTTTCTTCTGGAAACCCAGGGAGGCCCCCAGTGGAGATCATTTGTAAGGAATGTATCACGGTCTGGGTTTCCAAGAAAATACCCTACGTACAGAGAACTAAGAAGAATCTGCCTGAAAATGGTTTCGGCACCGTGTAACCGTTCTGCTTTGTGATTGTGAAACCTTGACTTTTGTAACCCAAAAATGAAACCTGTTTAGTAAAGGGGATCTATTTTGTGTGTTTTGAAACTTAGGTGCAATGTTCCCTGGAAAAAGCTAAAGAAATGTATATGCTCAATGCCGTTTTAAAATAAAATATTATATATATATATATATATATGTATATAGGATACCTTTAGCAAAACTGTGTGTCACTTCTTTCAATTCGCTAAGAAGTTTCTTCTTATCAGGTAATGGAATGAGATGAGAGGGTCATGGCCTCATGGGGAATTGTCAACTGGGAATAGACTCAAAAGAAAATCAGATGGGAATGGATGCCAACACTAGGTCTTCACAGGAAATCAGCAGTCAAGACTATGTATTTCACCATTGCCTCTAAAACTACCATGGATACTGCTCCCAAGAACTACTCCAAACAGGTAATTCTTTTTTTCGTTTATATCTCAAATATATCTCAAATATAACTGACATGCAACACTGTATTAGTTTCAGGTGTACAACTTAATGATTTGATGTGGACTGTAGCCCACCAGGCTCCTCTGTCCATGAGGATTCTCCAGGCAAGAATACTAGAGTGGCCTGTCGTGCCCTCCTCCATGGGATCTTCCCAACCCAGGGATCCAACCTAGGTCTCCCACATTGCAGGCGGATTCTTTATCATCTGAGCCACCAGGGAAGCCCAAGAATACTGGAGAGGGTAGCCTATCCCTTCTCCAGGGGATTTTCTTGACCCAGGAATCAAACCAGGGTCTCCTGCATTGCAGGCAGATTCTTTACCAAATGAGCTACCAGGGAAGCCCATCTATTACTATATAGGATTACAAACTTTTTTTTCCTTGTGATGAGCACAATTATGCAGCAGTTTGAACATTCTCTGGCTTTTCCTTTCTTTGGGATTGGAATGAAAACTGATCTTTTCCAGTCCTGTGGCCACTGCTGAGTTTTCCAAATCTGCTGGCATATTGCATGCAGCACTTTAATAGCATCATCTTTCAGGATTTTTTTTTTTTTTTAAACTAGGAACTTTCTTTTAATCAGTTACAAACTAAATTACAAATAATGTGAACAGCAAGAACACTCAAGGGCAAAAGGTGGGAGAAGAGAGAGAAAATCATAAAAAGAACAAAAGTTTTTTTTTTTTTTTTTAATTTAAATTTATTTATGTATCTGGCTGCACTGGGTCTTAGTTGTGGCATGCGGGATCTTTAGTTGTGGCATGTGTGATCTAGTTCCCTGTGAAATCACTACGTGAAATCACTCAGTTGTGTCCAACTCTTTGCGACCCCATGAACTGTAGGCCCACCAGGCTCCTCCATCCATGGAATTTTCTAGGCAAGAGTACTGGAGTGGGTTGCCATTTCCTTCTCCACAAAAGTTTTTTAAAAAAGAACAGCATATTTGCATTACAAACCCCAAGGTGCACATGGCAACAATCCCCACCCATTCCCACTTAAAAAACTACTATAACCTGAAATATAAATGTAATTGTTCATCCTTAAAGAAATGTTTTTTCCCCAATGTCCCCACTCAGTCACTGCCCTGAGTGTCAGAATTCTCAAAATGATGTCTCAACCTTAACTTTTACTCTTACGGGGTGGCCTTCAGAGGAAGATGGGACCTAGCACCTTAAGAATCTTAAAAAGAAGAAAAAAATTCAAACATCTTTCACTTGCCTCATAAGGTCAGGGTGAAGCACAGTCCCTGTCCCAGAGCCTCCTAGACACGCCTTGCCCACAGGAGGGACAGGCAAGAAGCCTAGGGGCCATCATACATACTGTAGCCCCACCAGGACTGCAGAGACTGGGAGTCTTAAGTCTCCCAGATGTTAAGTGAGATGAAACACTACAATTAGGGTATAAACTGGTTGGATCTATTTTTTAAAAACCCAATTCTTTGAAACAGGCCCCTCCACAACGTTTTAGTTTTGCTTGGTTTTCAGAGGTTCCAGCTTAGCCCCCACTGCTCAGTGGGCCTTACACAGTGGCTCTGGAGGCTTGGGGTCTCTATCATCCCAGATACAGAGAATAATAATAGTGGGGCTTTCAGAGACTGGGATGGCAAAGCCTATGTGGACGGAGGAAAAAAGTCTTTTTATTTTGTCTTAAAACAAAAACAAAAACCCAGCCCTCTTAAGCAATGACTAAGAGGAGAGAAGAGAGGCTAGTGAAGGCTGACTTCAGTTCAGTTCAGTTCAGTCGCTCAGTCGTGTCCGACTCTTTGCGACCCCATGAATTGCAACACGCCAGGCCTCCCTGTCCATCATCAATGCCCGGAGTTTACTCAAACTCATGTCCATCGGTGATGCCATCCAACCATCTCATCCTCTGTCGCCCCCTTCTCCTCCTGACCTCAATCTTTCCCAGCATCAGGGTCTTTTCCAATGAGTCAGCTCTTCGCATCAGGTGGCCAAAGTATTGGAGTTTCAGCTTCAGCATCAGTCCTTCCAGTGAACACCCAGGACTGATCTCCTTTAGGATGGACTGGTTGGATCTCCTTGCAGTCCAATGGACTCTCAAGAGTCTTCTCCAACACCACAGTTCAAAAGCATCAATTCTTCGGTGCTTAGCTTTCTTCACAGTCCAACTCTCACATCCATACATGACCACTGGAAAAACCATAGCCTTGACCAGATGGACCTTTGTTGGCAAAGTAATGTCTCTGCTTTTTAATATGCTATCTAGGTTGGTCATCACCTTCCTTCCAAGGAGTAAGCGTCTTTTAATTTCATGGCTGCAATCACCATCTGCAGTGATTTTGGAGCCCCCAAAAATAAAGTCTGACACTGTTTCCACTGTTTCCCCATTCTGTTTCCCATGAAGTGATAGGAGGCTGACTTAAGTGCATCTAATACTGAAGTGTCCTTTCAATTTCACCTATTTCTTCCCTCCACTCCATCACACAGAGTGGACTGGTTAAGAGGGGCAGGTGAGTGCTAAGGCAGCCAGACAAGATCGGTGAGCTAAGAGCCCAGGGCCGAGCCAGATCACACTTGCACTGGAGAAGAGGGTGATACTGGGGGTAGAGGCTTGAGAAGGTGATCAGAGTCGAAAGTGAGGCACTGGCTTGGTCATATCCTTGAAGAAAGGGTGAGCCAGAGCTGCCTTGGCTGAAATCCGCTTGTTAGGGTCATAGTGCAGCATTTGTGGTAACAAGCTCCGTCCGTCTTCATCTGGCACCACATTGCTAAAATCTTGCCTGGCCCACTTGGGGAAACTTGGCTTATAATCTGGCATAGAAGTAACTCCTGGCCAAACCCACCTTATCTGGGCCCTCCAGGGTCCGAAAGATCCAGAAGAGCTGGTCAATCTCAGAATCTCCGGGGAACAGGGCCTGGCGGGTCACCATCGCAGCAAAGATGCAACCGAGGCTGCAGATGTCCACGGTTGTGGAGTAGTCTTTGCAGCCCAGAAGGATTTCCAGTGCTCATTACCACAGAGTCACCACCTCGTCAGTGTAAGTATGAACAGGGACCCCAAAAGCTCTGGCTAGTCCCAAGTCTGCTAGCTTGATGGACCCATCTGCATTGATAAGCAGATTCTGAGGTTGGAGGTTTGGTGCAGGACCCGATAAGAGTGGCAGAAAGCTAGGCCCCGACGCAGCTGGAACAAGTAGCTCTTTATAGGGGAAGAGGAATGCCAGTGAGCACAGGGGCATCCATGAATTTCTTGAGATCCTGGTGCAGAAACTCAAAAACCAGGTAGAGTCTGTTTTCTGTGTGAAGGACATCCAGCAGTTGGACAATATTGGGATGATGAAGCTCCTTGAGCAGTACTGGGTACACACACCCTCTGTCTCAGTGTCCAGGCGGATTTTTTTAAGTGCCACCACTTCTCCTGTCAACTTGTTCTTGGCTTTGTACACAACTCCGTATGTGCCCTCTCTGATCTCTTCCACTTTTTGGAAGTTCTCCATGAAGCCTGGCAAGTCGGGTCAGCCCGGCCCTGGAGCGGGGGCCTGGGAACCCTGCAGAAAAAGGCAACCAGCTCTTGGGAGTGAGGAGGGGAAACAGGGCCCAGCACTGCAACCTCAGGTTGAGGTCGGGATGGAACGCAGAGTACCTCTCGCTCTTGTCAATTTATCCAACTTGAAACAATATTGCGACCTCCGCCCCTCCTCCCCTCCAGTTCCCTTTCAGGATTTTAATGGTAGTTCTATTTAATTTTCTGAGGACCTTCCATATTGTTTGCCATAGTGGCGCCATCAATTTACGTTCCCAACAACTTTTTTCTCTATGTCCTTGCCAACACTTACTAAGGTCTTTTGGATAATAGCTTTTCTGAGCGGTGTGAGGAGATAGCTCATGGTTTTGATTGGCATTTCCCTGATGATCAGTGATGTTGAGCCTCTTAACATCTGTTGGCCATCTGTATGTAGTAATCTTCAGAAAAATGTATATTCAGATTTACTGTCCTTTTTTTTTTAAGCTGTGTGAGTTCTTTATATATTTTGGATATTAACCACTTATCAGATAAATGTCTACAATTTGCAAGTATTTTCTCCCATTCAGTACTTTTTTCATTTTGTTGATGGTTCCCTTTGCTGTGTAGAAGCGTTTGATGTATACTCACTCCTGTTTATTTTTCCCCGGGTGCCAAATCCAAAACATGTTTGTCATGACTAATGTCAAGGAGCTTACCACCTGTGTTTTCTTCTAGGAGCCTTGTGGTTTCAGGTCTTACCTTCAAGTCTTTGTTTGTAGTGTAAGTAGTCACTTGGTTTCATTCTTTGGCATATGGTTGTCCAGTTGTCAACATATCATTTGTTGAAGAGAGTGTCCTTTCCCCAATGTGTATTCTTGGCTTCTCTGTTATGTAACTGACCCTATATGCACGAGTTTATTTCTGTTTGTTTCTATCTCTATGCTGTTCTACGGGGCTGTGTGTATGTCATCATGCAATGTTATAGTTTTATCAGGGAGCATGATGCTTATAGCTTTGTTCTTCTTTCTCAATATTGCTTTGCCTATGTAGGGTTTTTATGGTTCCATATAAATTTTAGGACTGTTTGTCCTATTTCTGTGCAAAATGCCATTGGAATTTTAACAGAGATTGCATTGAATCTGTAGGTGCTTTAGGTAGTACAGACGTTTTAACAATATTAATTCTTCCAGTCCATCAACACAGTATATCTTTCCATTTATTTATGTCTTAAATTTCTTTCATCAATGTCTTATAGTTTTCAGTGTATAAGTCTTTCACCTGCTTGGTTAAATATATTCCTAGCAATTTTATTCTCTTTGATGCAATTGTAAATGGGACTTTTCCTTTAATTTCTCTTTCTGATAATTTGTTTTTAGTGTGTAGAAATGGAACAGATTTCAGTTTACTAATTTTGTATCTTGCAACTTTACTGAATTCATTTTTTAGGAAGTCTTTATGTTGTTGTTTTTTTTAACATATACTGTCATGTCATTTGCAAATAGTGACAGTTTTACTTCTTTCTAATTTGGATGCCTTTTCTTTCTCTTGCCTTCTAATACTGTGTTTAATAAAAGGGACAAGAGTGAGCATCCTCATCTTGTTTCTAATCTTAAAGGAAAAGTTTTCAGCTTTTCATCTCTGAGTGTGATGTTAGTTATGGACTCTATTATGGACTGTATATATGGTCTCTATTATGTTCAGGTGAATTCCCTCCATACTCATGTTGTTGAGTTTTTATCATAAATGAATGTTAGAAATTTGTCACATAATTTTTCTGTATCTATTGAGATGATAATATAATTTTTATTTTTCATTTTGCTATTGTGGTGCATCACCTTGTTTTGAAGATGTTAAACCATCCTTGCAGCCTTGGAATAAATCCCACTTGATCATGATGTCTGATCCTTTTAATATATGGTTGAATTTGGTTTACTAATAATATTTTGTTGAGGATTTCTGCATCTATGGTTACCAGGGATATTGCCCTGTAATTTTCTTTCCCTGTGATGTCCTAATATGATTTTGGTATAGTATTTTTTCATCTTTGAAAGCTGGTTAGAATTCACCAATGAAGCCACTTGAAACTTTCGTTTTTTGGAAGGTCTTACTGATTCAGTCTCCTTACTAACAATTGGTCTGTTCAGACTTCCTATTCCTCATGAGTCTGTCTTAGAATATGGTACGTTTCCAGGAATGTAGCTATTTCTTCTAGGTTGTTCAGCTTGTTGGCATACAGTTGTTCACAGCAGTTTCATGAACGTTTGTATTTCTGTGGCATCAGCTGTAATGTCTCCTCTTTAATTTCTTTCAGCCCTTTCTCTTTTTCTCTTGGTAAGTCTCACTAAAGATTTGTCAACCAAAGACCATCTCCTGGTTTCACTGGTATTTTCTATTGTCTTCTTAGACTCTATCGCATTTGCTTCTGCTCTGATCTTTGTTATTTCCTTCTTTTTATTAACCTTTGTTTGTTCTTTTTAATTCCTTGAGATATAGTTGTTTATTTGAGATTTTCTTGTTTCATGAAGTATACACTTGTCACTACAACCTTTCTTCTTAGAACTGCTTTTGCTTCATCCCATAGGTTTTCATACATTTTATTTCCATTTTCACTTGTCTCAAGGTTTTTATGATTTCTCTGTTGACCTATTCATTTGTTTGGTAGCTTGTTTAATTGCCACATATTTGTGAATTTTCTGATTTTAATCTTGTAATTGATTTCTACTTTCATAGCACCATGGTGAAAAAATATGGCTGATATGATTTCAGTCTTCTTAAATTTGTTAAGAAGATCATGGCCTAAAACATGATCTATCCTAGAGAATGTTCCATGCACACTGGAAAAAAAAATGCATTTTGTGTTGCTGTTGGATGGAATGCTTTATTTCTGTTAAGTCCATCTTGTCTAATTTGTCATTTAAGGCATATGTTTGATTTTCTGCCTGAGTGATTTCTATTGATCTAAGTGGGTTATTAAAATCCCCTACTGTTATCATACTGCTGTCTGTTTCTCTCCTTAGGTATGTTAATATTTGCTTTGTACATTTAGGTGCTCCTATATTATGTGCATAAACATTTACAAATGTTATATATCCTTGTTGAATTGACCCTTTAATCCAAAGAAGTATTCTTGAGAGGGCTAGTGACTAACATCCTTGCTGAAGACAAGACTCAAGACTCCCCTCTGCCATTTAAGCATTTTAAGTAATTACAAACTGTTAGTAAAATGTAACATACTATAGAGAAAAGTTACCTTAACAGGTGGGATAAGACATCAAAAAATGCTAATTCTGCTTAGTTCTAGAGTCCAGTAAGTAACTTAGAGAATACTGACACAAAGTTAAAAATAATCTCAGTACTGATCCATAGCTGAAAAGCAGACTATTGATCATCTAAAGCCTAGTTCAGAAGAGCTGACTAGATAAGAAATACTTATATTAAAAATGATCCTATTACAACATCTACCCAGCTCTTTTCACCTTTACTTTTACCCTATTGCTTATGACACCTCCTCCTCTCAGCAGTAGAAACTCATGAAGAGAGTCCATCTTTGGATTAGATACCTTTAGATTTTTCTCTGTGGAAGACGGAGGCGTCTTAGCGTTCTCTGATGAGTAGTGCTTAGCGTATCAGTTTCCCTCTTGGAAAGCTGCAGTAGATTGTCTCCAAAGCTGGCTGCCAAGTATGCCTTCTATGTCAGTGTGCAAATGCTCGTTTCTCATCAAGATGCAGTGTTTGTGTACCCATCCGGTGAACTGGTCTGGCTTGTGACTTGCTTTGATTAATAGAATGCAGAAATGACATTCTGAGAATTCCAAGCCTATGTCTCTAGAGTCTGTAGCACCTGCTTTCACTCTTGGAAACCAGCCGCCCTGCAAATGTCAGACTAAATTACTGAGTGATGAGGCCACCAGGGGGAGAACCTAAGTGCTCCGAAATTGGGAGTGAGCCCATCTTTGATTCTCAAACCCCGCTTGAATCACTCCAGGTGATACTATAAGAGAGAGGCCCGGCCAGCTCTCAGCTTTTAAGCCATTCCAACTGAGGTCACAGGCACCACAGAGCAGAGAGGAGCCATCTGCACTGAGCCCTGCCCAAACTTCTGATGCAGAGAAACATGAACAAATAATAAAATGGTTGTGGCTTCAAGCTGCTAAGATCTGGGTGTTTTATGATACGGCCACTGACACCTGAAACAAAGTACAGATAACCTGGCTCTGGAGGATTTGGGATACAGTGGTTAAAATTATGAACTAAAAAAGAAAATGGCATTAAGAAAGTATACGTGTAACGTGGGAAATAATCCTCCTCTTGGAACCTGGCAGAGTGAATGAAACGGGGAAAGCAAACTCACAGCCGTAACGCAGAGGCCCCACTGCCGCCCACAGTGGGCCCCGGGCACAGACAGCTGTCAGATGAGGTCCTGCAGATCCCGGGCTGCCCGGCAGCGTGCGTGTCTCTCAGATGGCAGTAACCACAGCACGTATGACTGTAATCCTTTATCGTCTGACATACATACATACCGTAGCGCTATCCTCTCCTCTTTGTTTTTGACTTTTTTGCTTTTAAATGCTCACGATCTTTACTGTGAAAAGGGAAAAAAAACAATAAACCAACAAACAAAACCTGTTTGTGGAAAAAAAGCAAAAACGTGGGGGGGAGGGAAATCACCTGAATGTGGACGTACCTCCTGTTTAATGTTTCGTACCTAAGGAAATAAAAACAAACAAAAACTGATGAGAGAGACTCTAACTGATGGCTATGATGACATCATGGCAAGAGTTCGCCACACCATGCTTTTGCTTCTTTGTGCAGCTTATAATGATCATTAGTAAACTAGGAAAATGATGACTGTTGGGGCTCTGAGTGGAGAACGGGGACACAAAGGTCTTTAAGTCCTCAATCGTGACAAGCCTATTCATGACCTATTTGGGAGAGTCAAATAGTTCTTTGGCTCCCAAGACTGTTGCTTAAGAGTGTTAGTTTACATTTGGAGGAAGATAAAATCTTTAAATTACAAGTATGAAAATTTAAAAAAAATTCTCATCCTCCTTTAAAAATCCCTATCTACAAAATACTTCAAATTTGTTGCCATCCTACTTTTTTCCTTTAATTAAACGACAGGCCAAAGAATAAATTATATATCCGAGCAATCTGTCTGCCTTTTTAATTGCTTTTTCTGTCATTAGAGCCCTGAAAAGACTGCTGCTCTCTTAGTCCATTTCCCTACATTTTTGGCCTCGTATCTTTCACTTCTGATGAGATTTTCCAGTCACCTAACCTCCTCTGGTTTACTGATTCCAATTAATCTGTCTTCATGTGACTGAGCATGAGACGGAGCCAGGGTGCACCTGGACTGCCTTGCAAGGACAAGGTCTGATCAGTTTGCTGGTCCAGTGGGACTGTGGACAGGTCTCTGCAAAGTGTGAATGAAGATCTGGCGGATGGCACTCTTCTGAAAGGCGCATACACATATGCGCTTTCTCTTTTACCCTTGTTTAAAATTTTAATTAACAAATCTAGTCACACAAAAAAAATAAAAGCAGATTAGCTTATTCAGGAGGCACTGCTGGGAGGTGGGAGTGGGGTAGGGAAACTCTTGACATAAGGGTAGGAAAAAAGTGAAGTTGCAGCAGCAAAATGTCCCAAAACAAGTCATTTCACACTCTTAAAGCTCCCTGATTAAAGAACTGTGGATCTGAAAATAGTAGTCTTGGTAGTTCTGAATTAGCTATTACCTCCCTTTTGAGTTTGGTCAGTGAGAAAAAAAAGAATATTCTGGAGAACACTGAAGTTTCTGATCTCTCTGTCCTAGGTGGAAAAAAAAATTTCTGATTCCTGGCAATTCTAAACATTAAGTCAGGGGACATTTGGCCAACTTACCAATGGACAGTAGAACCTGAAGGAAAACTAACAGTGTGCTTGTTTTCCCACTTAGGACCCCTATAAGTGCTATCATGATTAGTATTGTATGCCTCAAAATATAATGCAAATAGATGCAAATATTCATTACAGTGGACTTCCCAGGTGGCTTAGTGGTAAAGAATCTGTCTGCTAATGGAGATACAGTTCCATCCCTGAGTCAGATCTGCTGGAGAAGGAAATGGCCACCCACTCCAGTACTCTTGCCTGGAAAATCTCATGGACAGAATGGCCTGGTAGGCTTTAACGTCAGTTAGGTCTTTCCTGGGTTTGCACACTGCCCTGCACATGTGCAAAAACTCTCATGTCTTCAATAATATGCTATGGCTTTTCAAAGCCCTCTATGGACATCTTCACTAGCTTTTTCCCTTTTTCAGTATTTTGGTCAGCTTCTTGTTAACGGGTATGACTGCCTTAGAAAGCTGTGATGTTGCTGATTGTTTTCAACTACCAACTTGGAGAGAGCATTGTTTACAGAGCTGTTTACAGGTAAAGTTCAGATAAGGCCTGAGAATGCGGGCCTTTCCAGAGAGTGAGATGCAAATAGTGACTATTCTCTGGGGCTGGGGATTTGGGGGGAGCTACACACGCAATCTGCTAGCCTGCTGGACCTCAGAGATGCTGTAGTCACAAGGCTGTTGCTGCTCAGGGCTACCACAGATGCAGAGAGAGCACAAGGAAACTGGTTCAGCTGAATTGCCACCTTGTTCCTATTATGATTCCGCTGTTGTTACCGAATAAACACTCCCTGGATTGTTGCAATCCTCTGGTGAGTCTCCAGAGTTCTGCAAAAGGTGATCTGGGGCAACTTTTACCAGTATTCTCTTTGCTTATATGGAGTGAAGGATTTTCAGGTCATTATTCTACCATTCTAGAAGCACTTCTCCAGATGAGGAACCAAAGGTCCAGGTAGGCTACGTAGTTGCCCAAGGACCCAGAGCCAAGCAGCACCAAACCCAGAATCTCAAATCCAAAATCCAACTTTATACTCAACTCCCTCCCACTCAAACAGTTTTCTGGAACTTCTCATCAGAGGAGAAGCAGCGGTTACAAAACCTCCGTCGCCTACATACATGTTAGATAGCATTTTTAACAAAGCCCTTTCACACTGATCTCCAGTCTTAAGCTTTGAACTTTGTACTAGTCAGTATCATCACACCCACCAATATCATCTTCTATAAAATGTATTTCTGCCACAGGATCTTATATCCCTCTCCAGTTAAGACTCTTATTCAGCTGGAGCTCTACGCCAGCATCTCCTTAGCACTTATTATGAAGGTTTACATTGGCAAGATTTACTTTCAGGATGAAATTGAGTACCAGAGTCAAATATAAGGCCCATACCCAAGCAGAGTAAATGATGTGTGCTACCCCAAGGGTATCAGCCACGGTACCTGAACTTCCTATAAATTTTTCGGTAACACATGAGCAGCAGGTAAGCTTCAGCTGTCCATGCTTGATAACAGCTGAAGAAGAGATACCCAGGGTCTGGAAGAACTGAACAAAATTCTGTTCAAATTCCTCTTGAACAAGAAGTATGCTTAAAACATTGTACATTCTTGAGCACAGACCTGTAATAAAAGTAACAGTGAAAGGTAAATCTTTTACCATGGTGCCCAGCTGCACTATTTATTACAAAGTCTGAAGTGTCAGAATGGACAGTCATTGCAGTGGTATCAATATTACGGCTCCTGACATCTCTCTTTATGGGCTCAGTTGACCTGAAGTAAGAAAACCGTTTCCCGTACTAACAGGGCATTTTTCAATGATCTACTTGACCTCTGCCTCTGGGCTTAGCAGTCAGAGTGGTAAGATGACATTTTTAGCAGAACAAAACCCAAAGAATTTAAGCTTAAGGGAACCCAAATCCAACAACGTGGGAGCCATGAACATTTAATTAGTTAATACCCATCTCTTCCTGCAGGGATTTTAGTACCTGTCTGCACACTGAAATCACCGGGGAGCTTTAAAAAAAATTCTTAAACCAATTAAATCTGAATCCCTCCAGGGAGGGACCCAGCCATCAGTATTTCTGAAATGTTTTCCAGCGCTTCTAATGTGAGAACCACTGTGTAAAGACATTACGGACACACACACCCCCCCAGAACTAGCTTTGGCCGATTTCACAAAGTATAAGACATCTATGTGAGTCTGAATTTCAGATAAAAAGAATTTTTAAAAATACAAGCATGTCCCATGCAACATTTGGAACATAATCAAAAAATTGTTTGCTGTTCCTCTGAAATTCAAACGACTGTCCTATAATTTTTCTGTAAAACCTACACAGGACAAAATTGAAAATTGAACAGTAGGGGCATGGATAACACTCTACCAACAGAGAAATGTCACTAGTTGGTAATTTCTTATTAAAAAAAGAAAAAAGATCACCTGGAACCTAACAAAACTGTGCCAGGCCAAAGCCATCCCGGGCAGTTTCCAAGTCCTGGAGGAGGACAGAGGGCCACAGGAATGTTCCAGACAGGCCTCCTTCGTGCCCATGTCAGCCTGCTAGGGCTGCCCTGGCTAAACACCACAGGCCGGGGGCTTAAACAGCAGAACGTTCCTGTCTCACTGTTCGGGAGGTTTCAAGTCCACAATGGAGGTGTTGGCAGGCCTGGCTTCTCCTGAGGCCTCTCTCCCCTTGGCCTGGCTGGGCCTTCTTGCTGTCCTCTCATAGTCTTCTGCCCGTGTGTATGCATCCTTGTCCAAATGTCCTCCTATAAGGACGCGAGTCCTACTGGATTGGGCCCCACCCGAATGACCTCATTGTATCTGAATTACCTCTTTGAAGGTGGAGTCTTGAAATACAGTCACATTCTGAGGTGGTGTGGGGTTGGGTCTTTTAACGAGTGAACTGGGAGGGACACAGTTCAGCCCAGAGAAGTGCCCCTCGCTGGACTGCCGGGCCGAGGTGGGGGGAAGGCCGTGGGGTGGCCTAGTCTGATCAGTCCGCCTCCCAGCGCCCTACCACCCAGGAACGGGACAAGGAGACGTTCTCAGGGAAATGACAGAAATGAGCGTCAGGAGGGCAGAGGGAGCACCACTCTTTTCTGGGAAGAAAGGGGTAAGAGCCATGCTATCATGTAGGAGGAGGATTAGAGGAAGAGAAGGAGAAAGTGTCGAAATCAGAGGAACCGTGTGCAGGAGAAAGGAATATAGAGATATTAGCCATTCTTCCAGAGGTTGAGAACCCTGGGGAAGGGAATAGAAATCACCCTTTCTATAGCTAAGGGTAAACTCCTGGAAACTGAACCCCACAAAAAACAAACCAAAAACACTGCTCCCTTTCCTCTGGTATTTTAGGGAGGGGAAAAAAACCGCCTCAAGTGTTAGGCTTTGCACAGGACTGAGAGTCGGGCCGTCATTTTACTGAATTCTCGGCCTCGGTCAGCCTCTAAGAGCACAGTTCGTTGTTTCCCGGCAGCTGACCTGGGTTTTCCTGCTCTCTGGCATGAATATGCATGGTCGGGAGCCCCAGATGTGCCAGGCCGCTGGCGGGCCTTCAGGATCTGCGGGCGCACATGCACACGCACGGCCTGCTCAGGGTTTCAGGCGGCGCCAACGGAAAGAACAGCCAGGAAGTTTCCCTCTCGGGAGTAGTCCCTGCCAGTCCATCCCCGCTGGATGCGTGGGCGACACCCGGCAGGGGAGGCCCGGGCGGGTGGAAGGGGGCCTGGGGGCGGGCGGAATCTTGACCGAGGGGGTTGGATGGAGTTAATAAAGCACATCACTCTCCTGCACGTTCCATGTCTGCCAAGAGAGTGGTAGGAAAGGGGGCGGGGAACCGGCTAACCCTGCAAAGGGAAATCCAGCCACAAAGCCACCGAACTTCTCCAGGGTGCTGAGGCACCGAGGTTCTCGCGGCCCGGCTTCTGGCGCCTTTGTCCCCGCGCCCACCGCGCGCTCTGGGCGGAAGGTCGCCGGCGAAGGCGGCTCCCCCGCCCCAGATCGGCTGCCTGGCCCGGGGCCAAAGCCCGCCGCAGCCACTCGCTGCCATTCCGACGTGAGTGAAGGCTCCTTAATAAGAGCGTAAATAAAACTCCGGGCTGAGAAATGAGTTTTCCATGCCAGCAATCACCGGCCGAACCTTGGCTGTAAATAGTCTGGCGGAGCGGCGCAGATGGAGCCCCCGCACCTGGGTGATCGCACCATCTCCGAGAAGCGCCGTGGCCGCAGCTGGGCGCAGTCCAGACGCCGGTCCTCGGGGAGGCCCGGGGATGCTGTAACCGCAGGTACCTTGCCGCCTCCCCGCCCCCGCGCTGGAATCATCTTAGCCTGCCTTGTCCTCAGGAGGACGGACCGCCAGGCCCCCTAATTTATGGTCATTGGTGTAATAGCTTTAAAGTGATTTATCTGACCGCAGAGGAGATGGCAAACGCTTGGAGGAGAACGATTGGCCGGGCAGGCTTTGTGCATTTCTGATTGGCCTTATTAATTTCCAGCGGAGCTGGGGAGCGGCCTCTTGACTGAGACAGGAAAGTCAACCTGGCAACAGCCTCTACGGAGAGGGGGTTGGGGCCTGGCCAAGGTTTAGCTCTGGAGGAAACTTAAAGAATGTACTGCTTAAAAACTCAGGGACTCTGATACTGAACTGCTTAAAAAGTCGGGGAGTCTGACAATTTGCTAGCATACTGATGAAAGTAGATTTAGTCTGAGAGAGGGTAAGGATCTTTTGATTGGACAGCTTCCTTATTCTTTTTTTTTTCCTTTTTGTTTGTATAGGCCTTGGGAGGTGGAAGGGAGGAAGAGCAGGGAAATTATTTGTTTCTTTTTAATATTTGAGTTGGTGGGGCGGGAAGCAACACTACTTAGAAGAGAAGGAATTTGAAGGTATCATGGGGGGGGGAGTGTTTCTAAAAATGCTGTATTTCACAATCATTTATGTGGGGAAAAACGATTTCTTGCCTTTTGAGTTTTCTTCAGACATCACAACTAGTATTTACTGGATATATAAATTGCTGGATAAGCACACCAATATACCGCACTTCACAAGGCCATTACTCTGTGTTACTGCAGTAAGTGTCATTTACGTGTCACCCTTGAGTGATGCAACTTAGTCCCTTGAATAAGAGGGACTAAATAAGAATACTGGGGGAGTTATATTTAGTGCAAACTATTTCCATATGAATGAATAACCCATTCAGTAGGGGTGGATATGCAATTCAAATGTATATATATTCATTTACTGTATTTATTTGTGTGTGGGGGGGACTCAAATGTAGACACACAGCACTAGGCAACCCCCAAACACAATCCTTGAAACACTGTTCCTCCGGGGGCCCAGAACAAAGCCAGAGAGCAAGGGCAAGGACATGACTGCTGGGGAGAGGGGCAGGCTGGTGTCACACGTGCAGTGGCACCCTCATTTCTTTTATTTATAGCTCTAACCAGAAAAATAGACTGGGAGCAGCTTATTGTGCTGCCTGGACCAATGAGTGGTTGCCTTAAATGTCACTCAGTTGGAAGGCTGTGCATTTCATTCACTGCCAGGTTACAAGAAGCTCTGAAGCAGGTCGGAAAGGCGCCCAGTGGTTGTCCTGCCACCTATCAAGGTGAGCAAGTGCAGTCCTGCCAGGTAGGCTGGCCCAGTGGGGGATGAGAGCTGCCTGTCATCACGGACAAATCTCATCAAATGCTGCCTGAGTAGAAAGGAAGGTGGCCCATTTAGTCATATTACAAGAGCCAAGTGGAACGGAAGGGTAAGGGTTGCCTTCCAGAGCCACAAAAATGGATTTGGAGGTTAGGAGCAGCGATCTGTTTGGGCCACAGCATGTGCACGACACGCAGACGCTGTCTCCAGCCCCCTAAATGTGTAACACTCAACGTGAAATAAGTCCAGTAACATGGGGTGCTGTAGAGAATCAGAGGTTAAGAGTCTGCAAAGGTCAGGGAAGGTGTTCCGGGTTGACCACTGCAGTGGATCACGAAGGATGAAAGGGAGTTGGTCCAGGATAGAAGGTGAAGGTCATGCCGACCATGGGTGGATCGTGGAGCATAAGGGTGGGCGCAAAGAACAACCCTGTTTAGTGCCTGCTGACGATCCTGACAAGTTCAAGCTGCATGTCATCTCTGTATGAAACTGTTTATAAGATGCCAGAAATTTCACCCCCTAGTAAAGATTACCCGTCAGGTGTCTCCTAATTTTTTCAAGACCAAAATGGAAAACCAAGTATGTTTAAGAACATCAAAGCCACAATGACTGCAGAGCAAGTCAAAACCACAGAAGAGAACTAAACTCTGAACTCTTTGAATATAACTGTTTTTAGCTTAAAATAATCCTCCACTAATTTGACATGTGACCCAGAAACTAACAAGAAGTGCTCTCTCCCCAGCCTTCCAGCTGAACTCAGCCATACTGGTCTCTAAGGAGAGACAGGCTGGCAGCCGGGCAGCAGCGTTGCCTCTGTCCACACAAAGATCTGGCCCTGCCTCTCCACCTGCCCCTGTGGGCTGCTCTCAGGACGGGCAGGAAGCTCATCTGTCATCACAACAGAAATCTGCTCCGTTGGTTTGCATTCTTTTGCTCACCAGGAAGCTCCTTCCCAGGCCACTGCGGTGGATGTTTCAGTAAAGATGCTGCTCCCCCTTCCTTCCTCAGCCTCCTGGCCGCCTCCTCCCCTTCCTTCTGAACGGCTCACTGTCCAAGATGGAAATCACGGCTGCGGAACTGACTACTGCCCTCAGATAAAGAAGAAGAGGGAAGCACCCCTGCTCTCTTACTTCAATCTACCTCAGAGGCTGTGTCTCACAGCGATTCCGGTCTTCTCTACAAAGATGCAGTGGTTCTAATCTTGTCTCAGAGAATACACACTCCCTTCCGTCATGGGCCCTGGGGCCACCACCGACAGCATTCCCACATCCTCCGTGCTCCTATGCTGTCCATTTCCTGTCCGACCTGAAAGTAGCTCCTTCTGGTTTTTGGCTGTATTGTTTCAATACTTCCCTGCGCTTTGGATTTGAGCTTTCTCAGAGGCTTCCTTGAAGGAATCACAGTGCCTGTGTATCAAGGTCAGAAGCCTGTATAGTATAGCCTAGGGGCTTGCCAGTGGGTCTTGCACTTGTGAACAGCAGTTCCCGGTGACCGACAGGCCTTGGGGTTTTATGTATTCATTTTGCAAATGAATTACAAGAAGTCCTTTCACTTGTCCTAGGGCATGCGGAGAGAAATAAGAGTTCTCTAGTCTCAGGCCCAGACCCTAAATGTGTAACCCTCACACAAGAGCCCAACAACAGAGGTATGAAGAGAGCTTTGCCAAGTTGGAGAATGTGCAAGGAAGGGCCACTCTTCCCTGTGCGTCGGTAACAGCCCTCGTGTAGGAAGGATGAAGGGAAATCAAGGGAAGAAGGGGTGGAAAAACTCACGCCAGCCAGGGGTGGACGACAAAGCCAAAGCGGGAGGAGGAAAAGTAGGACAGGTGGAGAGAAGACAGGGAGGAGTCTATGGGGCTGTTTAGAAAAGAGAACCAACCAACGGAAAGCAGGACACGGACAGCAGTGAAAAGGGGAACCGGTGACTGTCTCCACTACTGCTCAGCTGCACCCAGGGCAAACACCATCATGGCTACACTATGGCCATTTCACCAAAAGATGCTGAAGCTTCAGACACAAGTGACCTAGAGTGCCCATAATATGTTACTAAGAGCATGAGGCAGATATAGAAAAAGGAAAAAAGACCCAGGCATTAATAAGCTGGGAGGAAAATGCACTGAAATGATATTAGCTACTGGTGGTAAGATTATGAATTATTTTAATTTTCTTTCTACTCATCTAGATTTTCTGTTCCATAGTGAGTGTGAATACTATTTTAACAGGCTACTTACTAATGGAGTAATCTTTAATAAAACATATCCTGATAAAAGGGTTCCTAAAGCTTATTTAAGTTCATGATAATAGCATCTGATCCTTAAATAGAAAAGCAAAGGTAAGAAAAATTGGACTGTTTCATTCAGTATGCAGGTTTTCTACAGGTCATTTGGGGGCATGTCTCATTTATACAGACAAACAGCAGCCACCTCGCCCTCCCTCAGCACACGAGGGCAGCGACCAGCCTAGAGCCCTCTTAGCATCCCCTGCCTCTAACACGGCACCCGCAGAAGCAAATGCACAGCCAATAAATGTTGTTTAATGAAAAGATCCTAGACCTTCTATCCTAAACCTGGAAGTCTTTTCTCTTACAAGAATGACGTTCATGCTTCAGCATGCATCACAATTATCTGGAAGACTTGTTCAAACACTGAATGCTGGGCCCGACTCCCAGAACCTTGAAGTTCACAGGTCTAGGGCAGACCTTAGAATCGGCATCTCTAACTGGTTCCCAGCTGGTACTGATGCTGCTGACCCAGGACCAGACTTGGAGAACCACTGCTCTGTCGCATACTGTCTTTGGGTGGATCTTGAGGGCTGCCTGCAACCAGACATACTTTCACAACCATGACTTGAAAGAATGCTCCAAGATACCATGAAGGGGAGTCACAGCTAAAAAGAGCTGGCAGAAAGCTCAAAGAATGCTTTAAAACTCAATTCAACAGCTTATTAATTATATTTTGTCCAGTACTGGTACTTGTTGAAGGGATCTCAAAAGACATATTTCCATTGCTTGGTATCTTCAGGTCATGGATTCCAGAACAGAGTACAGAAAACGGAAAATAATATGTACGGTTGGATAACAAAATGTGTGGTACTGAGAGGTTCTGTGGGAATTAGAGGAGGGAAGGACTATTGTCAACTAGACTTGCACAGAAAAGCTTTGCCAAAAATCTACATTTGGGACCTTGGAGGGTGGTATTCAGGGTATTTACTGCGGTACAGCAAATCACTCCAAAACTCAGTGGCTTAAAACTACTATCGCTGCATCATGGTTCTGTAGGCTGACTGTACTTGGTGGGGTGGTCCTGCCTTGGATTTCTTGAGTAGTTATAGTCAGAAAACAACTAGGACTAGCTGGGATTGGAGTTACCGCAAGGCTCAACTGGACTGGCTGGCTAATGGAGCTTCTTCACTCACCTGCTGGTGCCTCAGCCTCCTCCACGTGGCTTATTTGCCTGTATTTATTAGTGAGAGTTCAGGGCTCGAAGGGATAGCAAACTGTCTTCTCTTAAAGAGTAGGCCCAGAATTGGCAGTGTCACTTCCGCCATAGGCTATTGGTCAAATTGGTCATAGGCCAGCCCAGGTTCAAGTGGGCAGAGGAATCTCTCTCCATGAGGGAGTGGCAAGTGTGCAGAGAAGAAACCGAGGAGATGGCAGCCGCTTTGGGGACAAACTACCCTGGATGGACAGGCAGAGCAGACGCCCTACAGCATGAAGATGCCAGTAATCACGCAGGGGCCCGGAGGAGATCTGAAAGCCCCTATACAAGAAAAATCCACGGAGCTGAGAGCTGAAATGAAGCGTCTGTATCTGATAAGCAGTGGAGAATCACTGTAAGTTCTTAGGCAGCAAAAGTGGCTTTCACTCACACAACACACACCCACACGTACCGTTCACCTGCTGGCATCAGGGCTGAGTGGTGTACAAACAACACGCACCAGGCAGGCGCGGGCCAGCCGCCACGGGTTAGAGTTTAGTGGGGGCTGCACGTGAGTCAACAGGCAGCTACAGTTTGCTGTGATGACTGCTAACAAAGAGGAACCGTGAGGTGTTAGGAGAGCATCTGACTCAGACAAGGAGACAGCAGGGAAGAGAAGGGGTAGCTCAATTAATAAAAACGTTCTCTCTAGGGGCTTCCCTAGTGGTCCAGTGGTTAAGACTCCGCACTTCCACTCTACCGCAGGGGGTATCGTTTTGACCCCTGGTTGGAGAACTGAGATCCTATATACCATGCAGCAGTGGCTGAAAAGAAAAGATCCCTCTAATACAAGTTTCTGGAAAAGACAGAAGCCAAGGAGACCCGTGAGTGACAGCTGATTCAAACTAAGACACTGTAAATCTTCATCGCTAATGAATGACAATGCAGCCCAGACACGGAGTATACTTTGAACATGATGGGTGTTAAAGCTGTCACGATATCCCTTTGCAAGATTTGGTTCTGCCCAATATATAAAAGCATCTGGCGAAACTTGTCAAATGACAACAGGTGGTTGGAAAGCTACCAAGGCATTATTTGGCACACCTGGGAGATCACATCAAAGGCCGCAGAGGAGAGCATTCTTTCTCAGGCCCTGGAAGCACCTCCCGGATTCCAAAGAAAGAGCTTATTGTCCTCTTGGAAGTACACAGAGTCACTGAACAACGTTTAGGGGAGGAATCTTAAGTTTTGTTTGTTTTTGTCTAGATGAGCTCATGTGTTTAGGACAACACCTGCAGTAAATTGCTCATATGCTGTGACAAGGAAATAGACTGCTTATCATAATCCCCAGATCCCATTTCTCCACCAGAAAGCAGGGTCCACTAGTCCCCGCTGCCCACCACCACTTCCCACAGCCAGGGTACTGCCAAATGCACAGCAGAGGATCCATGAGTATTTGACTAGCTTAGAGGGTATATCAAATTTTGTACAGATCACAGATGGTGATGGGGCTAGGTACACCCCAGGTACTTAACTCTGCACCCCAAACTCTGCCAAGAGCTCTCAGTGTACAGTTAACTGTTTGGAGAAATGGAGAAGGGTCTGTTGTACCACCGGGAACACAGGAGTAGCTGTTACTCAGGCCTGGTGGAGAGGACACTGGAGCTTTGCTGAGGAAAATGGCAACAGCTAAGTCAATGAGATGAGGTGGCATCTCCTGTCTGTCACCCTCCCCCTTACGTATGTCCGGCTTGACTGTTTTCAGGCGTCTCTTTTCCTGTCTACTCCTTTTTCCTTTGCTCACGTTCAGACAAGGCTTTTCCCCAGGGACTATGCAAGTGTGGCGAGGAGGGAGGAAACGGGGAGGAATGTCCATTTTCCTCTTGCTAGCCTGGGCCACTGCTAGCTCCCATCGGAGGAGCAGTGGGGAGCTGGAGAGCAGACCGCTGGTGGAGAGAGAAGTGGAGGCAACACGAGGGTGTGAGGAAGAACCTGAATCAAGGCAGGGCAGAGAAGAAGCAATGGGACAGGAGCTGAAGGGAGCACTCTGAGCAGTGGTCAGGCAGTGGCCGGCCCGGTCCACGCTGACTTCTCTCCCTGCTTCCGGTCTGTCATTTCACTGTTAACAGCACCTTTCTTGGAAAGAGAGAGGAAATTTGGGTTCTTCAATTTTAGATATTTCGTTGTGCACAGTTAAATGCTGTATTAGTTTTCTATTCTACTGTAACATTACCACAAATGTACTGACTTAAAACAACACAGATTTATTATAATTTTGGAGGTCAGAAGTCTGAAATGGATCTTACTGGGCTGAAATCAAGGTGTCGGCAGGACTTTCTGAAGGTTCAAGATTCCAAAGATACGTTTCTTTGTCTTTTCCAGCTTCTAGAGGCTACCTGCATCCCTTGGCTCACGTCCCCTCTTCCTTCCTCTTCCCAGTCCGCTCTGGTTAGTCATGTCCTCAGACCACATCACTCTAACCTTGAGTCCAGTCACACCTCTTTCTCTTTCTGCTCCCTATTCCACTGTGATTCTATTGGGCTCACCAGGCAATACAGGATAATCTCCCTATTTTAAGGGGAGCTGATTAGCAACCTTAACTCCATCTGCAATTATGAATTCTCCGCTTTGCCATGTAACCTAACACATTCACAGGTCCGGGGGATTATTAGCATGTGGACATCAGGGAGTGGGAATGGGTGGGGTTGTTCTGTGGATCACAAACACTGCAGACCCTTACTGAAACTATACAGCCTCAAATCTTCCCTAGTTTTCTTGAAAACCAAGAACAACTCAATGTCAGTTATCTATTTGTTTTTCCTCTTACGGGTTTGCTGGAGACAGAAGTAACAATCCTAACCATCTGTCATTTACAAAAGGGAAGATTTACTGCTTTTGACTAAAAAGACGCTTGTCACAAGACCAATTCTACAGCCTTCAGTCGAGGACGGGGCCCCTGCTGCAGGGGGTGCAGAGGGTCACCTGGCTCCACTCCCTCCCGAGTGCCGCCCACTTCTCTTCACCTTGAGAGGCAGTCAAGAGGACGTGACACCCAACACAGGGGCATCGTACAGACTCACAGTCCTGGGGGACCCAGGTGTTTATCTGGGTCAGTTTTAGGGCTTCTGTAGAATTGAAAGGCTGTCATGCAAAACGACTCCTGGCCATTTATTAGTCGACTCAAGCAAGGTAACACAACTTCAAGCATGCTAGACAAGCATGCAAGAGGGGTACCCTCGTTCTAGGCAGGCTAGACTTCAACAAGACTTGGATTGGCTATTGTTTTTGGACAACACTGGGAGACATCACAATTAGGCAGAGGAGATAAAGAGCTAACATTACCACAGAGTAATTTTTTAAGAAAAAAATACATTTCTACTTTTTTTTTTCTGAGCCATTTCCTGAATATTCCTTTAAGCTGGCAACAGGACCATTTCCCTGGTAACAAAAGGTCATTCTTAAAATGGTAAGGTGCATGGACAATTTCAGGAGCTTAGGATGGTAACTGTTGTATGTGTGTTTGTGAGAGAGAGATTGATTGAGATTAAATGGCTGTAAAAGCATGTGAAAGAGACCTTTTAGGCTACTTAAAGCATCAATAGCTACCATTTATAAACACCTTCCTTGTGTCAGGACTTTGCTGGGTATTTTATGTTATATTATCTGTGATCCTCAGAACCACCTTTCATGGTAGGTATTACAAACAAGGAAATTGAGGATAAATGAGATTAGAAACTCACCTGAGGTCACCCAGTTGTTCAATAGCAGAGAAATACCCCTCTGGTCACCCGATCTAAAGCCCTTGCTCCCTCTTGCACAGAATAACTCACTGCTGGATCACCCAGGCCTGTAAGTTAAGTGACAGCAATGGAAATATGTTGAAGGTCCACTGACAGGGCCCTGAAGACCCCCGGTTCTGGCCACGCCACCTCAATCAGCTAACACCCGGCCAGCACCGCCTCCCCCATTTCATGACTAGTGACCTGCCTGGAGCCCCGCGATGCGTCTGCAGAACTTGACTGTGAGGGCGCCCCTTGTTTCTGGTGCCTCGTGACCTCTCCCCAAAGACACGCTATACATTACAAGCAAGAAGAGATGAGGCAAACACGAAGAGGAAAGAAAGTGGAAACCGATCAAGGAAGGGTGGGGGATAAGTGGGAAAGAAAAAGACAAAACTCAGCACATTCACTTGTGTAGGAATGAGTAGCCCAATTTTGCAGATCACTGAGAAAGTGAGACATGCCGTTTGCCATGGAAAGAGTACTGCCCTTAAAACTTGGAAACTGACTTTTTTCCATTATTTACTTGGCCTCATTAGACTGCATCCTCAGAGATGTATCTTTGAACTCAAATTCAATATTTGACCAGACCAAACAACTATAAATGTTAATAAGAAACAAACAAAGCCAAAACCAACAAAAGCCTAAATATTACGGAAAATTCCTTTTGTGAGTTAAATTCACTTAGTAATACATTCATTTTTAAGGTTAGATGGTTTCCTTTTTATTAAGACTTTGCAAGCTTTTGATTTACAGAATCAAAATTTATTGTTGATTGAATTCAATTTCCTTGAAAATTCAGTTTTATGTTTAACACTGAGAATGCGTATGAATGCTGATACTATGCAGAAACCCTCCATATAAGGTACAGTAAATCAGAGCATCTCCCAGGCCCCACACAGTGCACACCACCCAACTGCTTTGGAACCAGTCTTACAGAGTAAGTGACCTCTCCGATTTATCTTATCCACATAGACTAAGGGGCTTCCCTGGTGACTCAGGGGCAAAAAATCTGCTTGCTGGGGGTCTGGCGGGGGTGGCGGGGCAGGGAGGAGAGATCCAGGTTCAATCCCTGGAGGAGGAAAGGGCAACCTATTCCAGTATTCTTGCGTGAAAAACCCCATGGACGGTGGCCTGCCAGGCTTCTCTGTGGCCACAGTCCATGGGGTCACCAAAAGTCGGACATGACTTAGTGACGGAACAGCAACATAGAAGCTAGTTTGCTGGAGGAATCACACAGTGATGCTCATTAATACTGGTTAAATAAAGAAATGCATATGTATGTACACATACTCACTGACTCGCAGAATTACACCAGCAATTTTCCAAGGCAAAACAATTCAGGTAAAACTGCCCTCCTCTTTTCCAGCACTCTTTCAAAATTCTCTTCCTTTTAGGTTTTCCTCTTCAATGTTGCTATTGACATTATTAATTAGATGAGAATTCTCTACAAAATGCTGGGGAAGAGACCAAAGATACATATGAACTTAGACTCCAAGCTTTACAGATGGAGTGGGACCAGGACAGATTTTAGCATAGAGTTGTATCCTATACTATATCGCTAACAGATGGCCATTCTCTATTAGAAAAGAATATGAATGTCGTTACTTGAGGATCAACTTGAGGGTCCTTACCTAAAATGGACTCAGCTGGCCTACAAAATAAAATGCTTGAAATTTCAACTGATGCCACAGGGGAAACACTTAAAATTGCTACTTCAATCATCCAAGTAAATTTTCTGTGTTAACACTGTAGTTGGGCTTCCCTGGTGGCTCAGATGGTAAAGAATCTGCCTGCAATGCAGGAGACCCAGGTTCAATCCCTGGGTCGGGAAGATCCCCTAGAGAAGGGAATGACTACCCACTCCAGTATTGCCTGGAGAATTCCGTGGACAGAGGAGTCTGGTTGGCTATAGTCCACAGAGTTGCAAAGAGTTGGACATGACTGAGCAATTAACACTTTCTTTTACTTTGATTATCCATGATAATTACCTAGTCATTCTGCAAGTCTTTGAAAAAATAAGGTAGGCAAGTTCAGAGTTTGGATGACAGTAAAATGCCCGAAAAAGTCTGGAGTGGAGCATATGGAGAGGCCTGGTGGGGTGGAGGAGGGGTGGTAGGAGTAGAGAGCTCTGGTGAACGAGAAACCAGTGTGAGGGAACTGGATACCATGGGTAAAGATAATGTCATCCACAGGAAAGAGGGATAAACCAAACTAGCATTTACAAAAGAACAATCACACACACGGCAGGCCTTGTGTTCGGTACTTGCTGCTGCTGCTGCTGCTAAGTCGCTTGAGTCGTGTCCGACTCTGTGTGACCCCATAGATGGCAGCCCACCAGGCTCCCCCGTCCCTGGGATTCTCCAGGCAAGAACACTGGAGTGGGTTGCTATTTCCTTCTCTAATGCATGAAAGTGAAACGTGAAAGTGAAATCGCCCAGTCGTGTCCAACTCTTAGCAACCCCATGGACTGCAGCCCACCAGGCTCCTCCGTCCATGGGATTTTCCAGGCAAGACGACTGGAGTGGGGTGCCATTGCCTTCTCCAGTGTTCGGTACTTAACACATATTAAAATATGAGATTCAAGATGGTAAGAGAATTTTGGTGCATTCAAGATGATAGAGAATTTTTGTGCTTATTTACAGCCATTTAAGCTAGATTCAAATATATTTTATGATTTAAAATTACAAACAAAAAGAAAGAAAAGCAGTAAGAATAGTACCTTTTCCCAAATGAAAAGTACCATTCCTCTAGGTCTAAAAACTCATGAACTAGAGAGATAAATTGTGTCCCCCACACACCCAATATTCATGGTAGGGTAGATAGGCAGAGGATAATCACTATGAATACTTCCATTCAAAGAGGGAGAAAACAAAAGGCGTAGCAGTCTCTTGTCCATAGCAAAGCCGACTGGACGCACGTTGCCAATTCCTTGATTAGGGTTCATTTCTAGTCCCTGCAATGATCCTCCTCAGCTATTCACTCCATCCTCTAAGTTATTCCTCCTATTCTATAAAATAGAGCCCACATTTTAAGTTCAGTAGTTTGGTGAGCCTGCTTCCTGCCTATAGAATTTCAAGGGTCTAAAAGTGTATTTTCATTTTGAAGCCATCTCTGTTTCTCATAGTCGAGGCTGATAAGTATTTGTGCAATATACTTTCCTTAAAAGCTTTGTAAGTCTCTTATGACTCATTGATTTCACTAGGGTTTATTTCATTAGACAAAGACCACATCCACAATTCTTGTCTACCTGCAGCTCCCTGTTAGGCACCACCTTAAATTTTTCTGGGATCTTAATAAGGGATTTCACAGTCAAATTCTTAGCTTTATTTTTATCTTAAGAACTTTTCATGACAGAGCTCTGAATTTGATTTTTGTCCTGAGGCCAGTTTTTTTGTTGTTGTTTTACTTTGAGAACATTCTGCTGCAAGAGAATGGTAATCAGAAAAGGATTTTCTTTTCTAACCCAGCAAGTTCTGACTTTTATATTCCTCAAAATTTTGCTTGAAAACTGAGTAATTTCTTCTCCAGCTCATTATCTGTATTTCATGATATCAGCTAAAAGAAACCAGTTGAAACTTCAAAACTTTAGCTTGAAAATTGTTCAGGCTGATCCACTGGCTCATTAAGTATTTAATATTTCTTCATTATCACAGGCAACGGTTTTATTAACTAGGGCCTTTCTTCCAGTATTAATAAATTTTCCCTCACTTTCCTTTAAGCCCTATTGACAACCTCAAGATCCATCAGACTTCTGCTACTAATCTCTTCAAGGCCCTTCCAACGTATGTGGGCAGCTCAGCTGCAAAGCCACTGCCATACATTTTAGGTTTTGTTATAGTAATATTCCATCTCCAGGTTCCCCAATCACTTCTGGTTATCTACTGGTATGTAACAAATTACCCCAGAACTGTGGTTTAAAACAACCACAATTTTCTTATTATCTCTCATGGTTCTGAGGCTTTACTGAACTTGCCTAGATGGTTCTTGCTTAGGGTGTCTCATGAGCTTGCAGCAGATAGTAGCTGGTACTGGAATCTTCTGGTACTTGCTCATTCATATGCATGGGGCCTAGTTTGGGAAGACTTAAAAATAGTTGGGGGCAGGCACAGCTGGGTTTCCTCAGGCAACTCTCCCTATGACTGCGTGACTTCCCCATGGTCTTTTCAGCAAGGAAACTTTAGGGTGGCTTTACATGGCAGCTTAGAGCTCCAAAAGTATGTGGGGAAAGAAGGGGAGGACAGAAGCAGCATCACCTTTTACAACCCTGTTCTCAGAAGCCACGCAGTGACACTTCTATCATGTATTATCTGTTAAGGCAGTACTGAGAACCTAGGCTACCATCACAAATCTGAGCGATGGTGGTCAAAAGCAGATCAAGGGTCACATACATTCAAATGCATTAAATTATTCCAACATTTTATTCTCCCAAAAGACCTATTTGTTTCATCACTTACTGAGAGAAAGTGGGGTGGGAGTGGAACCAAATGTTCCATTAGGATAGCTAAGTTCTAAAGAAGGGGTCAGCAAACTATGGCCTACAGGCCAAATGCCATCTACGGCTTGTTTTTAGTATGAGCCATGAGCTGAGAATGATTTTATATTTTTAAAGAGGGAAAAGCAGGAAAAGGAAGAGGAGAAAAAGAAGAAAGCAAAGGAGGAGAAGCAGTAGCAAATACAACAGAGACTATATTTGACCCACATCGTCTAAAATATTTAATATCAGGCCCTGTCAGGAAATGTTTGTTGATCCCTATTCTAAAGCACTTTCAAATGTGTTTTCAGATGGTGTCATAGATAAAACAGCAAACACTGCTAGGATGCTTTCAACATATAGCGTTTCCTCACAAAAACAGAGTAGATACTGTAACAACACAGGCTCTTGCCCAGTTATTCCTTTTCTATTACATATTCAATTCTGAACCTCCATATTCCCTCTCATTCTTCCTCTGTCCACCTAGCAACATTTTCATCTTCTCATTAACAAGCAAGGCTTCTTCCCACCTTCCTCAGGTTTTTTGTGTGTGAGGTTTCTTTACCCCTTGAGTAATCTCTCTCCTCAAAAGACATAAATGTTTCTTATCCCTAAAGAACAGTCAAAGAGGCAGCCTACCAAATGTGAGAAAACATTTGCAGATCATGTATCTGAAAGGGTGTTAATATCCAAAATATATAAAGAACTCATATAGCTTCATTAGTAAAAACAAACAGTATGATTAAAAAGGGGGCAGAGGAGTCACACAGACATTTTTCCAAAGAAGACACACATATGGCCAACGTACATGAAAAGATGCTCAACGTCACTAATCATCAGGGAAGCTCAAGTCAAAACCACAATGAGACACGATCTCACACCTGTCAGAATGGCTATCATCAAAAAGACAAGAGATAAGTGCTGGCAAAGACGGAGAGAAAAGGAAATCATTGTGCACTGTTGGGAATGTAAATAGATGCAGCCGCTGTGGAAAACAGCATAGAAAAACTAAAAACAGAACTACCAATTCCAGCAACTGTACTTCTGAAGGAAATTAAAACACTTATTTAAAAAAATAATATGCAATGACTTAATCTAGTTTCTTCATTATAGACATAAATAAATGAAGACATACTTTTTTAAAAAAGATAATATGAACCCCCACATATACTGCAGCATTATTTAGCATAGTCAAAATATGAAAAAAAAAACTAAGCCTTCATCAATGATTAAAGGGATAAAGAAAATGTGGTATATAAATAAAAATACAATGGAATATTATTCAGCAATAAAAAAGAATGAAATCCCACCTAATAAAATGGATAGACCTTGAAGCCATTATGCTAAGTGAAATAAGTCAGAGAAAAACAAATACCATATGGTCTCACTTATATGTGGAATCTAAAAATAAAATGAAGTAACAACTGAATTTATAGAAACAGAGAACAGATAGGTGGTTACCATAGGCAAGGGGTGGGGGAAAACGAGTTAAACATGGTCAAAAGGTACAGACTTCCAGTTAGAAAATAATTATGTCATGGGCATGTAATGTACAGCATGGTGACTAAAGTTAACGGTGCTGCATGTTGTTTGACAGTTGCAAAGATCTTAAAAGTTCTCATCGTAAGAAAAAAACTGTGGGGTGATGGATGTCCACTGCACTTATTGTGATCATTCTGCAATATATATAAAATCATTATGTTGCACACTTCTAACTAATATAGAGTTAAATATCAATTATACCTCAATTTAAAAAAAGAACAGTGAAAACTCCTTACTCTTGTAGGTCATTCTATTTCCAGCCTGTTTGTCTACACCATCATCCATGCCCCAGGTCCCACATCCTAACATCTAAATCAGACCATATATTCCTTGAAAGTCCATGCCTTTTTATGTGCCCTTAACTTTTCCCATGTTGTTCTTATATCCAGAAATGCCCATTTCTTCTTTCTTGACATACATTGAAAACATGCCTACGCCTCATGTCTCTTGTCCTTATCCCCTGATCACAATCCTGATGGACACTGATTGCTCAGGGCTCTTCATCCCTAGGGCACGTTGCTGTGTGCGGATCCACAGTTCTTGTTTTTATTTTCTTAGATTAAAAAAATACAGGAGACTGGAAATCTCATCACAATATACTACCTTTATACTGCATCACAACTAACAATGGCTGCTGGGAAAGGGAAGTATTATTTTTTGCCAGTCACATAGAAATTATTCTACTAATTGAGGGGAAAAGGAAAGGAGGGAGGGAGGGGCATATGATAAGGAAAAAAGACGGATGTTGTACCAAAATGCCCAGAGGTCATTTTGGAACTTGCATAATATCTTTTGGGATAACATGTTTTTTGGGTGTGTGATTGGGTGGTGGGTAAAAGCAGGTGGAGGCTCTTTCTGCTCCCTGAATCCCTGTTTATGGTAGGACTTGACTACTCAGTTGAGTTCAGTCACTCAGTCGTGTCCAACTCTTTGAGACCCCATAAACCACAGCACACCAGGCCTCCCTGTCCATCACAAACTCTTGGAGTTTACCCAAACTCATGTCCATGGAGTCGGTGATGCCATCCAACCATCTCATCCTCTGTCGTCCCCTTCTCCTCCTGTCTTCAATCTTTCCCAGCATCAGGGTCTTTTCCAGTGAGTCAGCTCTTCGTATCAGGTAGCCAAAGTATTGGAGTTTCAGCTTCAGCATCAGTCCTTCCAATGAACACTCAGGACTATATTTCCTTTAGGATGCACTGGTTGGATCTCCTTGCAGTCCAAGGGACTCTCAAGAGTCTTCTCCAACACCACAGTTCAAAAGCATCAATTCTTCGGCGCTCAGCTTTCTTTAGAGGCCAACTCTCACATCCATACATGACTACTGGAAAAACCACAGCCTCGACTAGACAGACCTTTGTTGGCAAAGTAATATGCTGTCTAGGTTGGTCATAACTTTCCTTCCAAGGAGTAAGCGTCTTTTAATTTCATGGCTGCAGTCACTATCTGCAGTGATTTTGCAGCCCCCCCAAATAAAGTCAGCCACTGGTGAATGCCTAACTGGTGAAATGGTGGCTTTGATTCCTTAACATAAAATGGTAAGGCCAAACTCAACAATAATGGTAAAGTCAAGCTCATAATGCAGAATTAGGAAGAACTTAAAAGAATATTCAGCCAACTCAAGCAAAATGAATGCAGCAGGGCTCATGGATAGTCATCAGAGGATACTAAAAGTATTAGAAGTTGTATTATCTATAGAAATAGTAATTATCATTAAAATAACTGCAGTCCCAGGATTAAAACTGAAAATGCCTATGTATTCAGTAGATAAAGTGTTAGTTGCTCAGTCACGTCGGACTTCTTGTGACCCCAAGGACTATAGCCCACCAGGCTCCTCTGTCCACGGGATTTCCCAGGCAACAATACTGGAGTGGGTAAGCCATTCCATTCTCCAGGGGATCTTCCCCACCCAGGAATCAAACCAGGGTCTCCTGCATTGCAGGCAGATTCTTTACTGTAGGTAAGATCATAGCTAAGTTTGAAGTCTCAAACCAATGAATCCAGATACAGGTACAATTAACCCCCCTTTGCTATTATGAAAGGCCTAGACTTGTTTTTGCTAACCAAAAGAAATCTGAAGAGGATTTTCACTTTTACAAAGGAGAAAATTGCTTCTTTGCTTTACACCATTACCATTTTGGCTTGCAAAAGAAGAGGTTCAGAGGAAAGCTCTGCTTTTGGATAGCAGGGGAAACCAGTAGTGGTTCAGTAAGTTTGCTCAGAGCAAGAGATACTAAACTAAAAAGCCACTAGGTTTTGTTTTTAAAGTATACATCCTATACAATAGTGATGATCTCTGTAAACTTAAAGAATTTATTTGTACAATAATGGTTTAATAAACTTTTTCCCTTCAGTATTATACTATTCATTCTACATGTGTATATCCTTGGCACATAGTAGATATTCGATAACATCATTTCTATGCTAGTAAAATGCAAAATCATTGTTTTTCCAAACCCAAAACAAACTGTTGGCTATAATTTTTTTTTTTTTTTTTACCTTTTTCAGTGTGCTAATGTATCCAAATCAAGAATAACCCTGTTAAATTATTCAGAATACTAGGTTAATAATAACGCTATCTGGAGCAAAGGAAACCATAAACGAAATGAAAAGAAAACCTACAGAATGAGAGAAAATATTTGCAGGGCTTAATTATCCAAAATATAGAAACGACCCACATAACTCAATAACAAAAAAACCAAACAAGCCAATCGAAAATGGGCAGAAGACCTAAACAGACATTTCTCTGAAGAATATATACAGATGGCCAATAGGCACATGAAAAGATGCTCAGACAGCATCACTAATTATTAGAGAAATGCAAATCAAAACTATTCAATACAATGAGGTATCACCTCACATTGGTCAGAATTGCCATTATTAAAAAGTCTACAAATAACAAATGCTGGAAGGAATGTGGAGAAAAGGGAACCCTCCTATACTGTTGGTGAGAATGTAAACTGCTGCAGCCACTACGCAAAACAGTTGGCAGTTCCTCAAAGAACTGAAAATACAGCTGTCATATAATCCAGCAATCCCACTCCTCAGTATATATCAACTTGAAAAGATCTATTTGCACCCCCCCACCATGTTCCTACAGAACTAGTCACAATAGCCAAGACATGGAAACAGCCTAAATGTCCATAGAGAGATGAATGGATAAAGATGATGTGGTGTGTAGACACACACACATACACAATGGAATACTACTCAGCCATAAAAAATGAATTAATGCCAGCTGCAGCAACATGAATAGACCTAGAGATTATTGTATTAAGTGAAGTAGAGAGAGAAAGGAAAAGACATTATTTATGGTATTTATCATATGCAATCACTTATATGTGGGATCTAAAACACAATACAAATGAACATATCTACAAAAGAGAAACAGACTTACACATAGAGAAGAGACGTATGGTTGCCCAAGAGTGGAGGGCAGGAGGGGGCAGGACTGGGAGCTGAGATAAACTGATGCAAACTCTTATTTATAGTGATGGATAAACAACAAGGTCCCACTGTATAGCATAGAGAACTATATTCAATATCCTGTGATAACTTATAATGAAAAAGAATACCAAAAAGAATATATGTGTGTATATACATACATATCCCTGATTCAGGGCTGTATAGAAGTTAATAACCTTGTAAATCAATTACACGTCAATACAATTTTAAAAAACATAGTGCTATATGTAGAAGCACGATCAAATAACTGCTAAGAGTTAACATACATTAGTAGGAATACTGTATTCTACAGATAAAATACAGAAACAGTGACAGTTAAAAAGAACACTAAAATCATCATTTAAGTCCATAGAAACACAAAAATCTATTAAAATGCTAGAACAATTATTACAGCTAATTGTTTAAAAGTTCAGTTGGTAAAGAATCTGCCAGTCATGCAGGAGACCCCGGTTCAATTCCTGGGTCAGGAAGATAGGCTCCCCACTCCAGTATTCATGAGCTTCCCTGGGGGCTCAGATGGTAAAGAATCTGCCTGCAGTGTGGGAGACCTGGGTTTGATCCCTGGGTTGGGAAGATTCCCTGGATGACAGCATGGCAACCCACTCCAGTAGTCTTGCCTGGAGAATCCCCATGGACAGAGGAGCCTGTCAGGCTACAGTCCAAGGGGTCACAAAGAGTCGGACATGACTGAGTGGCTAAGCACAGCACAATTATTTAAAATGATAAATAGGACTAAGCTTACAGAACAAAGTTCAAGCCAAAACTAAATTTTTCTCAGTAAATTTCCTTAGCTTTAGAAAACGTTTTAGAATTTTTTTTAAGTATGCTATTAACATGGCATATGTCTGGAAAAAAGACATAAAACTAGCAAAATACCAATATTTAAAATAGGTTATTAATAATCAGAATAACATTAAAGCAAGTATTTTACAAAGTACTTCACAGTGCAGATTCTATAAACACATGCCTTCTAAATTCTAACATAATTATTAGGTTTAATTATAATAGATACCAAATTGCCAATGGATCATAGAAAAAGCAAGGGAATTTCCAAAGAACATCTACTTGTACTTCATTGACTATGCTGAAACCTTTGATTGTGTGGATCACAACAAACGGTGGAAAATTCTTAAAGATATGGGAATACCAGACCACCTTATCTGTCTCCTGAGAAACCAATATGCAGGACAAGAAGCAACAGTTAGCAATGGACATGGAACAATGGATGGTTCAAAATTGGGAAAGGCTGTAATATTGTCACCATGCTTATTTAACTTACATGTAGAGTACATAATGCAAAAGCCTGGGCTGGATGAATCACAAGCTGGAACCAAGACTGCTGGGAAAAACATCAACAACCTTAGGTATGCAGATGATACCATTCCACTGGCAGAAAGCGAAGAGGAATTAAAGAGCCTCTTGATGAAGGTCAAAGAGGAGAGTGAAAAGGCTGGCTTAAAACTCAACATTCAAAAAACTAAGATCATGACATCCGGTCCCATCATTTGATGGCAAATAGATGGGGAAAAAGTGGAAACTGCGACAGACTTTATTTTCTTGGGCTCCAAAATCACTGTGGCAGTGATTGTCAGCCATGAAATTAAAAGATGCTTGCTCCTTGGAAGAAAAGCTATGGCCAACCTAGACCAAAGCAGAAACATCACTTTGTCAACAAAGGTCTGCATAGTCAAATCTATGGCTTTTCCACTAGTTATGTACAGATGTGAGTCAGACCATAGAGAAGGCTGAGCACCGAAGAATTGATGCCTTTGAACTGTGGTTCTAGAAAACACTCCTGAGAGTCCCTTGGAGAACAAGGAGACCAAACCAGTCAATCCTAAAGGAAATCAACCCTGAATATTCACTGGAAGGACTGATGCTGAGGCTCCAGTACTTTGGCCACCTGATGCAGAGTAAAGAGACTCACTGGAAAAGACCCTGATGCTGGGAAAGACTGAGGGCAGGAGGAGGCAGCGACAGAGAAGATGGTTGGATGGCATCACTGACTCAATGGACATGAATTTGAGCAAACTTTGGAAGATAGTGAAGGACACGGAAGCCTGGTGTGCTGCAGTCCATGGGGTCACAGAGTCAGACACAACTGAACAACAACAAACTATAGTAGATATATTTAGACAACAGTATCATTGTGAGCATGTGTGAACTACCATTGTATTAGTACAAGAGCAATCTTCACCCATACTCCCACCCATATATACACCCCCTCCTACACCAGGGATTATTTTGAAACATAAAGCAAATTCTATACATCATATCTTTTTATTGGTAAATTCATTATGTATATGCTAAAAGAATTAAAAAAAAAAAACACACAACCATAATACCTTCATCAAGTATCAACAATTCTTTAACTTCAAATATTCAGTCAATATTTAAATTACTCCCGTTGTCTCAGGAATATTTTTACAGCTGGCTTTGGTCAAATCAGGATTTAAAGAAGTTCTATACTTTGCAATTGATAACTAAGCCTTTTTAAGCAGCGTGATGAAAAAGCAAACACTCAGTCAAAAAGATAAATGCACCGCCATGTTCACTGCAGCATTATTTGCAATAGCCAAGGTATAAAAACAACCTACGTGTCCACTGATGGATGAATGGATAAATAGGTGAGGTGTGTACATACAATGGGATATTATTCAGTCATAAATAAGAATGTAATCTTGACATTTGCAACAACATGAATGGATCTTGAGGGCATTACGTTGAGTGAAATAAGACAGAGAAAGACAAATATGATCTCACTTATCTGTGGAATCAAAGACAGCAGAAAACAAAAGCCAAGCTCAGAGATACAGATACAGGTTGGTGATGGCCTCAGGCAGGGGGTGGGAGGAGGACAAAGTGGGTGAAGGGGGTCAAAAAGTACAAACTTCCAATAAAACCAGTAACTCACGAGGATGTAATATACAGTATGTTGACTACAGTTAACACTGTACTGCATATGTGACCGTTGCTAAGAGTAAATATTAAAAAGTTCTTATCAGAAGAAAAAAAATTCTGTAACAGCACATGGTGACGAATGTTAACTAGACTTTGTGGCGATCATTTTCAGGCACATACAAATATCAAATCACTTTGTTGAACACCTGAAACTAGTATGTCCATTACATCTCAATTTTAAGAAAGCAAACAGTGGATTGAATACGCAAGGTGAAGACGGAGCTAACAAGAGGATAGAGAAAAACTGGAACAGTCATAATTGGTGAGCAGTTAAGGAAAAGATACAGAAGTGAGGTTAGAAATGGCCTCAAAGGGTCCACTAGGTACTGAGTCAGCCCAGAACATCTTAGGTGCTATCCAGAGCGCTGTCAGTTATGGGCATGAAGGAGTTAGATGTTGACACCACTCTTCATATTGGAACCTTTGAAGATATGCCCCTTAGGCATATTAAGGTTATTAAGGCATATTAAGATAACAAAGGTTATCCTTAAACTACAAAAAATATAGAGGGACCAGAAGAGAAGCATCAGAAAATAACACCAAGTACATTAAAGCTCATTATTCTCCACATCTCACCCATTTAAACTCTTCTGGGTTTTAATGTATTTCCTATTTAATGTAATTACCTCCTATGTTGCATGTATACTAGAAAGCTATAATGATTTACTGTAAGAGCTATAATTGTTTCTAAAGTCCATGTTAATCTATAAATTCTTTTTCTTGCAGTTTACTTAAAAATACCAGGTCATTTGTCTTCTAGAATTTTCTAGTGTGGATTTTGCCAACTGCATCCATTGGTGGTTTAACATGTTCCTCTGTATCTTAAGTCTCTTATAACTAGCAGTCAGATTGAAATGTCTGAGGAGTCAAGTTCAGTTATTTGACCTTCATGGGTGGGACTCTGCACTGCTATGGTGTTAACTTTGGCAAGCGCAGAATGTTTACACGTGTCTCTATTACTGTAACGTGAAGGCTGATCAGTGGGTTCAGGTGTTGTCAGCCCAATCCACGCATTAAACTGCTCCCCATGAGCATTCACTTAAAGAGTCATTGAGGAGGCCTTGCTTGATTATTTCATTACTGCTGCAAAATGTTGAGGTCCTATTTCTATTATACTGTATTTTTAAGCTGGAATTATGTTATAATGAGAAAATTTCCCTCACCACTGTGTAGTTACCCTGACGTATAATTTGTAAAAGGCAGGATAAACGCTTGACTCTTCTCTGTACGCCATCCCAGCAAGGCTCGTAATTGGCTCTCCACTGCCTGTGGCATTAAACGAACCCCACACATCTGCTCCTGAGAGGGGCAGGATCTACACGGCCAACTCGGTATCCTACCCACACTGCACTCTTGCTTCTTTGACCTCACGATGCTGAAGTACATCAAAAATGTGATGTCTCATTAACCTCGTGGAGAAATGTAAAGACTGTGCACAGTCTGACAGTACAGTTGGTGATGCTCTATTGGGACTATTTTGTTTCTAAATGCAGATAAAATTATTTAAAAGATGGGAAAACACAGACACACAACCACAGTACCACTAAGTGGTCCCGGAGCAAGGCTCTAGAGTAGGAACCCAAGTGGAACTCAAGTTTGAAAAAAACCAAGAGGCCCACAGACAGTGTGTATTACATATTGTTATCATTATAGACAAATGCATCCCTGTTTGAATACACATTCCATTAAGGGTGGAGATTCATTCCTTAGTCTATTGTGTATCCCCAGTTGCCTGGTACATGGTAGGCACTCAATGTATTTGTTAAGTAAATAAAATGAATGAGTTAAATTCATGCAGAATATATATATTCTGCATGAGTTTCAGTCACTAAAAAAATTAAAGGCATATAGGATTTTTATTCTCATTGACAATTAACCTGGTCTTATTAAACAAATGCAAAGTTATTTTTTAAAGAAATAGAAAAATGTTTCCATTGATTTCTGTATTTTAGAGCTCAGTCAGGTCTTTCTGCCATCATCTGGGGGTAATTCAGTGTCACCACTACTATGATTAGCCTAGGCCTTGTATATTTTAACACATTTCTGTTTAATAAGGCCTTTAAAGTATATTGTGTGCAGAATACTGAAATAGCAACCTCTGAATCTTAATACATTTTTTGTTCAAGTTCAAAGAGATTTTTTATTTATAAGGGAGGACACAGGGTTACAACTACACAGATGATCTAAGTTACAATTGTTTGTGGACACTTTTTAGTTCCTAGTTTACTTTTCTGTAACATTTTACACTATTTGGCCTTCTGAGAAAACTTGACCTTCATGATAAAACACTCTCAATTATAACAGAACTAACAAAATTTGAAACCCAGCTAAAGGCAAACAGTGTATTTTCAGAAAGCGTTGAGGTGGAAAAAGGACAAACTAGGAACTTACCTGTAAAATCAACATGAGACTCTTATCCTAGGTTTGTTTGTTCATAACCAAATCTTTACTGTTGGGTATCAAACATGCAGTTTAAAAGGATCCTATTCACAAATTTAGTATCCAGAAGTTTGTGTAGGCACAATTCCAATGTTGTATCGAACAGCAGTGCTTTTAAAGAAAGGTAACTGTAAAGTGAAAATCTAAATACAAGTAACTCTCAACTTCAGATTATAAAAAGCACTCTATTCCATGTAAAACTAACAGTTTCTCTTAAACAAATATGGGTAACATCGGCACATATTACAGATTAACACAAGGCTAAAATGTAAGCCAATCAGAGCATCACTGAGTATAAACCGCAATTGTAATGCTCACCTGGAAGACTCCAACTGCATGTTTAGAATGATTAGAGGCAACGAACACCAAAACCTCTAAGTTACAGTTATCTATTCTAAGTGCTCCGTACTTCGCTCCCCTCAGCTCTTTTACCCACTTTTTTTCCGCCAGGTCTCAAAAGGTAACCTAGGTCACTAATGCTTCTCCCACCTGCCCACATTTTGATTCTTAAGTACTTGGGGTCCTATCTTTTCTAGCTGCATTGACCTTTGCGGCAGTGATCTAGCCAAACTATTGTGCTTTTCCCACAGTGCCTCAGAGTGATATTCTAACAAAAATACTTGGTGAACTGTGTTAGACAATCATTTGACTGGCTTTAATATTTCTATCTGAATCAGCTAGCTATCAGTGGCTTCAATGACATTTTAGATTTTATGACAATGGTCATCATTCTCCTCTTGGGTATTACTGATCTGGCCTAATTCACTTTTGAAGATGACTGTCCTATTTTTCTTTTGTTACAGAAATTACAGAAAGGAGTCTTAATTTGGGGGAAGTAAAGTAGTATCACTTACCCGTTTCCTCCACCCCACACTATGGAGGTAGTGGGTGTAACACACAGGAGGGAGAAAGAATGGGCAGTTAATGAAGAAATAGAAGTCTTCTTGGCACCTAGTTCCCACACATTGAAGAGCTAATCTCTGCTGTCAGGTTCCTCGGGCAAAAATTCTTCTGAGCCCACTCCACAAGAAGCAATGTCTTATGTACACCCTGGCTCACCTACCAAAAGGCAATTTCATGTTTAAATAGCTTATACACAAAATTTTTATGTATAAGATTAACAACCAGGAATTCTGATTTTAAGGCATAAAGCAGAACTCTTCCCCAAGAATCTTCTCCAGGTGTCTCATACACAAAATTAACATCTATATTTCCAATAATGGAGGGTGACATTTATTAAAATGTTATTACCATAACTCAGCTTTCCTTTGGTCTGGCACTTATTGAGGACACCCAAAATACTGCTTTATTCTTTCCCATCGGTGGCTTTTTGCTGTTACAAATTAATAAGTGTTTGACAACAGATCAACAAAAAAGTTAACTGCACCAAGTAAATGTCGACTGCAAAGTTGTACTTTTGATAGGGCAAATTCATCTTTGCAGTAAACTGTCAATAGTAAAAATGTTCAGCAGGTAATTTTCATCAATGTACAGAAACAATAAAGTGAAATTCATGAAAGGCTAATTTTTAAAACTAGAGATTAGGGTAGAAATAGAACTATGGTACTAAAAACAAGTTGGCTGGGGGCAGTATCTTCTTTGTAATTTAGCAAACAAGAATAACATATGGAAGTACTTTATATCCAACAACTCAAAATGTTCCTACTACGTGGGCAATTCTGGATGAAATTTAGTTTAAAAGCAGAGGATAAACTGTGAATACTTTGTACATCCACTTCAGCTTCCTACCTGCTGATCTATTCAAGTTCAATAAATTACTGGCAGAATCGGTAACACTTTTGGGTACAAATTAACAACTGTTGATCCCCTATAAAATGTTCTACAGTTATAATGGGAAAGATGAGGACCTGTGGGATAAGGATTACCTTGGTTGCCTGGATGAACTGTTCTGGGAAACGAAAATTAGAATTTTATTAGCTTCTCTGTAAATCAAGATTTTACATAGCAGCCAGAGATTTTCATCCTTTAAAAGAACTGGCACTTAAGTCTAAATGTACTTTGCTCTTTGATATCAAAAGAAAGCAAACTCAAAAAGGCAATGTTCAAATATTTCATGCGTTTTAAGATTCAATAAGGTTGTCTACTGTCCTTCCCACAATGAGGCAACTCCATCCAGACCAGATCAGATTGAGTAAGGTTATCTCTCAAAGCTAAACCGAACTAAATCAAGACACACTTATTAGATCACTTTTGAATTACGAAAGCACCAAACTCCTGCTGGAGGAGACTAAGAGGATTCAGGTGGCTTAAAATTTTTTCTCCTTACATGTGCCTTTTTTCTAGGCAAAGAACTGCCTTCTTTTTCTCAATTATGCATCCAAAATTAAACCATAGAATGCTTGTGATTACACCATTCAAAGTTAATTATTGTACACAAAACCAGATCTGTTTTCTAAGGAAAGTATTAAAATTTACCACTAATTTTTCTCAGTGAAATTAAAAATTTTAAAGTACAATCATCATCTTTTTTACCCAGATATCGGAGTATTTAAAATACCAAGTCATTTCATAAGTTTTCCAAACTACGTTTTCTTTATTAAAAAACTGTGTAGTGGTCCCTCACAAATTAAAACGGACAATATTAGATTTTAAACTCAAAAGTATCCACAAACCACACTTTTAGCGCCTACCTAGATAGATCCTTTCCTCCCACACTGATGAGCAATGACTATATAACATGAGAATCAAAGGCCAAAAACCACCACCACCACATTGGCACAATGAGCCCCCGAAGGTAAACTAAAAAACAAACAAAAACACAGCATACTGTACAAAGAATTTATTTGCCTCATACATTAAGAAAAAAAAAAAACAAACCTCCACAAGGCGTTTAACTATCTTCAATCTTCTCATTCAAGGAGTTGCAAAACAAAGTTTAGACAGAAACTTTTAATTGCTTTGGGTTTACATTTTGAAAACTCTTAGATTTACAGAGGGAACATACCAAATAAACAAAATCGAAATGTTAAGGCATAAACTTTAATGGGTCGACTATTCTAGCCCCTATGCCGGTTCTGCACGAGGTACCTTACACCAATCCGATTCATAAAGAATGAAGCAAAATACGCACTAACTAAATCGTGCATCACCTATTGAAAGAAGCGTTCAAATTATTTAGGGTGGAAAAGTTATGTGTCCATTACTCAATTTCATTCCTGCCTTCAAAAGCAAACAGCGAATCCAGACATTTAGGTCTTCCCCCAGCTTTACAAACGTCCCTGTCCGACCAGTCCCCGCAATTCCTTCCTCCCTCCGGGAAACCACACAACTAACGGTTTCCGTGGCGGCCGCCGAGGCCGGGGCTCCGCGGGCTGCCCCCGCGCCCCGGAAAACAAAGGGGATTCCCAGCCATTGTCCTCCGCGGCGCTGAGCATCACCAGCACTAGCAAGGCAGTAGCTTGCGCAGTTATCTCCACAGCGGGCAATGTCACAACCCGACCAACAGCACAAACTACTACCTCAGCCAGGGCCATGGTGTCGGCGAGGCGCCGGACCACGCTGAGGCGAGCGAAGCGACTCCGGCGCTCCTCCGTCGTCCCTCGGCCGCCGCCGCCGGCCCCGCGCCCCTGCTCTTCCCCGCCGCGCCGCGCCTGCAGACCCCGCCCAGCGCCGCGCCGCTCGGCCGCCCCGGGAGCTGCCGGCATCCTCGCGGCGCCGGCGCCCGGGGGAGGCCGAGCCGGGGTCCTCTACGTAACCGAGCGCTCTGGAGAGAGAGGAGGTGCGCAGGCAGCCGCCCCGAGGGGACGCCGGCCCCCAGGCCGCTCGACAGCAGGAAACGGGCGGCAAAAGCGCGGCCGACGCCTGCGGGACCCGGACCATCCCAGTGAGGCAGCGAGCAGCGCTCCCGCGCTTCGCCCGTCGCGAGCTCCGAGCCGTCTCGACCGCGCTCCCGCCACGTCTCCGGGAGGTGCCGCCCGCGCCCCTCCCCGCCCCGCGGCGGGGGCTGGGCGGCGGCTGGGGCCCACGGGCGCCGCGCTCCGCACACGCGCGCGCGGGGCCGGCTCTCCGCGCGGGAGAACGCCCGGGGCGCTTCCTGCAGAGGCGGACACCGGCTCCGGCGCCGCGACCCGAAAACCCAGGCCCCCCACTCCTCAGTACCCTTCGGGGAAATCCCGTGCCCCTCTGCAGGAGGCGAGAGGAAGACAAAAACCCCGTGAAACTGAAACCCGGCCGCGCTGCGGGATGGGCGGCAGCGGCGGGAGCCCGGCGCCCGCGGACACGCGCCCCGTCTCGCGCTCCGCTGCTCCAGTGAGTCGGCCGAACCATAGAGATCACTTAAGGAGGCTCGCGCGCTACTCCCCACCACGTGACCGCCCCGCCAGGCCGACCCCCCCCCCCCACCCCGCGCCGCCATCTTACATCCGGGGCAGAAGCGGCGGCCCTTCCCCCGCCTCGGCAAAAATTCGACGTGTCACTAGAAATCAGCCCCAGAGGGGGAACCCGGATCCCACGTCACCACAGTGCTGAGGCCGCGGGCCGCGCTCCCCAGGCCGCTTAACGGGGCCAAGTGGAGCCGCTAACTTCGCCCGCTGTGTGTCCGCAGAGAAGATGGCGGCACTTGCCGCCGTCTGAGTGGACACGTTGGACCCGGGCTGAGGTTTAAAGTTTCTGGCACCTCCTTTCGCATCCGGCAAGGACACCGCAACATGCGCTCCACCCCGCGGCGGGGCCGCTGCGCCACATTCCACAGAAAACCGGCGGGAAAGCTGCTGCACTGCCCGCTTTAATGCGCAGGCTCCTGAGACTTGTGGGTGGGTTGGTTTTTTGTTTTTTTTTTTTAAAGGCCAAGTTTGGGAAAAGGCCGACTACCCTGAGCTCCATCTGCTTTGGGGCCAGGCGAGTTTCTTTTTGCCTCCCATTTTGAGACTTTTCTGTGAAGTTAAATCGGTGTGAACAAAAAGCAAGCAGGGGCTGCCAATTAAGATTCACAGAACGTCTAATTCGACTTTCCGATAAACGAATAATTTTTTACTATATGTCCCCTATACTAAAACTGTTTGAACTTGGAATATAGCTAGTGTCCTGTGTTTTTACGTAAATCTGGCAGTACTGTTAGTCATCACCCTCCTGAAAATTCAGACCACATAAGAAAAATAAGGAATGGGGGAACAGTGTGTTCAGACTGGAGACTGCCTCTGCGCAGGCTTGGATGCCTTCGTGAAAGGCAGAGGGCTGAGGTCCAGACTCCAAACCACACACAAGGGACATCCATGTATAACTGCTTTGGGGAACAATAAGTATTCTTTACATTTAAAGCAGCACAATGTAACTTTGATAACATCCTCTAAGCCAGAGAATCTCTTTGCAAGTTAAAGATTACATAACACTGGCTTTTCATTTCTATTGTATTTAGTATTGGTGATGGGACACAATTTCTTTTTCAAAAATTTTTATTTGACTGTGCTGCGTCTTCGATTGCTGCGCGGGCTTTTCTCTAGTTGCAGGGGCCGGCGTTACTCTCTAGTTGCCATGCCTGGCCTTCTCATTATGGCTTCTCTTGTAGCAGAGTCCAGGCCCAGGGCGTCTGGGCTTCAGTAATCCCCGCCGGTGGGCTCCATGGTTGCTGCTGCCCGCCTGGAGAGCGCAGGCTGAGCAGTTGTCACCTCGGGGCTTCCTTGTTCCCCTGGCATGTGGGACCTTCCCAAATCAGGGATCCAACTCCTGTCTCCTGCATTGACAAGCACATTTTTTTTTTTTTTTTTTGCCCTGAGCCACCAGAGAAGCCTAGAACACAATTTATTGAACAAAGTTTCAAATTAAAAAGCAACCTGCCTGACATGTTTCAAAATAAAATTTGTAATATGCAAATTAAGAAATACACTTGGTTTGCTTGGGGATTTTTTGGCCCCAGGTGGCACTTGTGATACCTTCTTATTTCCCTAACTAGGAATCAAACCCCGGGCCCTTGACAGTGAAAGAAGGGAGTCCTAACTGTCGTAAGGAATTCCCTAAAATACACTTGGGTGTGTCCACTGACCAATCCCAGTGTCGTGCTTACTGTATGCATTTTAAAGCAAATGCTGAAGTTTGCCTTTGATGTGCAATCAGAACCACTTCCAATTAACATTATTTGTGCATTTTCTGTATATATGGAACATGCTTGCAATTAAGTGCTTAACCTGACAAATATGACTAGGCATCACAGTGATGCTTACCACAAAATCTGTGTGCTTAGTCACTTCAGTCGTGTTCAACTCTTTGCAACCCCACAGACTGTAGCCCTCCAGGCTCCCCTGTCCATGGGATTCTCCAGGCAAGAATACTGGAGTGGGTTGCCATTTCCTTCTCCAGGGGATCTTTCTGACCCAGGGATCGAATCCGGGCATCTCAAGTCTCCTGCACTGGCAAGTGCAGGAGACACTCTTTACCACTGGCACCATCTGGAAATCAGCTAATACCTTCATTATAATTCACACCACCTTGTTCCCATAAGCGATGCTTGGGCTGGCATCCCCCACTGCTGACTCATTGCACCGTGGACCACATTATCCTCCACCACAGCCGATGTCATCTGTTCTAGTGGCACAGATATTCTGATGGTCCTCAAATAGTTATTTGCCCTACAGTATATGCGGATACATTCTCAGTGGTAAAAGAATCTTCCTGCCAGTGCAGGAAACCCTGGAGACATGGGTTCGATCCCTGGGCCAGGAAGATTCCCTGGAGGAGAAAATGTCAACCCACTCCAGTGTTCTTGCCTGAAAAATTCCATGGACAGAGAAGCCTGGCAGGTTACAGTCAGTGGGCTTGCAGAGAGTCGGACATGATTGAGCATGAGCACTACACTGCTATACAGATACATTAGAGCATAAGATTTCCAAATAAATTTAATCATTACACTCATTTTATCAGATTCCTTTTCACAATTAACCTTTTGACAGCGTTGACACACATGTATTCATCATCCAGACACAATCTGCTGTTACCAGTTCTTTGCCTCCACCCATAGTATCCAGAATCTAATCATCCTTTCCAAATGTGAGCACGCCCAGCTTAACAAGCCTTCACCATGACCTCACAGCAGAAAAACGGCAACAGCCTCCTGTCTTAGCTTTCCCTACTCTATACTCCTTCCACTTTATCCTGCTTATAACTCGTTTATCTTTAGTTTCATAATTTACTACTAAAAATAATGACTCCAAACTTCTGCCACCTCAAATCTAAATTATTCTGCTTGACTTTCAAGGAATTTCATGAGTTGGCCTCAATCCCTTACTGTCAACCTTGCATTATAAAACATGTTGAAATCTACTCTATCAGTTTCCTGGTATCTAGAGAGATATGCCTTGCTCACATTATTTGTCTTTACCTGAAATACCCTCCAATATCCTTTGGACCCATCCAAAACCTATCCAGCCAACAAGGCCCATTTAAGTTCTGTTTCTACCACTGAGCTTTTTCACTGCCTCTGAATACTAACTTCAATAATACCCTGAACCACAGAAGACTATGCTGATTTTCCTGATTTTGAGATCCCACATTAATCTGTACTAGTCTTTCAAAATATTCTGCACACTTGTCAAAGGTTTGTATTCCCTGCAGAACTGTAAACTCCATGAGGGCAGACACTAATCCAATGCCCAACACATAATGTTACCAACACAAGACTACATACATAGTTTCGTATTGAGCATTATTTTATGTATGCAGTTTCTTCAGCTAGCTATAAACACCTTTGAGAGCGCTCCCAAAGACTTCTGTCCATTCAGCAAGGACGTAGTTATGAACATACACATAGTAGATTCTTAATATGCTGTGTTGTCCAGTGAAGTAAAAAGCTGACCCCTCTGTGAGAAGGTAGGGGTTTCTGCCCATTTCTTGAATGACATGTGCCAAACGTGTTCTGTCTTGTCTTCATGTTAACATCCACCAGTTACCAGGTACTCAGGACAGTTCTTTACAACACTCCTTTTTAAAATCCTAATAAACAACTCCATGAGTTAAACACGAGGACTCTAGGTTACAGATGAGGAAACCCAAACAGGTTAATTAACCTAAGGTCACGCATCCAGTAAGTAACAGTGCTGGTTTTGAATCTACCAAGTCTAGTCTAAACCTTGGTTCTTAACCACTGTGCTATTGGCTATAACATCTTAAATTATAAACCAATAGGATGTTTTGAACTCTCTCGGACCAAATAAAAACCCAGTGCAGTTCTGGAGGTTACAGTCATTAGACAAATCCTTTCTCCTCACAGTACTTCAGGGTTCTCTGTCATGTTCAAGTGTTTCTGTCCCAATGCCTACCCACAGAAATAGTAATTATGTAAAAAGCATTTTCCATTTATTTCAGTAAGGCTTGGATTTTAATGGAGTGCAGAACTTTTCTGTAAAATGTTAATCTAGCATTGTGTGGGGGAAAAAAAAACTGCTTTTGAAATAAATGTACTTCAGCTGTGTGACTGAGTAAAAGTCACGTCACTCTCTAAATCTTGATTTCTTCCTTTTGGTAAAACGAATATAATTTATACCTTCCTTGCAGGAACTGCTGTGAGAATTAAAAGGAATAATATAGGCAAAGCCCTGGCTAACACAAACTAGGTCCTCCATAAATGATTAAAATGAAAAGAAAAATTTATAACTACACTTGACTTCTGTAAATACTATGGAGGAATCTTTCAGTATTACACATTTATTATACAAGCCAGGTTTTCAAAAAAAATTAAAACTATTTGTCTTTGAGAGGTAGAGGGATGGTCTGGCATTGTTATAGGTAGGCGGTTTCAAAATTAGCCTCACTAAATTAAAAATAAATGAGTGCTCATAAAAGATAATTAAGGGAGTCTACCCGAGATGAGGATTATGTTTTCTACTTGACCTGTAATTTTAATACAAAGTTGTAACTCTTTTTTTCTAAACTGCTAAGAAATGTTTCATAATATCTTTCTAGATGTATATCCTTTCCATTTCAGGTATTAATAGTTTCAAAAAAGGTCTCCAAAACACATCTCCATTATTTTATGAAAAGTTTTTCCAAGTTGACACGAATGTTTAGTTTTTAAACAGAGTCAATGACGTGGGAGTGGGAGGTCACTGAAGTGTTGAACCTCGTGGGGAGGAGGACACAACCAAGTATATGAATGAAAACATGAATAATTTATCATATCTGAAAGTCAACTCTCAAATTGGTTATGACTTTTATACTAGAAAACTAGTACTGCTGGAACATAATTAAAAACCTAGAATCATGCTGAGTGGTAACTGTAAGGCAAATTAAGAAGCTATGTAATCACAGCTATAACTACGTAGTTTTTGTGAAAAATCTATCCTAGGCCACAAAGAAAATTTGGGTTTGAGGCCAAGAGACTTTCATGGTAGTAATACATAACTGATATATCTCAATAACATAAAAATTGCAAGGAGAAAGTGTAACAACAGCAGTATTACTTTCAAGAACTGTGTCAGGAGCTAAAAAAGAATCTCACAAAATTAGATAAATATATCCAGTCTGACATAAACACCATATGGTAACCGCCTTAAGAGACAGGAGTTGTATGTTATGTGTTAAAATTATGACACAGAGGTAGTAAAAGCTGGAAAGCAAATGCAATTTGCACAATTGGATCTGAAGTCTAATATTTTATTTTTCTAGATAAAAAGAATAAGATTGCAATATTATAGCTTTGGAATTTTTCTCCCATCTAGTTAAACTTCACAGAAAGGAGCAGTTGATATTATATTGCAATAGTTCCCCAAACAGTGGCATGGTTTAGCTGATCTTCCCTGGTTGCACTATTTAATAAATGTTTAAAATTAAATTTAATATAACCACATTTGCAGCAACTGAAAATGATCTCAAAACTCAAGGGTACAATCATTCTCTTTTTTTCCTGAGGGGTTAGAATCACTCCCATAGTGTAATTAAGAATGTTTCAGCTGACCTCTGAATCACTATAAGCATCAAGCATATGGATATCAACTACAGCCAGGAAAGACTTGGAGATGAGTACTGTAACATTTCAGGCCTTCTATCAAAGAATATCGCTTTCAACAGAAAAACAGAAACAGCTGAAATCCAAGGGCAATATGGTGCCTCAAGTCCTCCTTAAAAGTAAGGACTGTGCAAATAATATAAATCAACAAATATTTAGATAACATAAACATGAAATAGTTCAAAGTATCTGCCTCCCAAACAAAAAGCCCTTCCCCACAAAAGACAAAAAAACAGATTTTAAAGACTTCCTTTTGAGAAAAGTGGTGTAATCTCTATTTACATAAAATACATGATTGCTGCAAGTTTAGCTGCGGAATTCATATTTACAGCAATCTCATTTTGTAAGCATCCTGGCTGCTGAATCCTATAGATTCGGAAAGATAGCAGGAGGTATAGCCTCTTCTTGTTCAGCTATTTTAAAATGGCAGGGGGGACTTCACCTTTGCAAAAAAGCAACAGTGGCCAAAGTAGAAGGTTATTTCCAGAGTCCCTTCTAATAGAAAGGCAGTTGGCAGTGCCTGCCTGTGTGTGAACTCATGAGTCATGTCTGACTCTTTGCAACCCCATGGACTGTAGCCCGCCAGGTTCCTCTGTCCATGGGAATTCTCCAGGCAAGAATACTGGAGTGGGTTGCCATTCCCTTTTCCAGGGGATCTTCCCGACCCAGGGATCGAACCTGGGTCTCCTACATTGCAGGCAAATTCTTTACCGCTGAGCCAATGGGGGAGCCCAGAGATATTTCCAGAGTCCCATCTGATAGAAAGGCGGTTGGAAGGTCTTCTACCCTACTAGCTCTGTTTCTTCTTAACAGATATAGGTGAAATTTAGAGGAAAAGCTGGAAGAGGCAGAGATTAAAAGAGAAATAAGAGGAGAAAAAGGAAAATAAGAGGAAACCATAAGAAAGGAGAAAAAGGGAGAAAGATATTTAGTCAAAGGTCTCAATAATACAGTAATACAAATCAACTCAAAATTCAAACTATGTACGTTGCCTCTAAAGAATAAGTAATTCATTAATTATCATCTCTGTTCTAGAGATAAGGAAACAGAGGCTTTGAACAGTTAAGGCATGAAGTTAATAAAAGGCAGAGGCTCAGGTCCTTGCTTCCTCACAATTAAGACTACTAAGAGTGTTTATACTCACAAAAGTATCACAACATGCTTCTTTAAAGAGAGCCAATATTGCTAGTGCATTCTAAATTACTAGATTTATAAGAAATTGATATTCATCTAAATCCTCAAATAGTTTTTACATAAGACAGATATTATAATTTACTTTCCCAATCTATAAAAACCCTTCATTCAAATTGAAAGCACTACTCCACTTACCAGAGATTAAAAAAAATTAATTCAAGTGATTTTAAAGCATTAAAAACTGCTTTCCCAGAGTACATGAATTTGTAACACACCATGCAGTATGAACTCCTGGTTTTTATCATGAGTGGTTAAAAAAAAGTTAAATTCACTCTAATAATGTAAGCATAGAAAATGTGGTACTTTACACAAGATGTCATACCTGCTAAAGGCCGGAAGTGGTAAGTAGAAATCCAAAGGACATAGAACGCTGCTGGCAATGCTTTCATGAGACCATTTTTGTCTACATTTGTGGTGTGTGTATGTTAAGTCACTTCAGTTGTGTCCGACTCTTTGTGACCCTATGGACGGTAGCCCACCAGGCTCCTCTGTCCACGGGATTCTCCAGGCAAGAATACTGGAGTGGATTGCCTTACCCTCCCTCCAGGGGATCTTCCTGACCCAGGGATCGAACCCACATTTCTTACGTCTCCTGCTTTGGCAGGTGGGTTCTTTACCACTAGCGCCGCCTGGGAAGCCCACATCAGTGGTAGTTTTCCATTAAAAAAAAAAAAAGTAATCCACAATATTCTCAGCCTGGATATAGATTAATTCCAGAGGCTTCTAAATCTCCACGTTTAATATCTATAGCCATCACAGGTAGGTGGATTCCTGAAAAAACTGCCTTGAACTAGCCAGATGTCACATCACCTCCAGCAGACTGTTGAGGATCTGACTGTTCATATGAATTATTCTAAATTTGAGAAGAATATACTAGTCACTAGATAATAACTACACTGTCATTCATTAACCCAACTATAATAACGATAACATCATTAATATTTTTGAGTTATTTTCAATAATTTATGTTGTTTCATTCTCAGCTTCTTAACTGACCCTTTGGCCTAATGGTTACCTAGGACTTGAGGTACCAAACTGTGACGATAAACAAAACACCCCAAGGTTACATTGAGAAAGGACAACCTAGTTACTGGTCTACTACAGAATTAAGTGAATGTTATTAAGCAGAATAAAAATATATATGCTAAATTGTCCATCTTTTCCTTCTGCACTGCAAAAAATTTAAGGAATACAGCAAAAGTTGAATCAATAATCATACAGGGGAAAAACAGATAAGAAATGACACAGCTGTTCATGTAATAAAATTTAAAATGAAAGCAACTGAAAAGTGGTTCTAAGCCAGACTTTTATGCGCCTAGCAGCCTAATAAATAAATGTTACTCACAAAAGTATACAGTAAAACTAACAAAAAAAAAAAAACCCTTTAACACTAGCTTCTATACAGAAATACCCAATAAGAAACAACAAAATGATCTGCTCCTTTTTGGCAGTGGTAGCATTACAGGAAACCAAGTTATTCAAGTTGAAAATGAGTTTGTTTCTTTTTTAATGGAAAACAGTCAGAAAAGGACTTAAATCCACCTGGCATAAGCCAGTTGTCCAGCAGTCTATATAAGACAGGCACTGTCAGTGACAAAAAGTGATTATGTGAGGCTTAAAACTCACTGTATTTATAATATGTATCCCAAAGAACATTATTACTGCTGTTTTAAGGCCTAGTTAGAGTCTCAAATGTGCTATAAAATTATCTCGGCTTTGGGAGTTTCCTTTTTGAATCTCCTAGCATCCAGTAAACTCACACACACAGCTCGGTTTTTCCAGTAACTAAAGAAAGCAATTCAGACCAACAAGAGGAAAATGTGTTAACCTCTCCAGGGATCACGAGATTTTAGAAAATCAGCCTTGACTCAAGGGAATGAACTGCTAGTAATGATTCCTGGCGGTGGCAAGAGATACACTGGGAAGAAAAACCTGTCAAACATACCAGCAAGTGGGCAGCCCACTTTGCTTGTCACTAAGACTGGGATGATTATCGTACTATATAGTATTAATACATTCATATAATGTATGTATGTATAAATACCATACATATATATATATATATATTTTTTTTTTAATCTGTAGGGCATGGTCCTAGTATTGAAAACCAATGCAGTGTTAGCTAAAACTACTCAGTTTATATAAATATATGCTGCATACCCTTGAGTCACATCTAACTTTCACTAGAAACTGATTACTTTGATTGCAATTGATCTGATATTTCTCAAGAATAGACATATTTTTACTTCATGTAAATTCATGGCAATATTTTTAACATGTTACTGAATTGGAAAACTACCCCTCTTATTCTATTTCAACACTTTAGCAGTGATATACAGATTTTTCTGATTCCAGTTTAACATCCAAATACAGAAAATAAACTAAATACACATATTGAACTTTTTTTTTTTTAACAACTTTCTTTAAGGAAATGCTGACGATAGAATCTAGGAAATGCCATACTTTACCTTAACTTTAGGTGAAATTATAAAATAGAAATTCATCAATTAGTGTAAATAAAAATAGCATCCGTTTGAAAAAGAGACCTTATCACATATTACAGATAACAGTGCAAATTAAATACACAATTACAACACCCTCAAAACTGTATCTAATTCATTACTCAATTCTAATACCTTATTGTAGTTTTATAATTATTCGAGAGGCTGAAATTTATAAATTCTATTAAACTCAAAGGCTTTTCAGAACACTAAAATAATACTAAGACCATTATAATTTATGAATAATCATTTTTTAAACATATTTGCATTTTCACATAAATAACTATGAAAATTTAACTCAGAAGAAAAATATAATACCATAATCCATTAAAGAAAAAAAATACAGTGAGTTAGGTCAGTTTTTTAAGAAATAATTAAGTTAGTATATTCAAGAGCACTTTTCTTCTTCACTAACATAGGAAAGTGAAACAAAATTAGCATTTTATTCCATGACAGAAAGTTTACTGTACTTCTAAATGCTACTCTATCTCCAAAAATGCACTTCTCATTGTTTTGGGATACACACATAGTTTGTATTTGTGGATTAGCAGCGTTATTTTCTTCTTGAGAAAATATTACAAAATGAAACATTCAAATGAACAAAACCTCACAGCAAAATTTTAGGAAATCTAAAATCATCTTGGCTGGGTCATATTTCAAAGACAATGATCAATGTTGTTAGTCAGTGGGGGGGAAAAAGTCAGTAGAAATATAAAATATGAAAAGTCTTTAAAATACAGACAGTAAATATAAAAAGAGACAGACTTAAGTGAAATCTGGGAAAGATATTTAAAGAAATGAGGTATGATGGAGCTATAGTGCTACAATTCATCTCAACATATTAAGTTTTAATAATAACCTATACTTCAAAATTGCAGAATCAGCAGAAATCATAAACTATCTGCTGCTGTGTTCTCATGACCTTTCTGGTCAGATTTTTAATAGTCACTAGTAAATACATTCAAAATAAACATTAAGCTAACTGCATAATCAAATGGTAAGCATATCTGTCACTTAAGAAGGCAAATTATAAGTAAAAATGTAAGCAAACAATTTTGTATTAATAATAAATACAGCTTCAAGCATTTAACATTATCAATATTTTAAAAATTTAAATAATAAATGCAACGATTTTATACAGAACTGTATCATTTATTATACACACAAGTTGATCAGTTCCCTTTGTTTACAAAGGCTGGTTATAGACAAAATGGAATGTTACAGTACCATCTTGCATAAAATTTTAGTACAATTTTGTACTAGAAAAAGGGCGCAAAAACACCAGCCTAATAAATCTGATTAAATGAAATATCTTTTCTTTCTTTTTAAAAAGTACATCATTAACACATACACCACAGACTGTACATAAGCTCACTTTTAAATCACCAGTTGAAGATATGGTAGCAGGTACGTTGTAGAATTAACTCCATTCCTCCCATCAGTTTATTAAAGGCTTGCACTGCTACTCATTCAGGAGCCTTTGTTGACGTGTAAGCTTGTAATATGAATTACTTAACTCAGGTAAGTACAATTTAAAGGAGGCCAACAACAGCTGCCAAGAATTATTTGTAGTAAGAAACGTCCTTCTCACAGAAAATTCACTGAGAAGCAAAGATTTTTCATGTATCATTCTTCTGTAAATTTAGAGTAGCTGCTCAAGATTCTCCATTTTGAACTTTGGATGTTGGTGGTTGCATGAAATCCTTAAAAGGAACTAGTGCCTCTTTCAGGGCAGCACAGACCTCGGAAGATGAGCAGGTGATACATTCCACGAGAGTTGGGTATAAGGCAATTACTTGTGCCCAAGTATTTCCATCAACTGTAGTGCAAAAGTACAAGGAAAGAGGGGCTGAATTAGCAGACTATCTAGTTAATAGAAACACAATCCTTCAAATGCAATGCAAAAAACAATCTTCTAAAATATGGAGATTCTGCAAGCTTGTACCTTTTCTTTCTTTAAACTTTAGAAGACTTCCTGCAATATTTAATAAGGGAAAAATAAATGACCAGTGTGCAGACTCATCAATACCACCAAATATGATCAAGTATTTAAATGATACTTCAATCTGTGAAGGCCTTGGAAACTAACAAAACAACTTAGAATAATTCAAACTTTTGTCATTTTCAGTATAATAGAGAAGAAAGTGTACTTTTCAAGAACAATTAGAAAATAATTCAATTTGGGGGACCTCCCTGGTGGTCCAGTGGTTAGGATTCTATGCTCTCATCGCCAAAGGCCAGGGTTCAATCCCTGATCGGGGAACCAAGATCCCACACGCTAAATGGCATGGTCAAAAAAAGTATCCAATTTTTTATGCAGTTGTATGCTAAAAAATATATACATCTTAAATTATTTTCCTAGTAACCTTAATATTGATGTTAACTTCAAATGACTACACATACATCCATTCTTATACTGTTTGCTAATCTTTAATGTATATGAGTAGATTTAAACTACAGTGGGGAGGGACATTTCTGCCCTCCTCATCACTATTATGAACAATTAGTACAGTCAAATGCTATTTGTGAACGGACAAAAGTGTTACACCACAATGACTTGACTTCCTTATGCACTGAGATCATATATTACGTCTCTGTTCTCCTGTGAGTACTGTGCACACTGTTGAGAGCACAGTACACGGTGGAAGCTGACGTCAGGCACTCTCAGATGGCACATGTACACGGCACATGTACACGGCACATGTACACGGCACATGTACACGGCACATGCACACGGCACTTGTACACGGCACATGTACACGGCACATGTACACGGCACATGTACACGGCACTTGTACACGGCACATGTACACGGCACTTGGTGGAACAAGCCTCAAATCGGGGAGGCAGTGCAGTATAGAAAAAGAACAGGACACTACGCACAGGGGCTCTGGTCCGTTTTTCACTCCAATGTACTGAGTGTCTACTAAGTACCTACAATCTTTCTGAAATAAGGTAGTGCTGGGTGTCCGTAAACAAGTCATATAATTTCTCATGTCTCAACTTTACTATAGAATAAAGGAATGAGGTTCTCAAATTAGTGTTCTTCAAGTTACCTCTTCAAAAAAAAAATTGATGGTCAAGTAAGTCTGGCAAATGTTGTACATATTATCTTCCCTTTTGGGGATTTACAGTTCACATGAATTTATTAAACGCTCATAGTAAAACAACAGGTTTAACTTTTATCAATTCAGGGTTTCCAAAATTAATTTGATTATGAAATTTTTCCAATCAGTATCCACTGACATCCCTCAACATTAATATTCATTCCTTAGTACATATCTTGGGAAATGCTAATCTATTTTTAATCTCTTCTCTACCCAAACAGGCTTCCTCAGAGAGGAGGTGAGAAAAAGGAAAGGTGATTGGGACTGATGGATATAAGAAAGGGAGCAAATGTCAGGTCAGAGCTGTTCTGCTTTTTATCAGTTTTGTATGTTGGCAATCCATATCAGATTTCATTTGTAAAAAGAATCTTGCTGCTTAACAACAACAAAGAAACATTTCAAAAACCAATGGCGTTAAGTACTTTTAAACAGCTTGCGCCAGTAGTTGTCTATAGAACTTTCCACTAATCACTTAACAAAAAGATTACACAAAAAGAATTCTGGGAAAAGGCAAAGTAGTAAGGGCCAGGAATCCATCTACCCACTTAGAAAACAACTGAACTGGCAGAATCTGAGGCAACTGTTTTGAAACTCTGGAGCCTACTGGAGGCTTGCAGATTCCAAGACTTGGACAGTATATTGTGGTTAATTTTTGTCGATCTAAGCCTTTAGCACAGTAGCAGCCTACCTATCCCCCACTTCCAGCCGTGTGAAAGCAGCTGTGCTAATGCTCCTAGCGCAGCTTCCGGATGGCTTGTGGGAGGCCAGGGTAGGAAATAAGGCCCCTATCCTCCAAGTATAGGGATCTGTGCTCTAGTTGCTGCTTCTGATCACAGACAAACAGAGGCTTCAGGGACAAAACAACGACGACGACAACAAATAGTTCAAAAATGGGAAAAGGATTTGAAAAGACATTTCTCCAAAGAAGATATACAAATGGCTGATGAGGCACATGAAAAGACGCTCAACATCATTAATTGTTAGGAAAACGCAAATGGAAACTACAATTAGGTACCCCCTCACACTTAACAGCATGGCTATTATTAAAAAACAAACAGAAAACAAGCACAGGTGAGGATGTGCAGAAAATGCACCTCTGGCTCACTGCTGGCAGTGACGTGAGGTAGTACAGGGAACGATACGGTAGTTCCTCAAAAAATACAAAACAGAATTTAAAGTATGATCCAGAAATTCTGGAGAACTTCTGGATATAATTATACACCCAAAAGAATTGAAAACAGGATCTCCAAGAGATATCTGTATGCACTTGCTCATAGCAGCATTATTCACAACAGCGAACACACGGAAGCAACCCAAGGGTCCAACAGATGAACGAATACATACACACACAGAATGGAATATTATTTGGCCTCAAAAAAAAAGAAGGAAATTCTGCAACATACTAAAATATGGATAAAACTTGACAACATTAGCTAAGTGGAATAATAAGGCAAACATTGTATGTTTCAACTTACATGAGGTAGTTAAGAGTAGTCAAGATCACAGAGATAGAAATTAGAATGGTGATTACCACAGGCTTGGAGAAGTGGGGAATGGGGAATTACTGTTTAATGAGTACAGAGTTTCAGTTACAAAATGGAAAGAGTTACATACATGGACAGAGGTGATAGTTACCAACACTGTGAATGCATTTAATACTACTGAAAAAACAGGATGATGAGTTTTTTAATATGTATTTTACTGTGATAAAAGAATTTGGGGGGAAAAAAGATTGCATAGATTGAAAGCTATCTAGATTGGCCCAGACTTATTCCTGGTTTATTGTAGGAAAACACAAAAATACATTATTTAAGATAACATCATAAAACTCAGGGGAAGCTACTCAAATTTCTTAAATTTTTAAAAAAAATATGTTTTAAAAACTAACCATAGATCTTCATGGGCACTCTGGACTTAACTATCAAAAACAATGAAAAAGCTATACATACTGATACAGAAGAATCTTTATTTTATGAAGTGGAAAAAATGAAGCGTGTTCAGAACAGTAGGTAAGATATGAGACTATTATGAATATTTGTGTTAAAAACTGGGGGCATATTGGAGCACAGTTGACTTTTGAACAACACAGGTCTGAATGGTGTGGATCCACATGTACGCAGTAAATACTACAGTGCTACATGATCCCTGGCCGGCTGAGTCCAAGCATGCAGAAGCCCAAATGTGGAAGAACCATCTAAGTTACAGAGGAATTTTTGACTGCTTGGAAGGTCAGCACCCTTAATTCCTGCATTGTTGAAGAGCCAACTACACATATATTTGTATTTACATAATAAACTTATGGAAGGATCCACAAACTAATAAAAATGGTTGACTACGGTAAGGTAAGAGCTAGGCAGGTACAGAACGAGGGATACAGATACAGAACAGGTGAAAGACCGCTGTTCCCTGTATATCTTTCTACAGTTTTGAATTTTTGAACCATGTGTATATTTACCATCTTTTCAAATTTTTAATTAAAGATCGAGTAAGATGATAAATAAATCCAAAACAATACCTCTCCCACCAGAGAACCCTCAAACAAATAACAAATGTTCTCAACAAATATTGGGTGAACACTGGCTCTACTGGCTACCAGCAGTCCCGCATATTTCTGCTGGGAAGGCCCAACTTTCTCCAAGTTGTTTTCTTTTTTCCTGTTTCTTAATGGAGTTTAACATACCATGTTAATATGTTACTTTATCATCATTTATTTAAATCTTCACTTAATATACCCACAGGCATAATTCAAACTTTCTTGAACAATTTTAACATAAATAATTTAGTCAAATCATGTATCAATAATACACTGCCCTACCTATGGCCCATTGACTTTTCAAAAGAAGGCTACTGAGTTTTCCTTCCCTTTTCTTGTCTGGTTACATTCTTAACAGCTATGTAAAGATCATAAAAAATACACTTGCCATATCTTACTATATCTATAGCAATAACATGAAAAATAGAGAATTTTCTGTTTACTTAAGTATAATATATTTCTAAGAATCAAATTCTATCTCGTGATCTAATAAAGATTTTACTGGTCTCCAGGAAGTCAATGCATGATTTCCCTTTCTGAAAAATTAAACAGAACATCTTATTAAGATTATTCAAATTTGAACTTAATAGGATAAGTTAAAGACATTTATTCAAGAATTTTTCTTAGAAATTCTATGCCTTCTTTTTGAGGTTGAATATACACAAGTCTACTGCTTCTTAAAATTTAGTATAATATGCTTTCTAGGCCAAAGTGATAGTCGGTGAATTCTGAAAGCAGCAAAATATGTATCTGATTATATAACAACTGACAGGAACAAATTATCCTGGGATTCATTTATTAGGAACCTATGTTCTTCTTGGGTCTTAAAAGTAATGCTGCTTAAAGCATCAATCTGCTTGTACCAGAGTATGAATGAACAGACTTCTTCTGTAACAAAGTCTTATTGTATAAAAAAGTAAGCTAAACCAGTGTACTCAGTGACACAACTGACTAGGAGCTGATGCCAGCTCTTCATCTTGTCCTGAACCAGTAACAAACTCTTAAAACCAATGGCTGGTCCCAAAAAAAAAAAAAAAAAAAATTTCAGTGGTGGTGTTGTGTTTCAGAATAGAATAAAACATAATTAAAAAGCCTGTCAAGAACTTTACGCTTTAAGGGGAGTGAGTCATGTACACATATAACTATAATTCAGACAGAGAGCTTCAGGACAAAAGCACACAGAAGAGGCTACAACTGCACCAAAAGGAGAAATCACTCACCTTAAAAGTGGTGTGATATTTTAACAGGGGGGACACAGGCAGGAGGATGAAATGAGGAAAGGATTGGGAGTACTTGGGTAAACTGGCAATGTGAGTTTGGTGGGAGAATAGTATATATCAAGTCCAGTGGGAGATAAAAGCATGAAGAGAATCGAGTGAAGACAGTAGGACCCTTTGTATTTGGTAGGTTATGGTAAAAGAAAAAGATTATTTTGTTCTGTTTCATAAGATGGAAAAATGAATCACCAATGCAGCACGTTTAGAAAAATCATTTTTGGCATTAATGTAAAGAATGGATTGGACAGAAATGAGTAACAGAAAAGGGGAAACAAATGAGAAAGGGCTATAAAAATGATTCAAAGCTATTTATATGATAAATGGGTACAAATGCAGAATAGAAGACTCCTATGACCCAAAAGACTCAGTCATGTTCTCCATTAAAAATACATAAAATATAAATTATCCACACAGCTGCTGCTTAGAGTGCTCAGTCGTGTCCGACTCCCTGCGACCCCATGAACTACAGCCCACCAGGCTCCTCTGTCCATGGGGATTCTCCAAGCAAGAATACTAGAGTGGGTTGCCATGCCCTCCTCCGGGGATGCTCCCAACCCAGGGATTGAACTCAGGTCATTGCAGGTGGATTTTTTTACCGCCTGAGCACCATTTAGGCCAATTTGGGCCTCCCAGGTGGCGCTAGTGGTAAAGAACCCGTCTGCCAACGCAAGAGCTGTCAGAGACGCAAGTTCAAGCTCTGGGTTGGGAAGATCCCCTGGAGGAGAGCACAGCAACCCACTCCAGCACTCTAGCCTGGAGAATCCCATGGACTTCATCTCTTCCCTTTAACCTACAACTATTAATATTAAAATATCCTTAACTCAGTAAAAATGTCTCTGCCCAATACACCAGGATTGCAGAGAATCCCACACATCTGCACAACTGTACATCAGACTGGACAGACTGAAAATTCTCTGGCAGTCCAGTAGTCAGGATGCCAAACTCTCACTGTCAAGGGCCTGGTTTGTTTTGATCCTTGTTGGGGAACTAAGATCCCACAAACAGCATGGCCGAAAAAAAAAAAAAAAAAAAAAGAGTGGATGAACTGAAATACACAGAGGAGGCAGGACCGGGGAAACAGTGGAGGTGGTACCTGAAATCCTGGATCCGCAGCCACAGCAGCGAACCCCACAGAAAACCTGGGAGCGGCAGGGCAGGTGACACCGACTCTGGCTCCTCAGCCACAGCAGTGACCAAGGCAACAATAGCGACATCGCCCCTCCAGTCACAGAGACCCATGGGACTCTGGCCCCTCTGCCCACAGCAGCAGTGGCCATGATGCCGATAACCCTGAATGTGGCAACAGCACCAGACCCCAGCTCCTCATCGCACCCACCCTCTCCCCCCACTGCAGTGGGCCCAGGAGATCCCAGACATGGTGCAGAAACCTGCCATGGCGGTGACCTAGGCCGCAACATTGGTAGCAACAAGGTACCAGCCAGCCCCAAAGCAAAGCAGTGACAAGGGCACCAGACGCTACCTCTGGCAGAAGCAGGGGATGGTGAAAAGTGCCAATTCTCACTCTAACCACACAGGCATCACAGATACGAGAAGTCAAAAACTTGTACTATAGTGCCACCTACTGAAAAACAAAAGAAAGGCCTCTCATCACTAACCTGTTACATTGTTAAAATCAAATAAAAAAGAAGCTTTAGGAAAGAAAAATCAAAGTAACATGGTGTCAGAAAAGAAAACCGCAGTTCTTCAGAAGCCAAACTTAAAATCACCCAACACTGAAATCTAATTGATAAAATTAAACTAGCTGACAGAGGAGCCTAGTAGGCTACAATCCGTGGGGTCACAAGAGTCAGACATGACTTAGCAACTAAATCACCACCACCAAAAGAAATTTATAAAGCTACGAGAAAGCTCAGATAGAAAAGTAGTAAGATGAACTTAGGAATACAATTAATGAACAGAAGGAATATGGTACCAATGAGACTGAACTCTAAAACACCACCAAACAAACTCTGCAGCTGAAGAACTCAATAAAGGACGCATAAGAACATATGGGAAATAGAACAGACCATATGGAAGAAAGAATTAGCTAGCTCAAAGTTGGAAATCGTGGGTCTTCCCTGGTGGTCCAGTGCTTAAGAATCCGCCTTTCAATACAGGGGATGTAGGTCTGACCCCTGGGTGGTGAACTAGGATCCCACATGCCCCAACTAAAGAGAAGTCCACACACCACAACGAAAACCCAGTGCAGTCAAAAATAAACGAATAAAAGTTTAAAAAGATAGAAATTTTATGATGATATAGGCAGGAGAGGAAAGAGACCTAAGATTTTTTTTTTTTTTAATGAAGAAATTGTGTAAGAACTATCCAGTTCTATTAGGAAAGGCAACAACAGAGTAATGGGCATTCCAGGAGAAGGAAGGCTTCTCACTCTGGTGGCTCAGTGGTAACAGAATCCGCCTGCCAGTTCAGGGCTGCAGGAAACACAGGTTCGATCCCTGGGTTGGAAAGATCCTGTGGAGGAGGAAATGGCAACCCACTTCAGTGTTGACAGAACAGCCTGGCAGGCTACAGACCACAGGGTCAAAGGGTTGGATGCAACTGGGCAACTGAGTACACACACAGGAGAAGAAAGGAAGAAGGGAGTAGACAGTATTTAAAGAAACAAGAGCTGAGACCTGGGGAAGCAACTGGATATACAAGTCCATTAAGCCAAGAGAACACCTAATTACTTCAATGCAAAAAGACCTTCTCCAAGACAAATTATATTAAAACTGAGAAAAGATCAATGACAAAGAAAAGAATTTTAAAGTCATCCAGGGGAAAAAGAATGGTAACCTACCATTAGGTAATCCATTAGGCAATCAGATTTCTAAGCAGAAAATCTATATAGGCCAGGAGAGAATAATCAAAATGTTGAAAGATTAAAAACTACCAGCCAAGCCTACTCTATCCAGCAAAGTTATCCTTCAGATATGAAAGAGAAATAAAGCCTCTTCTAGACAAATGAACTGGGGCAAAAGACTTCCCTTATAAAAAATGTGGAAAGGAGCTCTTCTACTTGAAACAAAAAGATAAAAGTACACAAAACATAGAATACAGTGATAATACAGATAAAAATCTTTTAAATAATTATAGCATAAAGGTTAAAGGGGGAAAAGCAAGTAAAAAAAAAAAAAACTAATTTAGTAACGAAATCACAACATAAAAAAGGATAATTTGGGACAACAAAAAAACACAAAGGGAACAGGAAAAGGACAGAACCTGTAGAGGCAAATAAAATGTGCTATCAGCAGAAAAAGAAATATTTCATCTGTGAGACACTTCACAGAAACATCAAGGCAAACACAAAATATAAATCTAGAGCAGAGATAGAAAATATAAAAAAAGAGAAAACCGAGAAAAATATCACAAAACCCACAAATGAAAATGGTGGGAAGACAAGGAAAAAGAAAGAATGTAGACCAACCACAAAAAAAGATAAAATGGCAGTCCTCAGTCCTCATCCATTAATAATCACCCTAAATGTAAATGGATTGAATTCACCAATCAAAAGACAGACAGTGGCTGGATGGATTAAAAAGCAAGACCCAAGCACATGCTGCCTCCAGGAGACTCATGTCAGCTCTAAAGACAAACACAGGCTCAAAGTGAAGGGCCGTAAGATGATACTCCAAGCAAATGATAGCCAAAAGGAAGCAGATGTAATATCTGTATGTACTCATCAGACAAGGCACACTTTGAGCCCAAAAAGGGTAGCAAGAGACAAAGATGAACACTATGTAATGATAAAGGGGAACATTCATCAAGAAGACACAACAGTTGCTAATATATACGTATCTATCCCGGTGGTGCTAGTGGTAAAGAACCTGGCTGCCAATAGACACAGGTTCGATATCTGGGTCGGGAAGATCCCCTAGAGGAAGGATGGTAACCCATTCCAGTATCCTTGCCTGGAGAATCCCATGGATAGAGGAGCCTGGTGGGCTATACAGTCAATGAGGTCGCAAGAGTCACAAACGACTTATCAACTGAACAACAACATAGAAACAGCAAAATATATGAAGTAATTATTAATAGATCTAAACGGAGAAACTGACAGCAACACAGTTCCGGTGGGTGACTTTAACACTCCACTTATAGCAACAGATCATTCAGACAGAAAGTCAACAAGGAAATAAGTGGGCTTCAATGAATCAGACCAGATGGGTTTGATAGATATAGAACATGCCATCCAAATGCACCAGAATACACATTCTTCTCTAGTACACATGGAACATTACTAAGGACAGACAACATGCTGGGGCACAAAGCAAGTCTCAATAAATTTAAGAAAACTGAAGCCATATCAAACATCTTTTCCAATCACAATGGTATGACACTAGAAATCAACTACAAAAAGAAAATTGGAAAAATCACAAATATGTGGAAACTAAAAAACATGCTACTGAACAACTATTGAGTCAATGAAGAAATCAAAGGATAAATTTTTAAAAACACCTGAAGACAAATGGAAACAAAAATATAACATTCCGAAATCTACGTGATGCAGCAACAGTATGTGGGAACTTTACAGCAATATAGGCTTACCTCAAGAAATAAGAAAATTCTCAAAAAAATCTAACTTTACATCTAATGGAACTAGAAAAGAAGGATGAATGAAGCTCAAAGTCAGTGGAAGAAAGGAAATAATAAAGACCAGAGCAGAAATACCTGAAAGAGAGACTAACAGCAAAAGTGAATAAAGCTAAGAGCGCACTAGTAGAGTGTGTACACAAGAATAAACGTACACATGAAACATATAATACTACAAGCCAATGTTACCTCACAAATAAAATAATAATAGTAATAAGCCATAATGAGGTGTTACCTGAAACCTGTTAAAACAGTGTCATCAAAAAAAGAAGTATTAAGTGTTAGCAAGGATATGGAGAAAAGCGAACACTTGTGCCCTGTGAATGGGAATGTAATTTAGTACAACTACCATGAAAAACTGTATAGAGTTTCCTCAAAAAATTAAAATTAGAACTATGATCCAGCAACTCCACTTCTAGGCATACGTCCAAAGAAAATGGAAGCATATCTCAAAGAAATATTTGTATCCCCATGTTCACTGTAGTGTTACTGACAGTAGCCAAGACATAGAAACAACCTAAGTATTCATCAATGGCGAATGACTAATGATGCAGTATGTATGTATATGTATATTTATATATATTTGTAAACACACATACACACACAACAAAATATTACTCCACCATGAGAAGGAAGAAAATCCTGCCATGTGAGTCAATGGAATGGACCCGAAGGCATCATGCTAAACGAAATGTCACACAGAGAAAGACAAATCCTAGTATGATATTGCTTATGTGTGGAATCTAGAAAAACTGAACTCAAAGAAACAGGGTACAACGGTGGTTGCTAAGAACTGAGAGTGTTGGGGAAACGAGCAGGCGTCAGTCAAAGGATACAAACTTTCAGGTATAAGATGAGTAAGTTCTGGAGATTTAACATACAGCATGGTAATTACAGTTAATAATACCATATTATATGCCTGCAAGTTGCTAAGAGAGTAAATTTTAAATATTCTCACCACAAGAAAAGAAATGGTAATTATGTGACATATTGAAAATATATCAAATCAACAAGTTTTACACCTTCAACTTATACACTGTTCTATATCAACTATATCTCAAAGCTGCTGGGGAAAAAGTTGGCAAACATTACAAAGCAATTTTATTTAATTGACGTCCTTATGTCCATTGTAATGGACTTGTTGCTTTGTTGTCCTAAGGCCCAAGGGAAAAAAGTCTTGTTGCTGTTACGTTTCTAAAATTCAGTTAACTAAACAGTAGTGCAAAAATACAACACAAATAGAACATAAATGTTATAAGCCTAGAATTACTGAGTTTCTAAGTACTTACCATTCTCAGGCTTAGTCTTCTTAAGTGAATCAATGAGAGTACTGACTGCTTTTAATACAAATATGATTTCTGTTACTTGTTGCCTAAAAAAAAGGGAGGAAATTATTTCCAAAAAGATTTTAATATATACCATGTGTGTTTTTTTTTTTACTAAGTTACAGAAATAGATACACTTTGGAAAATACTGAACATTAAACAATGCAAAGTTAATATTTTTCTAAGTTCTTATAAAAGAAAATCATTTCAGTAACATGTATTTCGGTGTGCAACTAAGATTTATAGTTATTCTAAGTTATCAACACTAAAATGGGGGGAAAGACAATCTACTCATGCAAATTTAAATTTATTTGTAAGATATTTCTTAAAACTACTTAAAAAACACTGTATAAGATATGCTGTTAAAACTTCTACAAAAGTTTTTTTCTTTTTAACTTATTAGTACTAAAAGAGATCTGCCAAAACTTAAATGTAAATAAAGATTGTTATTACCCCTTGCAAATAATTTATCATGCTGTTTAAAGTATCTTTAAAATTACAATAGTACTTATTTAACTTTCTAAAACAACATAAAAGAAATATGCTCAAAGTCAATTTAGAGACATCAGCAATGAAGAATAAGCTTGGAGTAAAGGACCAACAAGAGTAGTTTGATTTTTCTTTCTTTCTCACTGTAGAAATCTCTCTCTTCTTCTCTACAGTCCTCCCCCACGCCCCACTCCTGGTATGAATCTGTGTTATCACTCAACTGATAAGATTTTCTTAATAGTATGAGAGGGTACTATTTCAAGCCTCCCTTTTTAAGTATGGTGGTGGTTTGGTGGTTTAGTCACTAAGTCGTGTCTGACTCTTGCAACCCCATGGACCACAGCCTGCCAGGATCCTCTGTCCATGGGATTCTCCAGGCAAGAATATTGAAGTGGGTTGCTGTTTCCTTCTCCACTTTTTAAGTATACAGGTATGTTACTGTGCTGCAATGTAGTTTTAAGAAAAGAATGTAATAAGACTGCATTAAACATAAGATGATACAATAATATAACAATTATAATAAGACTCTATTTAAAAAAATAAACACTTAAAACACAAGAAAAGAAAGAAGGAAAACTGCTTTCTGAAATCAAATATCTTTTGCTCTAATAAAAATATTCCAATCAAGGCAACCCTATCATTGCTTTCCTAAGTATACTTCAGAGGTCAATTTTAAATAAATTAATTTTCAATCATGACAATAACCGAATCACTAACACCTGTCTTTGGAATGTTTTTGTATACAATTTATTAGAAGGTATAATTCATGTTCTAGAAATTCAAAATATAGTGGTCCCAAAAGTGGAAATATAAATAGCAAGTAAACACTGGTAATTAAAGAAGAAAAAAATTTTAAAAGCAAATTAATAACTTTCATTTAATAATAATTAAGTTATTAACAATCAATCACAATTATAATAATTAATAAAATTAAGTTGTCTAATTAATAATAATCAGATTATTCTTCATTCATCAAATTTTTAAAAGATAAGTGATAAAATGGCAAATAACTTTAAACTGCTAAAAACTGAGGAGAAGGATAATAATACACTCCTGGGAGAACATAAACTGGTAGGAGTCTCTGATAGGCAATTTGTAATATATATCAAAACCTTTCAAAATGTCTATATCTTTTGACAGGTCAATTCCAACTCTAGAGATTTATTCTAAGTAAATAAGAATGTACACAAAGACTTAGGATTAGTGATTTACCTCTCCAATACTGGCTTATGGAAGGGGATCCACAGTAATTTTCCTAACTCTTTCCTGACTTAGATTTCTTTGTCTTCCAATATCATGTTCTGTTTGATTCACTTGCTCTGCCTTAAATTCTAACTTACACGTTAAAAACTAGGTTGGCAACATAATCCAATTTTTTACTGTATTTTTTTATGAATTCTGATCTGTACCCCAACTTTGATTAGCCTTAGCTTAGCAGAAAGATTGAGAGCTTGACCAAATGAGAAGCAAATCAGTTTAGGTACAAGGGCTTAATTAAGTCAACTAGATGAAAAGAAGATACAAGATACGGCTAGATGACTTACAGAGAAACCTTGAAATGACTGTAAAACAAACGAGGAAGTTCATAAAGTATGATTTAACTATTATTTTCTCTCTAGGGAAATTAACAATCATGTGTTCATACAGATCCACAGGTCCTTAAGCAGAAATCCTTGGGAAGCTATATTTTAGAATTCATTTTTTTTTCCAAAATAATATAAGTAACTTGGTATATATGTCATATATTACTTAACCCCCATGAGGAGTCAGAAAAGGCATCCTATAATAAACACACTAATATATATGCAGCAAAACTTATGAATATTTCATTGTATGGAATAAATAAAATTATAAACAGCCTCAGGTTAAGTTCAGAAATATTTACGGAAACACCTGACTTTCTGAGCTTTTTAAATTATTAACAACTATGATAGTGTATTTCCTTCTTTAATTAAAAAATATATATACATATACCTTGGAAGAGGGCATTTGCCACTTAATCTTTCATCCTCTATATAACGATGCAGCACATCCTGGGACCGCTTAAGCAGCACTGAGAGTGCCATTCGTGAGATGTAGCCTTCTTGAGGGGTTGTGACTTTATTACTGAAGGAAAACTGAAGCAGGGTTTCAAAACACATTTTAGAAAATTCTTCTCTCAAACGAATATCAATCTCTGCTTCTGTAGAATTAACAATGTTTGATGGTTAATTCAAGGTTAAATAAATACACTCTAGTGATACAAATTCTTAGCAGTGTAGGAATAAAAGGAAATTCCTTAAGTGGCAAGGAGCACGTATGAAAAACTTAAAAGCATATATATAGAGAGAGAGAGAGAGGGAGAGAGACAGAGAGAGAGAGAGAGAGACAGAGAGAGAGAGAGAGAACAATCTTCCCCCTTGCAAGATCAAAAACAAGGCAGACTATCCACTCACATCACTTTAAAGTTTTTCATGTCCTGGTCTTTGTTTACACTTCAACAGTGCTATAGAATACCTCTAATAGTCTTCCACATGGTCCAACTGGGAATAATCCATTTGATTGTCTCTCTCCTTTTTTCTCTTGGCAGCATCTTCCCCAGACCCTGACCTCTGCTCCAGTCTGGACTAGTGGCCCTGTGGATATGCTGTCCAGTTATCTCCTGGAACCAGTCTCTGGCTTCACCCTGTGAGTTTTTATTCTCTCTTGTGTTATATCTTACTCTCTAGATCTTAATGCTCTCCCCTTTCTTGATTTACTCCTTTGTTTTCACAGGGCATATTCTGCAGTTCCTGAGAACGTGCATAGGAGGGAAGTAAAAATTTTGAGACTACATTTCTCAAAGTGTCATTTTACTGTCATACTCAAAGTGTAGCTCCCAGCACCATCAGCATCGTCAGAGAATGTGTTAGCGTATTCTCATGCCTCACTCCAGACCTACTGAACCAGAAACTCTGGGTTAGAGCCCAACAGTGACTTCCCTCCAGGTGAGGTTAATTGAGAATTACCATTCTACATTCCTCACTTGGCCAAGAGCTGGGCCTAGGTATAAAACTCTGCGTTAGCAATCTTTTCCATTTGACTCTGAAACCACAGCCTCAATGTAGGTGAGCACTCAGTGCTGCTACTGAGAATTCCAATGTCCTTTTGACCCAACTCTCTGGTGTGTGAACTTTTTTTTGTCTTTTCTGAAATCTTTTAGCATCTTCTCTGTATCCCTGATATTCTGGTATTTCATGATGACAAGACTTACTGTAAGTCTTTTTTTCTTTCACTATTCGGGGTACTGAGTGACCACTTTTTTTTTAAATCTATGTATTTATTTTTGACTGTGCTGGGTCTTCATTTCCGGGCAGGCTCTTCTCTAGTTGTGGCAAGCAGGGACTACTCTCTAGTTTCTGTGTACAGGCTTCTCACTGCGGTGGCTTGTCTATTTGCAGAGCACAGGCTCTCGACACGTGGCTTCAGTAGTTGCTGAGTTGTGACTCCCAGGCTTCAGAGCACAGGCTCAAAAGTTATGGTGCATGGGCTTAGCTGCTCTGAGGCATGTGGAATCTTCCTGGACCAGGGATAGAACCCATGTCTCTTGCATTGGCAGGTAGCTTCTTTACCACTAAACCACCAGGGAAGTCGGTGAGTGACTACTTTTAATCTGCAGATTTATATCTTCAATTTGTTTCTTTGATAACTTCCTCTCCTAGTTTTTCTCTATTCTTTTTGGAAGACCTATTGTCAGATGTAACATCCCTGAGATCCATTTTCTTTCCTCTCAGATTGTCCACTTGTTTGTCTTTGTTCTACTTCTGGGTTTTTCCTTAATGTTTTCTTCCAACCTTTCATAGAACTTATATTTTTAGCTTCTTTGAACTCTTGTGTTCTAACTGTTCCACTTTAATAGCATTTTTCTTGTTTTATAAACGTAAAATCTTTTTTATCTTCTTGAGCATCGTGATTAAAATAAATGTTTTCTATGGCTCTGCATTTTTATCTCTTTCTTCCCAATTTTTTCTACCCTCTCAACTGTTTTGGTCTTTCTCTTTCATGTTGGAAGATTTCCTCAACCACTTGTGAGCTCTGGCTGTCAGATCATAACTAAGAACAGGGCACCAAAAATAATCACTGGAACCTCTGTGTTTACAAGTTGGCCTTACTTATTAGCAAAAAGGCTTTGTATGTATACGTTTAAAGAAAACTCCAAGTTAAAGCTGAAAAATTTGTGTCTGATTGTAAAGTCATTGGAAGAATATACATGTACCTTCTTTATCTTGGTACAATTAATACTATAAATAGCAAGAGGTATCATAAAAAAATTGCTGGAAAAAGTATACATGGTAACTCAATAGTCCTTATTTAACAGAATATTTACATGTAGTTATGAATATGGATCTTAAAATGTATTTTATTAAAATTGATCTATAATTTTTAAATATTCTTAAAAAGTTAACTACATTAAGATAAGTGCAATTCAGAAATTTTTCTCTGATCTTCTAATGTTAAAAACTTAACATTCAGAAAACTAAGATCATGGCATCCGGTCCCATCACTTCATGGCAAACAGGTGGGAAAACAATGTAAACAGTGACAGACTTTATCTTTTGGGCTCCAAAATCACTGCAGATGGTGACTGCAGCCATGAAATCAAGACGCTTGCTCTTTGGAAGAAAAGCCAACCAACACAGCATATTAAAAAGCAGAGACATTACTTTACCAGCAAAGGTCCGTCTAGTCAAAGCTATGGTTTTTCCAATAGCCATGTATGTATGTGAAAATGGGGCTACAAAGAAAGCTGAGCACCAAAGAACTGATGCTTTTGAACTGTGGTGTTGGAGAAGACTCTTGAGAGTCCCTAGGACTGCAAGGAGATCCAACCAGTCCATCCTAAAGGAGATCAGTCCTGGGTGTTCATTGGAAGGACTGATGATGAAGCTGAGACTCCAGTACTTCGGCCACCTGATGCAAAGAGCTGACTCATTGAAAAAGACCCTGATGCTGGGAAAGATTGATGGTGGGAGGAGAAGCAGACAACAGAGGATGAGATGGTTGGATGTCATCACCGACTCGATGGACGTGAGTTTGAGTAAACTCCAGGAGTTGGTGCTTCAATCCATGGCATCGCAAAGAGTCGGAAACAACTGAGTGACTGAACTGAATGTTTGTTAAACCTGAACTTTACCAGATTATTTTAAAAAACTGTCTGGGCTAGGAAAAAGAACCAGTTTGTAAATGGACTAACTGCAATTTATAGTCTTGAGAGGTTGGTATTAATATCTTTATTTTATAGATGACAAAACTGACAGTTACCCAACTGCTAAGTTAACCAAGTTAACTAAGTGGTAAGAATACATACTCATTACTTCACAATAACCCATGACTTCACAAAACTGGCTAACTTATGTCAGCCTGCAATGATTTAGGTGATTTCCATAAGTACTTTGCAATTTAATTCATCACACATAATTCACAGAATATTCATCACACTTTTCCCTCATAAAGCTTAATGTTCTACATTACATTCTTTCTTAACCATTCACCCATTTACATTTACCACAACTGCAGGAGTACACATTTCCACAAGTCAGCTTCTTCAAAAGTATTTCAATATTTATTAACATTTTTAAAAAACCATTGAAATAACATACCTGTAAATGAAGATGACTGAGAGTGTATCGACCCTTTATTAAGCATAGTCATTATCTGGCCAACAAATTCCTTAGGAATAAAATTGGCATAAGGCAGTATCTCAGTGCTGATAAGCTGGACCACCTAAAACAAAAGAGGCAGATTCAAAGGGATTATTTTTTAAGAGATAATAACTTATAGAATAAAATTTAAATTTTATTTTAAAAGAATCTTTCTTAATAGATGTATACAAGCATTTTAATGTTAATATAGAGGATAATTAGTCTGCTTCCCTCACGTGTCTTAGTGAATAAAATGTATTACAAATAGTCAATACTACAAACTGTTCACTACACAAATTCAATAAATTTTGATATTCAACATGATAAATGCAAGAGTGCTCTGGAGAAAAAAAATCAGCATATGAAATACATCCATATTGATTTAAATCACCTTTTAGTACCATAAAAATGAGCTATTAAGAAGTTATATTCATTTTTGTTAAATAGCTTATTTCTAACATATAATGTACTATTTTGCCTTTTAAAGGAAAAAAAAAGTTTGAAGAAGAGTTTATAATAGTATAGCAATGGGACAAAAGGCACTATTTTACATCTGTATATGATACCAATGCTTTTTATGTAGTTTATTTGTTTTATTTAAAAAGTTCCCCTATCCTACTTACAGGGAAAAAATAAGAATAACCACCCCCCAATAAAAAGTCCGTAACTGAAAATTACTTGTTTAAATTCCATTTATAATCAGCAGAATATACTCTTTAAAAAACATTCACTATTTGTTTCTACAGCTGGTTAAAAATAGAAAAATCTGAGCAACTTATCAATTAAATACAAACATCTGATTTGTCAAACTATAAAGTGAGCTCTCAAATACATGCTCACTGACAAGATTTATTTTACTAAATCAGCTGCTCTTTAAAATTATTAAATGGACACAATTAAGTGTCTAGACAACATGCACAAAGCTAACAAATATAAAAAAGTAGTTTTTTAAATATCAGGGCTTTATAAATTAAACTGTAACCTTTTTGAGAGTTTTAATGCTTTTAGGTTCACATTCAATCTATCACTTTATATATGTTTTAAGCAATTTTAATTTTAACATTTTTATTATTTGGTTTGTATAGTCATAGGAAAATGTCTTAAATAGATTCCTCACCTCAACATCAATACTTTCATTTCTTTGAAATTCTTGAATAGAGAGGTTATCTGGAGGTATGCTAAAAAAAAAAATAAATAAAAGACTTGATTTTTAAAGGTAAAATACTTCCTGAAAATACAAACAGAAAATAAACAGAATTTGAACATCAAAAAAGTTTCTTCATCCAAGTTAGAACGTTATCATTTATTTAAAAGAACAGTATTTCTTAAAGTAATTAGTATAAATATTAAGCTAACTACAAACATGAAATTCTAGTTACAAAAATACCTGGCTCAATCTTGAACTAAAATCTGTAGAACTTAACTTCTTTTAGGACTATGAGTGAAAAACAAGGAAAAGTGAAAATACTATCATCTGGAGTCACAGCAGAAATCACCACTGTGACAGAAACTGAATTCACTCACACTGCCCGTGATTAAGGGAGCCGTGGCCAAGGTGCTTGATTATTCATTCAGTGACAGCCCGTGAGTCACTAATTTGTAATGAATACGATATACGAGATATATTTACAATGAAAGATAGCGAACATCTCAAGAGAGGGCTGATTCAGACTTTCTAAAGCAGAAAACTGTTCCACCAAAATCAGAATAAATCAACAGTTCTAAGAGAACCAAAGTCAATTCTAGACCCTGTGGCTCTTAATAAGAATGAGCAGTAAAGTTCTTTTAAACGTATGAAACAATGAAATATTAAGCACTTTTAAAAACAGCGGAGACTAGGATGATAATGATTATTACAATAATAATGACAGCAAAAATTAGAAAGCCAACCACTGTATTAAGAGCTTTATTCACAGTATCACCTATATTCACAGTAACCACAGGTATTACCATGTAATTGACAGAAGAGGAAACTGAAGCTTTGAATGGCTAGTCATATGACCAGGACACATTGCAAATAAATGACAAGCCACAATTTGAACCCAGACTTATATTTGAGCCCAAGTTCTACTCTTTTATAGAAGTTATAAATGTAAAAAAAAGTATTACCATGTTTAGATTTTGAGGTACAATATAGAGTTTTATATCTAGAGATATTTTTGCTCTATTTGGTATTATCTGGTTTATTTCATTACAGGTATTAAAATAGACACACACAGAGAAAATACCAATTGGCTAACTACCAATTAGAAAAAGCTTATCAAGAACATACAGTATTAACATTATTGGAATCACACATCAGAAACACAAAACTACCTTAAAAAAATATAATGAGGGAAGGGAATAGCATACAAAGCCAAAAAAGTTTACTCCTCCTAATTCTAATGGTCAATAAAATCAGAAATTTATTCAACCTGTGGACAGAGTATAATGGAAATCTGGAATGCAAACTAGTACAGCCGCTATGGAAAACAGTGTGGAGATTTCTTAAAAAACTGGAAATAGAACTGCCATATGACCCAGCAATCCCACTTCTGGGCATACACACTGAGGAAACCAGATCTGAAAGAGACACGTGCACCCCAATGTTCATCGCAGCACTGTTTATAATAGCCAGGACATGGAAGCAACCTAGATGCCCATCAGCAGATGAATGGATAAGGAAGCTGTGGTACATATACACCATGGAATATTACTCAGCCATTAAAAAGAATTCATTTGAACCAGTCCTAATGAGATGGATGAAGCTGGAGCCCATTATACAGAGTGAAGTAAGCCAGAAAGATAAAGAACATTACAGCATACTGACACATGTATATGGAATTTAGAAAGGTGATAACGATAACCCTATATGCAGAACAGAAAAAGAGACACAGAAATACAGAACAGACTTTTGAACTTTGTGGGAGAATGTGAGGGTGGGATATTTCAAAAGAACAGCATGTATGCTATCTATGGTGAAACAGATCACCAGCCCAGGTGGGATGCACGAGACAAGTGCTCCGGCCTGGTGCACTGGGAAGACCCAGAGGAATCGGGTGGAGAGGGAGGTGGGAGGGGGGATCGGGATTGGGAATACATGTAAATCCATGGCTGATTCATACCAATGTATGACAAAACCCACTGGAAAAAAAAATAATAATAATAAAAATTTAAAAAAAAAAAAAATTTTTTTTCATGAATCCTTATTTGACAGAAAAGAGACTTCAAACTGATAAAGTATTATTTGTAATTTTCTTCAGTTCTCTCTGAATGGTACATTAAATTTATTTTTTGAAATATAATTCCTACCATACAATGTATCCTTTTAAATGGTACCATATAATGCTTTTTAGTATATTCACAAAGTTGTACAATGGTCACTTCTAATTCTAGAATGTTTTCATCACCTCCAAAAGAAACTCTGCGTCCATGAGTAGTCATGCCTTATTCTACTCTCCTCTCAACTCTGAAACACAAATCAAACTGTATGTGATCTCATTTGTGTTTGCATTCTTTCACTTAGCATAATGATTTCAAGATTCATCTATATTGTAATATGCATCAGTATTTCACGGCTATTTCACTATATGCATGTACAAATCACATTTAATTTATCCACTCATCAGAACATTTGGATTGTTTTCATTTATTTGGCTATTACGATAATATTGCTATAAACATTAGTGTACAAGTTTTTGTGTGACTATGTTTCAACTCTTCTGGGTAGTACTTAGTGTTTTTAACTGAAGGTCAACAGACCGTAATTGTTTGAATTCCCACTAGCCCATGTGTCTTCTAGAGCAGGGCAGCATTAGGAACCCAGCCGCATAGCAGGAGATAGGCAGCTGTTTTCCATGAAATTGGTCTCTGGTACCAATTAGAATTTAGAACCACTGTTCTAAAGAACAACTACCGCGTTTTGGTATTCAAAGGGTGGTTGAATGAATTCCTAATAGACCTCAAGTGTCTACCAGGCTACAATCCTTTAGTTTCTCATTTTTAATTGGATTTTTCTTTCACTCATTTAAATAATTCATTCATTTGTGATAGCCCTCAATGATGTCCAAAGCCTCTCCTTTCTTCTAGTTGATTTTGGTTTTGTTTTCTCTGTTACTGTAGTGCCTTGTGAAAGCAGCTTGCAGACCATAAACAGTTGGGAAATAGCAGAGAAAGGTATAGTATGCTTGCATTGGTATCAATAAGATTTCTAGAGGTAAGAAATATGTAAGAAAGCAAAACAAAATCTGACTAATTATGGAAACAGAAATTAGGATCACACATCATTGCTTCTAATTCTGAAACATCAGATAAGCTTTTATAGAGAAAAAATTTAAGTTAACCTTCTGCATTCTACAATTTTTCTTTACTAAATAACTAAACCACATTAGAAAGACAGACAAAATTTCTTCATTAAATCACTTTCTTGTAGACTCATCTGATCATTATCAACATGCCAATGTAAATTTTTCTTCAAGTATATGAAATTTATAATTTAAATGGTTTCAAACTAGCAATTTAAAATGGTTACACAGCAGTACATGGCATATTCATCATTCTAAAAAAAATGATTTGAAAAGTGTTTTAAAAAATGATTAATTTTTAAAAAATGATTAACGGATTAAAAAAAAACAAAACAGAAAAACTTTTGTCATCAGAATTTCACCACAATAGCACAAAGGAAAATCAGATTGTAGGAGTACTGAAATATCACAGCTATTAGTGAGAAGCCCATCTCTAGTAAAATGGTACATTTTAGATCAGTGCTGCCCAACAGAACTTCCTATGATGGAAATGTTCAATGATCTGCAGTACGCTCTATAGCAACCACTAGCCACACATGGCAATGTTGAGACATGGCTAATGAGACTGAAGAACTCAATTTTTAATGTGATTTAGTTAATTAAAAATTTAGTTGTAGCTAGTGACTGCTGTCGGAGAAGGCAATGGCACCCCACTCCAGTGTTCTTGCCTGGAAAATCCCATGGACGGAGGAGCCTGGTAGGCTGCAGTCCATGGGGTCGCGAAGAGTCAGACAGGACTGAGCGACTTCACTTGCGCGTTTCACTTTCATGCACTGGAGAAGGAAATGGCAACCCACTCCAGTGTTCTTGCCTGGAGAATCCCAGGGATGGGGTCGCACAGAGTCAGACTCGACTGAGGTGACTTAGCAGCAGCAGTGACTGCTGCATTAGTATAGCTCTAGACAGACCGGAGCAGACTCCTCATTCAAAAACTCAGCCCACCTCTCAACTATCCTCTTCTCATCCAGTGAGGGGCCAAAACAGCATCCTCAAGATACACCCTCTGTAGCAGATTATACGATGAAAATTTCATTCTTCTTTGCACAACTTAAACATCTTAAAGAGCTGTTCATTATTACCAATGATCTTATTTATTCTGAAAAAAAACCTGATTTTCCGATATGGTTCTTCTCTTGTGACGCTAAATGGACAATGGATTTTTTTAATGGATCTTCTTAGATTCATGAAGTTAAAACCACAGCTCCTTAATTATGATGTAATCACGTGGTCTTATAGAAAAGACTCCTATCTTAAAACCAGCAACATGAAAAAGAGCAAAATTATCCTCTGCTTACAGATAATGTACCCAGTGGATAAATGCCTAACTCACTTGTTCTTTGTACACAATTTAGCAATCTTAATAGTCTATTAGTTAATTAATGAATAATGAGAAACACTGTTTTTAGGCAATTACAGGTATAATGTGCACTTCTTGAAAGAATGTCTTAACTGTAAAAATGAATGAGCTGACCTTTTAGTAAAGAGAAAGTCTTCAAAAGTGTTGGCTAGTTCCGGCCACATACTGTCAAATTTTCCTGAAGAAGCATGTTGCCGGGCAACAGGAAGCCCAATAGAAAGAACTTTGAGGAGAGAAGATACTGCTAGTTTCCAAGTGCTTTCAGAAGGGCAGGAATACTTCAAGCTGAGGGGAACCCTAAGAGTCTGTGAAAATAAAGACAGTTTAAGATAAACACTAATTAAAACAAACATTCAGCCTTTAAGTACTTTAAAAAAAATTACAGCTTCTCTTTGTTCTTATAAAAAATAAGTATTTTTCATTTTAAATAGGATGTTACTTTCTAGAAAGGCCAATTCTCAGACATGGTTCTCAAATCATACTACCTAGAAAGATACACTTTTTTTTTTTTGGAAAGATACACTTTTAAGTCCTATGTCCATTTTACAAACAATGACCCTGAAGAAGTAATAACCATTTTTGGACCTTAGTTTCTCATCATAAAATATAAGGATGTTTTCTGAAAAGTTAATATTAACTTATTAATATTAAGTTAATTAATTAATATTAATTAAGAGTAGGAAACTTACAATTTTGCAGCTTCTCTAATGTGGTTATAAACTTAGAGCATTCTGCCATAGTTCTCCTAGCAAAAACTAATTTGACGAATGGGGTTTCTTCTACCCAAGAGAGATCAATATTGCTTATAATTTTTTACTAATGGTTAGGTAAACATGGCCTAGAGAATATCATTACCACGAAGTTTTATACTTTATCTCTAAAATGTTTTGAATTTTATATTCTACACTAACATTTTAATGTACTTTCTTCCTTTTGCAAGTATTTGAGAAAAACTGGTAATTTAAGAATTTGGTTGATTTTATCTTTAATCCTCGAGGACACAGCATAGCATCTGTATAGTGACTGAAATATTGAGACTTACTTTCTAATTGGTCAACTTGCTGTTAATCATTAAAGAACTAATTTGGTGGCTCAGAATGAAGTTCTCTGGTCATAGTTCTACCCAACAACTAGAAGCCTAGACTGACTAAACCATCACAGTGAGTTGGCCCAGAGCACCATCAATAAACAGTTTCAACATACCATCTGATTATGTGCATGAGAGTGCCCAGACTCTATTTTTATATAAAAATCCTAGTCTGAGAAAGATAAAAAGTGGAAGAGATACAATTTCATAATTTAATGTTATAGAGTGAACCTAAAACCTCATTTCATCTTCCACACAAATTATTATTGAATACTTACATAGTGAACATGTGAACCATTACATAATAGTATGATAACAACAGATAATTTAGCCTACCTAGAATCTTTTTCCCCTCCCCACATCCAGTTCAAAATTAGGGTAAGGAGATGATTAGTCTATTAAGCCAATCAATCTATTCCATTTCTCTGGCCATAATCACTGGTTCAAGACTAGGCATGGGACAAAAGCTGGTTCACTTAAGGTTAACTGTAGTAATTTAAGAATAATGTGATACACAAACACACACACACACTTGCTACTGACATATAATCCCTTTATTAACCTACAACTATGAGGAGAAACAGGATATACAGTCAACCCTTGGAAATCAGAGCAAGGAAGAAAAAAATTTAGTTTCTGGAGGTAGTACTGCAACACTGGATACACCAGTCCCAAAGCACTCCCTCTATCTCTGACTTTTCCAACTAAGCATGCCCTTTTATTCGTAAATATAGTCAGAGACTGAATGTGTGTCATATGCCAACAAAAGAATACTAAATTATACACGGGTCACACTCTGAATTAACAGGTTATAACTTAAGATTAGATAAATTAAAAGTGTAATTTACTACTAAACAGTTTACCAGTGTCAGGGGAATGTTAAGCACAACAGATACATTTGACTTATACATTTATTTTTTTTTTAATATTTAATGAACTAATATAGAGATTGGCATATCCTATATACTCAATAAATGTACGTGGAACTAGAAAATTCAGTTCTTGCTGTCACAAAGCTCAGTCTCCAAGGAAGGAAGAGCCTTGTCCAATTAACACAATACAATGTAGTAAGTGGCACCAACAAACTGTTCAGAAATACAGAAAAGAGATAATTTAATTCCATTAAAAATACAAACTGATCCATGTCACTCCTCCAAGTTCAGCTCTTCAGAGGTTAAAGAATAAAATCTGATTCCTTATCATGGCTTGTAAAACCCAAAGCCACTTTTTCAGACCTATTCCAGGCCCTGTTAGCTCCCTAAGTGGGATTTCTCAACAACGCTTTAAAAATATACCATGATCTTTATGTTGCTTAATTGATCTAGATCTCCTTCTCCCTTGTTGCTGGGTATTTCTTCTTCAAATGTTACTTTATTTAACCCTTGCCAGAATCCCACAGGCAGTTTAGTTATTTCCTTGTCTACAGAGGGGAGGGAGAACTTAACTTTTATTCAACACTGACTACTTGGCAAGTATTATTAAATGCCATATCTCACTTGAATCTCTTAATGGTTAAGACATGAAATTTGCATTTGTATTACCCTTCTTTTACATAAGAGAAACACTCTCCGGTTCATTTGCTCCAATATCAAAGCAAAAAAAACAACAACAAAATCACAGAGCAGCAAGTACACAGCGGTGCACCATGCCAATCCAGCTTTCTCTGAACACAAAGCTGCCTCCACTTGGTGGTCTTCACTTAGTACTTAATATATTGCATTATTATTTGCCTTTTTATAGATCCTTTATTGAATTATTAAATGTATGAACTATCTTATTCATTTTTAATCTCTATTCTTTCTTAGTAACCGGCAACAGAAGTGCTTAAAATTTATTCTTAACAAACCAGGAGATACAAGACAGTTTTGAGGGGCTGAGTGGTGAGGGGTAGAAAGAACTGTGACAGAAAATCAAGGGAAGAAACAATTTTAAGAAGGCCAGGGGTTTCGCTGGGGGCTCAGGGGTACAGAATCCTCCTGCCAATGCAGGGTACACGGGTTCAATCCCTGGGCAGGGAAATCCAACATGCACTTGAGCAAGTAAGCCCTGGGCCACAGCCCCTGCGCCTGTGCTCCCAACAAGAAGCGGCCGCAGTGAGAAGCCTGCACACCCCAACAGAGAGTAGCCCCAGCGCACCCCGACTAGAGGAAAGCCCGCAGCAGCAGAGACCCAGCAGAGCCAAAAGTAAATAAATAAAGCTAGTTTTCAAAGGAGAAGGCCAGAGCAGTACCATATTAACAGGGAAAATACAGCATTAGAAAGGGCTTAGAATTTAAAGATTTTTGCCTTCTGTAACTTCAAGTAAGTAGTTTTTTTAGCAGAATATGGAAGTGAGCCTGGGTACAATAGGTTAGTGAGTGGTGGTTAGGTGAAGGCTACTAGTTGTTTAAAGGAGCATGGAAGTAAAGGAAAGTTGAAACAGAGAACAATTTGAGTAGGAAGTCAAATGAGAGAAAGATCTTACATAAAAGGCCTAATCGTCTTCCCAGGATAAAGTGTAAGAGGCTGAAAGAATTAACAACAAAGAAAGGTGGGAACAGAAAAGGATGAACACAAAGAGAAGGATGAGCCTTGGAACAGAGAAAGGCCTTCTTCCTTGAGGGACGTATTCAGCGCGCATGCGTGTTAAGTCACTTCAGTCGTATCCGACTCTGTGGGACCCCATGGACTGTAGCCAGCCAGGCTCTTTTGTCCATGGGATGCTCCAGGCAAAAATACTGGAGTGGGTTGCTGTGCCCTCCTCCAGGGGATCTTCCTGACCCAGGGACCGAACCCACGTCTCTTATGTCTCCGGCATTGGCTTAAGAACTAGTGGGTTCTTAACCACTAGTGCCACCTGGGACATCTTCCCAGGATAAATATAAGAGGATGAAAGAATCACCAGCAAAGAACGGTGGAAAAAGAAACAGATGAACACAAAGAGAAGGATGAACCATGGAAGAGAGAAAGGCCTTCTTCCTTGAGGGAACAGAGTTCAGATCAGACTGCAATTATCCAGTAAATAAAAGTCACATCTACATATTAGAGTAAGACCAAGATTTAGGTTTGTCCTTCAAAACAGAGGGGAAAAAAAGGAAATAAACTTTGGAGGAATGGGACACACACAACAGCAGATGAATTTTAATAATGGCTGTCCATGCACTGAGGAACTGGCTCAAAAAAAGTATGCATGATCAGTTAAATCGATAAGCTGAATTGTGAATTTCTCCTTGAATGCTTATCAAACTCAAAGTATGAGAGGTACTGTCCTAAGAAACAAGATGCTTATTGTCTTAAGTCCCAAAGATGAAAAATCATAAAATCGAATGCATACTTAAAATATTTTAAAATATTTTTTATTAAAAAAACCTTCTAATTTCAGAGAAACAGCTTCCTAAATAATATCCATGAATGTTGGAGCAAAATCACTACAAATAATAATAGATTATATTTTTCCATTTATCTTAATATATGACAATATACAATCACCTGAAGATAAATTTCAATAATGTTATCATCATTAAACAGAAGTATAAAAATTTTAAAAGATACCTTAATAATATTCTGGAGCACTTTCTCATTCACCACTGCTTTGTGACAGGCTGTTTTTTGATATAAATCCACAACTACGTCTAAAGACCTTTCAGCAAATGGTACATAATTCAAGGCAACCCATTCCGCCTAGAAAGTAATATTTTCACATGGAGTTAAAATAAAAATGAGATTAAATGAAATCATACTGTTTTCAAAGTGAAAGCTTCTTTGTCTTAAAGTTCAGGCCTTGGTTTTAGGTCAGATTGTTTTATTACATGCAAAGTTTTCAAAGAGATATAATGTCATGAAAGAATAATTTTCAGCCAAGCAAAAATTAAAACTATCATAAAAAGTACATACAGCATTCTATCAAAAACTGGCAAAGATGTACTTTATTTGTTGCCAATAGGTTAGGACAATTTTAGGAAATTTAACTCACCGGTGCAAATAGTTGGATCTATTGTGATTCCATTGTGTTGCAAGACAAATAGAATGAGAAAAGTTAATACACATTAAACTACTTTTCGGACGATGTAAAAATTATAATTTTTATGTTGAGTGAACAAAATCAGCATGTGCATGCATTCAGAAATTTATTTAAAAAAAAAAATTTTATTTTTCCCCTAAGCCAAAACAAAGTTAAAATTTGCCAACTATGGCTAAAAAATCTTTTATGTAAAATCCAACTAAATTTCACACCAGTAGTAGACAACTTCTCATTTCTTCATTTTCTATCGCAGGTATCTATTTTAGATAAGAGTAGGACTAGGCATAGGGATTTCTAAGCCATTTTATAGTGCGATGAGGACACCAAGAAAGGAACTCTGAAGAAAGAGGTACTACAGAGTAACAAGAAAGGCCAAGCTCTCTGGAGAACCACTTGGGAAGAGAAAGCAATAAAACATTAAAAAAAAAAAAAGGAACACAGGTTTTCCAAATAATCTTTCCAGTTTAAACTGTTAACAGACATACGAAAGTTTATTTGTAAAAGAAAAAGTTCTGAGATAAAGTCCATCTTAAGTGGAACTCACTACATTTATAAGACATGAAATTTTACAGAGTAAATATAATTTACAGCAAATTACCTGATTATATTTTGCATTTGCAATGTGTTTTGTTTCCAGCTCTCCATACTGTGGAGGTTTACATGAAAATTCTACAAATGCCAGTAACTGGTCAAATATAGCGGGATACATTATCTGCATGTTCTCTGGTCCCACACAGATGGCCTATAAAACAATATATGAACAACAGAATGCATAATCTGAACTCCATTAAGTTCTTTACCATTTATGCTTTTGTTTAACCAAAGAATCTTAAAGATTGTCTTATCTTATGTTAAGCATTATATACTTTTTGAAGCCCTGAAGGACATTTAAACTATTTTAAACTAATATTGAATAAAGTATAGGCTAAATATTATAATCAGCTAAAAAATACTTTTTAATTAAAAGTGTGGCTTATCACTTAGCAGACTAAACAAAGGGCAAGCCCTTAAACAGAAGTCATGGGCCATTCTGAGGTTCCACAATCTTATCACTTGCCCAGTAATACGCCCTTTAGACAACTTAGAATGCTTCACTGACCACGATGAGATTGACTTCTACCTAAGTGCTTAAGTGATGACATTAGTTCATGAAAATGACGGCTTATACCCACATCATGCATGGACCAGAGACTTTAACAAGTAAGCATGTTCATTACAGTTGGGAAAATAAGTCATGAATGAAAATCTGTTTCTAAAAGAAATGTTATGTATTTTTAACAGGGCAGTGTGTATTTAGCATCTAATGTATCAATACATAGACTTGATATAAAACAAGAAAAAAAATTACATCAAATATGTTGAAAGTACTTAAATCTCATGTGTTTTTTTTTTTCTAGCAACAAACGTGTTTTCTCCTCCCATCCTTTCATATTTTCCTGTCTTAGCATTTATTTTTCTCTGTGGGAAAAATATTTAATGATATAATTTATGGAGTATCTAAAATATATTTGTGCTTTTCAAAACAAAAAGCATGATCATTCTACACTTGAAGCACCTTCAAAATACAAAATCAAAATTCAAAGCATCTCAAAATTTTAAGGACTTTCTTTAAAACTATGTGTACAACACGTATATTTTCATACAATCATGGCTTTTTTAACCTGTCAGATAACAGGCCAGTTTTATTCTCCCTCAGAGAAAGGGTAGCCATTTAGCTTTAACAAAAGTATCTTGAGATACAAAGTAGACAAGCAAAAAAAGCGCTGCCCATACATACCATTAGATCATCCTGTAACTACAACGGGAAAAGTAGAATGAGGACATGTAATACCATCTTTCTCTATTTACTTTTCTCAGAAACAGTGAATGGAGAACTTAAAAAGTATACAGCCTAAAAAAAATTCTCTCTACTAACTACTTCTATAATTTCACAGTCTTCTTTATTAACTTCTTGCTGAGTCTTAACTCTTAGAATTAAATATGTAGCAATTACTGTGGAAAACATATAATTATCCTAAATGAATTCTTTTATTTTCAGTGACAAATAAAGAAAGGAAGGCAGGAAGGAAGGAAGAGAAAGAAGGAGGGGTGGGAGAGAGGAAGAGAGCAAAATTCTGTGTGGAGACCTTAGAAAACTAAGTATCAAAACTTTTCTGGAAATATCTTAGCACCAAATAATGACCAGGACTGTATGTTTTGATTTTTGGTGGTGCTTTATAAAAGAACAAAACAAAACTTACTAACAGTGTTACAGCTGAATCCTGAGATCTTAAAATACATAATATGGAGTCAATTTTTCTTTAACAACAAACTTCATCAAAGAAAAAGTTATTAATATTGGCTTCTCTTCAATATTCTAAGTCAGAAAAGCCCATAGTATAAATGTGGTAGCAGATTTCAGTCCAAAAGCTAAGAATCAGTAAGCGTGCTTGTGAAGTCACTATAGTCGTGTCCAACTCTTTGTGACCCTGTGGACCGTAGCCCACCAGGCTCCTCTGTCCATGGGATTCTCCAGGCAAGAATACTGGAATGGGTTGCCATGACCTCCTCCAAGGGATCTTCCAGACCCAGGAATCGAACTTGCATCTCGTAAGTCTCCTGCATTAGCAGACGGGTTCTATACCACTAGCGCCACCTGGGACGCCCCAATCTATCTGGGCAATATTTCCTATTAATCCTTGAAAGTTGTGTATGTGAAAACAAGAAAAGAAAGTGGACATCTAACATCTAACATGATTCAAGGTTTCTCTTATTAAGTCATCTAAAATAATGCATTCTGTACTTACCATGTACTAAGGCCTTTGCAAGACAACATGATAATGAAAATAGTAACAGCTAACATTTACTGAATGTGTAACTGTGCCAGGCACTAAATGCCTTACAAATACTATCCCACTTACTAAGAAAAAAAGTTAGAGTTATTATTTCCCTTTTATGGATGAGGAAGCCAAAGTACAGAGATTCAGAAACTTGCCCCCATTAAGTAGAGAAGCACCATTCACACAGAGTCTGACAGTGTCTCCTGAAGTCCCACTCCAGGAGCCTTGACCACAGAGGTACATATTGTACCAGTTATCAGCCTTTACGAAGGTTAGCAACAAATAAGACAGATGCAGTCTCCTGATCTCAAAACTTAGGGAAAACAGATAATCAAATTCTCAGGTCCCCCAGTTATGTAAAAATTTCTTGGGGAAAAAAAAAAATTAGCCTACAGGACTAAGTCATTTTGGTTGGGAACTAGTGATATGAAAACCAAGAGGAAAAGCATATGACCCTGAAACTCTACACAATATAAGGGTAAATATGAAATTAGAAATGAGTTTTTCCTTTAAGAAGGAAAACAGCTTTTAATCAGTAAAGTGTTTTGCAGAGTAGCTTATTAGTTTAAGAATAAACTTCCAGGGCAAGTATATTTTGCTTGTGAAAAAGTTTTCTGACACCTGTGGGGGAAATATAAAAACACTCTTACCAATAATGAAATATGTTAGGTCTTCTGTTAGGAAATATTAAAGACGCCATATGTTTGAATCACATTCAAGTATTACGAAATATCATTTAAATGATCCCATAAGTAATAAACAATGGCTAGAGTGAAAATTAGTAAAGCAACATGACATCAACTGATATAAGTAAAAGTTCCAAAGTTTCCAACAATAAAACTACCTAACTTTCCAATTGAAAGTATATGCTTTTTCAAAGCCATTAAAAGCTCAAAGCTCAGAACAAATGCCTACTTGGGATATATGATTCTATTTGTTCTCTTATCGCTAAAGCAGAGGTTTTGTTCTAAGTAAAATTATACGCTTTTTACCCTAGGAAAAAGTTTGGGGGTTTGCTGTTTCTTCTTTGTTTACTAGCCTCTACATATGTATAAAACCTGAATTAAACACTTGAGTGAGAGTTCCAGATTATGGGCATCCCACAAGGTCTCTGCTCTCCTTTTCTAACTTTTCCATTCCCTCCACAGTAGTCTATAAACAACTTATGCTCACAGTCAGGGAGAAAAAAATTATTACTGACAGGCTACTTTTCTTCTGCCACTGAAAATAAAAGCAGCTCTTTTAATTATGGAAAACTGATCATCCCTATAATAAAATAATTAAAATGTCAGATTGTCTTACACTTTAAGTTTCTATACAATTTCTCTGCACAGAGTAACTAGGGGTAAGGTGGTCAAGGAATTACTGCTCAGCTAGACCTCCTCCAGAGACAATCAAGGTGTACTATGTTGTAGTAGAAACCACTATTATTACTGTGAAAATTTTCATCAATCCAGTTGGATATAATGCAATTGTTTAATTAGAAAGCATGATCTACAGTACCCAAATGGCTACTGATAACACATGTGTAATCAGAGTCCACTTCCATTCTAATTTTGTTAGACTGTCATAACGACTTTGCTGGGATCGCTGACTCTTTAGTTCATACCTGTGTTGTTCAACATTTTGGTGGTTGTTAATTGTGCTAACAATTACCTTGACAGTTTAAAGAATTCTCTGATTTTGATTTGGTCTTGCCTGCCAACTGGAATTTGCTCAATAATTTTTAGATCTGTTTTAATTTTTTTTTTCAGAGTAACAAAACATACGGGTTAAAATATATCTTTCTAAAATTTCTGTGAGGTAAACACTTCACACATTTATCCTTACTTCTTTTAATGGGTTTCCAACAACTCAAGAGCTAAAATTAAAATACAGATAAAAAATATATACTCTCATTGCTAGTTAATTTTCTAATTACAGAAATACTTTACTAAAGTTATCACTCCAAAAGTGTATATTCTTGTGAAGAGTGGAATGAACAAACCAAAAATGCTGGTGAACAGAAACAAGAGAATGCAGGCAGCTTCTTGATGACTCTCAAAATAAACCTGAATTACCTTTTAAAATATATTAGAAAAATACAAGTGTTAAAAATAACTGGATCTTCACAATCTTGAATGCAGCCCAAAGTAGACATACATAACAATCTTGATGATCCAGAATTATCCCAAAAAATATTTAGCAAAGTAAAAAAATTCCAGAGAACCATATGCATTATAGCTTAGACAGCCACTAAAATTCGATTACCTTTTGGAGAACATCTAGAGCTGTAAGTACAGCTTCCTGTAAACTTGTCAAAACTGCTTCAGTGTAAGATGGAAGAATGAAAGGGGAGGCATCTGAACTTATTGGGACTGAAACAGCACTGTGCAATATGACTCCCAACTTCTGCAAGTCATCCATGTTGAAACCAGTTTTTATGTGTTGGTAGAGAGCTGGAAATATCTGAATTAAAGCTGTAAGAAAAGGCTGGCTGGGAATGAAAGTTAGTTTCTCAACTGGAACAGGAGGCTTGGTGCTTTCAGATCCAATTCTGCACCAGGTATTCCATGCAGCCCACCAGAGATTCAAATCTTCAAGTTCATCGGTAACTACGGGTGGCTCAGAGCTGCTATATCTTCCAAGTCTTTCTCCAATGGAATCTGTTCTTACAAATGGCCTGTTCAGGCTAGGGCCCGATATAGGCCCTAAAAGAACAGGCACAGGGACATTAACTGCAGGTGGTGTCTCAGGCTTGTCTGAGTCTCTGACAGGGGACACAATCTGTAAGATTTCCTGGAAGCTTTTCAGTGCAGCCAGAGATACTTCATTGTTTTTGCTGAGTGCTGCTGATTGTATATGGTCAAGAAGAACATCCCATGCTCTTGAAAAATCTCCTATATGAGGAAGAGGAAAAAAATTATCACCATGAAAGTGACCAAACTGTCTCTATTAGACACTTGAAAGTTTATTTGCTTTATTTTTCTGCTTAAATTCCTACAGAAATAGAAAAAGATATGCTTAGGCACTAACAATGTGAGTTAAAACCATTACAACCCAAAAATCCAGTAAAAAAAATTTTGTCAGATACAGGAACAAACGGCACCAAGAAAAGGATAATGAGTATATCAAACAAGGTTTTGAACTTAAAACTCCATAAATGTATGTATACACCTTTCTATCCTAATACTTCTGCCTAAGGAGAACAGAATAAAAACTTAAAAGAGTGAAAACAAAAACTTTTCAGTAACATCTTCAATCTAACTATCTACCTTTATTAAGATGGTCCCATTCTTAAGCATATAGGAAAAGTTATGACAGTATGATACACATTTTTTACCTAAATGTTTAAAATAAATTAAGTCATACTCCATAAAAATCTTAACTTTACACCTGGGTTTTCATAGTTAAATAATTTTATAGCTGCAGAATTTTCTTAAACATTTTTTTCCCGATATCAGTAAGTTGCCAGGAGAACATGCACCATAAAGAAGACTGTCTTTTTACCATGAGGCTGAACTTATTTCTCTCATGTAAAATCAAGTCAACTGATCTACCATCAGCACAGCATGGGCTGAATGGTGGCTGCTGTTTCCACTAATCATTTCAATCTCTTGTTCTATTCCTGTGACCAACCAAGCCCATTTATAATGAAACCCTCCACAATGAAACCAGGTGTGGCTTGTTTCTATTATTGTTGTTGTTCAGTCATTAAGTCATGGCCGACTCTTTTGCAACCCCATGGACTGTAGCCCACCAGGCTCCTCGGTCCAAGGGACTTCCTAGGCAAAAATACTGGAGGGGATTGCCATTTCCTTCTCCGTGGGATCTTCCTGACTCAGGGATGAAAGCAGTGTCTCCTGCATTGGCAAGCAGGTTCTTCACCACTGAGCCGCGAGGGAAGCCCTTCTTCTAAGACCCAGCAAAGAATGACCTGGTTCCTACAGACACCCGGCCCAACGGCTTTGACAAATGCATGGATTATTACTCACCTCTTCATATTTAAATAATGTAAAAATCAGAGGAATTGACATTTTGCAAAGGATAACATAAGTAGGCTATGAAAAATGGAGATAATTGCGTTTTAAAGACTTTCACTTCACAAAAGCTATCAAAGACTAGGTTTTTTCAAGAAGGAATAAAGCCATATGACTGAGGAAGCATTCAATTAACTGGAAAGCTGGAACTAAGTCTGGTATAAAACAGGAAGTGCTGCATTGCTTTATAGGATAAACTACTAACACTTGTCCAGTTATATGTTTATTCCTCTCCATACTCTTTTAACTGAAATGGAAGTATAATTTACATACAACAAAAAAACAGGTTTTTTAGTAACTGCTCAAACAGTTTTAACAAATTTTGTTTAAAAACTATCAAAACAGCAAAACAAAATACTTCTGCTTGTTGCCATTCCAGTTCAAAAAACAGGTTAAACATTACATTCACCTATCAGAATGGTGACCTAGTCTCAGGTTTAGAATATTCCACGCTATAAGAAGGAAAAAAATCTGCAGTTCTTCTATTAATATATTCTACGTCTAGGAAGAAGTCCTCTTTCTAAAAGACTGAGTATAATTGCATATTGTACTTCGTTATGTTAAAACATTACTTTTAAAAAATTCTTATAATTTTATACAATTTTTAAAGGTTATACTCTACTTACACTTATTATAAAACCCTGCCTATCTTCTCCATGTTGTAGAATACACCCTTCTAGCCTCTCTTAAATCTAATAGTTCATACCTCCCAGCCCCTCTACCCCCATGTTGCCCTGCTTCCTCCCTCTCCCCACTGGGAACAATCAGTTTGTCTTCTGTATCTGGGAGTCTGATTCTTTTTTGTTATACTCACTAGTTCACTGCATTTTTTAGATTCCAAACAGAAGTGATATCACACCGTATTTGTCTTTCTGTTTGACTTATTTCACTTAGCATAATGCCCTGCAAGTCCACCCATGTGGCTACAAATGGCAAAGTTTTCAACTGCAAGAAAAAAACCTACAAAACACCAACGTGTGGAGGCTGAACAATGTGCTACTGAAGAGCCAATGGGTCACAACAGAAATCAAAGAGGAAATCAAAAAATACCTAGAGACAAACAAAAAAGAAAACACAATGATCCCAAACCTATGACAGTGAAAGTTGCTCAGTCATGTCTGACTCTTTGTGACCCCAAGGACTATACAGTCCATGGAATTCTCCAGGCCAGAATACTGGGATGGGTAGCCTTTCCCTTCTCCAGGGAATCTTCCCAACCCAGGGATCGAAGCCAGGTCTCCTGTGCTGTAGGCAGATTCTTCACCAGCTAAGCCACCAGGCCAGCCCCACAAACCTATGGGGCACCAGCAAAAGCAGTTGCAATAGGAAAGCTTATAGCAATTCAAGCTTCCCTCAGGAAACAAGAAAAACCTCAAATAAACAACCTAACCTTACTCCTAAAGGAACTAGAGAAAAAAGAACAAAATCCAAAGTTAGTAGAAGGAAAGAAATATAAATATCAGAGCAGAAATAAATGAAATAGAGACTTACAAAAAAATAGAAAAGATCAGTGAAACTAAAAGCCGGTTCTTTGAAAACAGTGATAACCTTTAGCCAGACTCATCAAGACAAAAAGGGAGAGGACCCAGATCAATAAAGTCAGAAATGAAAAAGGAGATGTTACAACTGATATCACAGAAATACATAGGATTATAAGAGACTGCTATGAACAACTATACACCAACAAAATAGACAACCTAGAAGAAATGGACAAAATTTCAGAAAGCATCTCCCAATCTTCCTATCTGAACCATGAAGAAACAGACAATATGAACCATTATCAGTAGTGAAATGGAGTCAGCAATTTTAAAACTCCCAACAAAGAAAAGTCTGGGACTAGATGGCTTAAACAGGTGAATTCTACCAAACATTTAGAGAACAGTTAATGCATATCTTTCTCAAACTACTCAAAAAAATTGTAGATGAAGGAACACTTCTGAACTCATTCTATGAGGCCAGCATCATCTTGATACCATAATCTTATTCTAAAATAATAATAAAAACCATTTCCTAGGGTTAAATTATAAAATTATTGAAGCTACATGAACTGAATCATGTCTTCATTTTTAAAAATCTAAATCTGTATCTATTACATCTTAGCTTTTAAGATAAAGTATCACAGAAAAATGATGCTTATTTGTCAAAACTTAGCAAAAATACAGTTGAGATTAGCACATTTAGTATGTAAATTTTATATGAAAACAAAAAACTAGAATTTAAAATGTGTATGTATACACATCAAATATATAGATCATCAAATATATAGGTATGTGATATGTATGAGATAGCCTTAAAATGCACATAATAAACATCACACAAAAATGCCTATGAACAACACTCTCTGACATAAATCACGGCAGGATCCTCTATGACCCACCTCCCAGAATGTTGGAAATAAAAGCAAAACTGAACAAATGGGACCTAATGAAACTTAAAAGCTTTTGCACTACAAAGGAAACTATAAGTAAGGTGAAAAGACAGCCCTCAGATTGGGAGAAAATAATAGCAAATGAAGCAACAGACAAAGGATTAATCTCAAAAATATACAAGCAACTCCTGCAGCTCAATTCCAGAAAAATAAATGACCCAATCAAAAAATGGGCCAAAGAACTAAACAGACATTTCTCCAAAGAAGACATACAGATGGCTAACAAACACATGAAAAGATGCTCAACATCACTCATCATCAGAGAAATGCAAATCAAAACCACAATGAGGTACCATTACACGCCAGTCAGAATGGCTGCTATCCAAAAGTCTACAAGCAATAAATGCTGGAGAGGGTGTGGAGAAAAGGGAACCCTCTTACACTGTTGGTGGGAATGCAAACTAGTACAGCCGCTATGGAGAACAGTGTGGAGATTTCTTTAAAAACTGGAAATAGAATTTCCATACGACCCAGCAATCCCACTTCTGGGCATACACACCGAGGAAACCAGATCTGAAAGAGACACGTGCACCCCAATGTTCATCGCAGCACTGTTTATAATAGCCAGGACATGGAAGCAACCTAGATGCCCATCAGCAGACGAATGGATAAGGAAGCTGTGGTACATATACACCATGGAATATTACTCAGCCATTAAAAAGAATTCATTTGAACCAGTCCTAATGAGATGGATGAAGCTGGAGCCCATTATACAGAGTGAAGTAAGCCAGAATGATAAAGAACATTACAGCATACTAACACATATATATGGAATTTAGAAAGATGGTAATGATAACCCTATATGCAAAACAGAAAAAGAGACACAGATGTACAGAACAGACTTTTGGACTCTGTGGGAGAAGGCGAGGGTGGGATGTTTCAAGAGAACAGCATCGAAACATGTATATTATCTATGGTGAAACAGATCACCAGCCCAGGTTGGATGCATGAGACAAGTGCTCGGGCCTGGTGCACTGGGAAGACCCAGAGGGATCGGGTAGAGAGGGAAGTGGGAGGGGGGATCGGGATGGGGAATACCTGTAACTCCATGGCTGATTCATGTCAATGTATGACAAAACCCAGTACAATATTGTAAAGTAATTAGCCTCCAACTAATAAAAATAAATGGAAAAAAAAATGCCTATGAACATCATAAATATGCTTATGCTTTTGAGATAATGAGAAGAAAAAAAGGCAAACATAAAATAACAAGTTGAAAAAATAACATGTACAGCTTTCTCACAGTTATGTACAAGTTTTTTTGTACTTTGTTTACAAGTATTTTGTTTACAAGTATTTTACAAGTACTTTGTTTTGTATTTGTTTACTTTTCTCAACCAGTCCCATGCCTACCACTAGAATTGAAGGTACTATAACCTACACTAGTCTCTGGATCTCAATCCTACTGACATCGTGGGTTGGATAACTCTTTGTTGTAGGGGCTGTCCTGTGCATTGACATGCAGCAGCATCCCTGGCTTCTACTTCCCCAGAAGCCAGTGTGCATGCCCCTCCCTAGTGGTAACAACCAGAAATGTCTCAGACATTGTTATATATCCTGTGGGGGGAGGGAGGAGGCTGGGCAAACTGGCCCAATTTTGGCCAATTTTCAGTTGAGAAGCACTGATCTATTTATACACCACCAAGTTTCCTAACCAATCTAATAGTATCCTACCATTTTTCTTTATGACCATTCCATTCCATACATACCATCTGAAGTGATCTTTCTGAACTCCGTATCTGAACACATCACATCATGAATTAAAATCCTTCAGTGGTTTTCAGTGCTCTTAGAGTGAAGTCTTCTGAACATAACCTACAAAGTGCTGCAACATCTGGCCTCTACCTCTAAAACCTTATTGAGAATCACTCTTTTTCATGTTCTCTTCATTCCAGACCTTCAGACGTGCCAGGAGCCACACCATCCCCATCTCCTCCATCTTCCTTCATCTCTTTTACACACACTCTCTACCCGGAAGGCTCTCCCCAGTTCACCCTACCCTTGCCTGGTGAACTACTGTTCAGATAGAACACTGCTTTCTCAGAGAAGCCTATATATACATCACTGGCCTGGTCAAGGATCTACTATAAGCTCACAATCTATTATAAACTGCATTGATCATTGCAGCAATTTTCTATTTATTTACGTAATTATAGTTCCTCCTTCATACCCAGGATATATCGAGGACGGTAGGTATCTGGCTCATCACTGTATCCCCAAGACTCGCCCACAGTAGGTACACATATTTTTTTCAAGGAAATGAATGAAAACATTTATGCTCATACCACACGTAACAACAAAGACTGGCAGTTAAAATGGATTACTCTTAGAAAATAACAATGTATATAATCTGTAAAGAATCTGTATTTTCCAAATTTCCTTTAACATTAATTACTTGTATACTCAGTAAAAAAAAAAAAAAAATGCACATCTACCTAAAGGTTGAAGTAAATATCTTCTGGTGTTGAAGATTCTTGCAACTCCAGCCAATGTTAAAACCCATGTCTCAGCCCATTGCTTCTCTGCTGTGTCCCTTGAATGATGAATGAGAATATTGCCACCTCCAGACTCAATCTTTTCTTTGTCTGCAGTGGTAGAAGACTCTCTAACTCGGTCCAGCAGATGAAAGAGAACCTGAATATTTGTGATAATGCATATAAAAATACTGATAACACAGCATAAATAACAGCATAGGAAATTAAGCATTGTTACAAAGAATTATACCTGACATTCTGATCAATCCCTGTATCTTAGAGGAAACTGACCAACAGAGGTATCCTTATATTCTTCAGTTTATCCTTAAGGCCATGGAATATAAAAAATTAAAGTAAACTGAACAGACTATCGCTTAAGACCTGTTGAACTCAGTACCAGTGGAGCACCTAAGGTACAATGTACAAGAAGGGGATGAAGCTAAAGAGAGGGCTCCAGCAAAAAAAAATATCAGTATAAAAAAAAATTTAAGTATGAGTGACATCTAGATAGAGGTAACTACTGAAATTTCATGTCTGGATGAGGATGCTTGAAAATAATCAAGTAGGAAGCAGTTGGAATTTGGGGGATGTTTATTTAAAATGTAGATTCAGGGGAAGGAATAGGGGCCAAGAAAATAAAACAAAACTGAATCGAGAAGCAGATGCACACTGTGAAACAGAAGCCAAAAGAAATTTCACGGAGAAAATAATCAACAGCATCAAACGCTACAAAAAAAGGAGCGGCATGAAAAACTGACCACGGGGCAAGAGATCTGGCAATTAGAAGACGGCCTGCAGGGCCAATGGACAATTTCCGTGGTTCTAAACACAGTCTCAGAACCAGCCGCATCAGCGTCACCCAGGAGCTTCACAGATATGCAAATTCTCAGTCTCTGCGCCACAGAAAGAAATCAGAACCTCTAGGGGGTTGGGTACAGTGGCTCAGCAATTTGTGCTTTAACAAGTGCTCTAGGAGATGCTGTTACATGCTAATGTTTAAGATACTCTGAAGTAGAATAATCTGGATATCAAATGACAAGGGGTAAGGGAATGCAGTGGAAGTGAGAAAGAAAAAATTACTAATACTGAGATTTAGGCAGCAAGATTAATAATGAAGTTAGGAAAAGGAAACAGGAGTCAGAGAAAATACCAGTTTGCTTTTTTAAAATAGTAAAGGACTCTTAAGTTTGTTTGTGATCTGATAAAGCTAGGGAAAGGAGCTGAAACAAAAGACACAGGAGGGAGTAGGGCTTTCAATTATTTTTATTAGGAACATACATTATTAATTTTTTAAGAAGACATTTTGAGGTCTTGTTATTAAACTCAGAACACTGTTAAATACAGTTAAAGTTTACCATACTGCCTACTGTCAAACTTACTAATTTCAAAAATTCACAAAAACAGTAAAGGATAATAAATAAGAGTTTTATTAAAATGGAACAGATTAAGCAACAAAAAAAAGAGAGCCTTTTAAGCAAAGACGGGATACTCATTAATAAGGTGCTGACTTTGAAAGAATGTTTTAAAAAGATGATAAAAATGAAAAATTAAAAAATGAAACTGCATACTTCAACAAATGTAGAATTTACAAATGGGAGGTGATTTTTGTTTGGTGAGTCTACAAACAAATTTCACTATTATTGATATTGTTTATAAAGTTTTCATTTAATTATATTTAAATTATATGTGGGAGTTTAGCAACTACTGGTTTTACCACCAGGAAAATGGGGAAAAGGAAGTGAAAAGGCAGAAATCAAAGAGATAAAAAACTGAGGCTTATAGGGGTGGGGTGGGAGGGAGGCTCAAGAAGAGGGGGAAGAAAGAAAAGAAAGAAAGAAAGAAAAGAAAGAAAGAAATATATATATATATATATATATATATATATATATATATATGGCTGGTTTACTTTGTTGTATGGCAGAAACCAATACCACATTGTAAAGCAATTGTCCTCCAATTTTAAAAAATGAGGCTTTAAATATTTAATCTGCTAATATGTAAGGTGCAATTAAAAATATGACAAAGCTAAAATTTCCTGTTTTGCCAAAAGCACAAATGGATGGAAATTCTTCTTTAAAAGTTAATAGAAACAAAACAACATATATATGTATAACTGAATCACTTTTCTATGCACCTGAAACTAACATAATATTCTAAAGCAACTATATTTCAATAAAAAAACTAAGAAAATTTTTTAAAGTTTTAAATTAATTTGTTGCTGCTGAAAAAGCACACAAGCACGTCTCAATTAACAACTGATAACGCAAGGTATTCCACGGTACCTTCCAAACGACAGTATGCCATGTGGAGTGCTGCAGTAAGGTGCCGTGGGCAGCGACTGTTGAAAACAGGGTCTGGCCCGCGCTCTTGCGGACAGCAGGACGGGGGTCTACACACAGCTCACCCAGCTTTGCGTAAAGACACAACCACAAGCAGTCAAACGGTGGTGCAGGGTGGAATGGCCGATTCAAAGCCACGCCTCTTTCTTCTGCCTGCTTTTGCTGTGCTGCCTCTTCTTTATTTAATTCCTTTTCAATAGTTTCTCCTCTTTGAAAAAAATAATCTGAAATATTCCACTAAAGAGCCAAGGAAAAAAATACCTATTCAGAGATTTTTATTTTAAACACACAGATATGCAACAAATAGATTTTCAGAATAAAACTTAGAAGCAATTACATCAGAAACTCTTTTCCTAGTAGAATGGATTTAATGAAAATATCTCTTCCTCTGTTAAGTTTATCTATCTGATTTCAGAATTTGAGAGTGCAACCTTTAATTTTTAATATTTTTTAAAAATTGGATTTAAAATTTAAATTTTATGTTAATATCAGTAGAGTCAACTGATTATTTCTCTTGTATGTACCATTATCTGTTTACTAAACCCTTCCATAACATATCTTATATAAACCAAATTTCAGCTCAATAGATCAAAATTATTCCACATATTCTGCTCTTAAAGAATTATTTCTTAAATAATATTACTTAACCCTTCATACAAGATGCTTGGTATGTACTTAAAAGTCATTTAAATGATTCCTATAGAGTCAAAAGCACACTTGCTTAGCATTCACTCTCAGTTGCAAACAATGATTTCTAGATTATATAAGAAAGGCAATCATACTTACCAATAAACCTATTGAAGTTAAACTAATATTAAGTTCTTGGTTATGAAGTCCAAAGCTACCTGCAACATCTACAACTATTTGCAGGCAAGTGCAGGGCATTGTTGGTAGAAAATCTGTCACAACCAACTGAAGACACTGGAACGCCGTTCGTATCAAGGATTCTCTGAAAATACAAAAGAAAATCTATACTCATGTATTTAAGAGAAATGGAAAGAAAAATACATATATTACAATAACTTGAACAAATCAAAATTTTATCTTAAAATTGGAAGAAAATCTTCCCTAACACAGTACTCATACAGTACTTCAACATTTACATAAATGTAAAAAAGATATGTCCCTTGGACTGCAAGAAGATCCAACCAGTCCATCCTAAAGGAGATCAGCCCTGGGTGTTCATTGGAAGGACTGATGCTGAAGCTGAAACTCCAATACTTTGGCCACCTCATGCGAAGAGTTGACTCATTGGAAAAGACCCTGATGCTGGGAGGGATTGAGGGCAGTAGGAGAAGGGGACGACAGAGGATGAGATGGCTGGATGGCGTCACTGACTCGATGGACATGAGTTTGAGTAAACTCCGGGAGCTGGTGATGGACAGGGAGGCCTGGCGTGCTGCGATTCATGGGGTCGCAAAGAGTCAGACACGACTGAGCGACTGAACTGAACTGAACTGACTGAAAAAAGATATGCTTACTTAAAATAATTAACCAATAAAAATTAAGAAGCTCATGGGAATCAGAAAAACTGTAAACTAAAAAAAGAAAACATGTATTAATACCATATTATTTTTATTCTGCATCAACTAGCCAAACAAAATTTAGACATTGAATGAGAAAGGGAAAGTTTGTTTGATGCATTTTTCTTATTTTAAGAACCTTGTATTCATGTATAAATGACAAAGAAATAGCAATTTTTCCATCCTTCCAAAATAAAAGTGAGCCCTAATGACTCCCTACAGCCACTTGGGAGTAGGGTAAGCAAAACTATTTTAGATCATAATCTTAAGCAAAAAAGGCATACATAAAAAATTAATGATCATTTCATAATTTTAGGCAGAATTCCCTTTTCCTATTACCTTTTGGATGTTAATTTTAAACACCTACCCTTGATCATTTCTGATTGCTCCCATAACTCCCAGCACTAATGGCCATCCAGGCCCAAGACTGTCTCCTTGACTCTGAAGAATCTGCAGCACACACTCTAATTGCTTGAGTCGTATATCTGGATGATTAATATTGGACATCTCCTTTAACGGGTTCAATAAAAGCAACTGCAGCCTCTGAAGAGAAGGTAAGAAGCTAATCAGAGAAGTTCCAGAACATAGAAAGGTTCTGCTATTGTCTTTCAAGTTTAAATTCACCTTCACTCAGACTGCAATGGTAAAAAGAAATTTTTTTGGAAAATAAACATCAAAAATGATTTCTCTAACAGTAACCATTAGGATTATCCTGTCATCTTTTAAAAAAAAACTAATTTAATTAACTTATTTATTTTGGCTGTTCTGGGCCTTTGTGGCCGTGCAGGCTTTTCTCTAGTTGCGGCGTGAAGGGGCTCCTCTCTAGTTGCAGGGCACGGGTTCCTCACTGTGGTGGCCTCTCTTGTTCACAGCATGGGCTCTAGAACACACGGGCTTCAGTAGCTGCAGCGTGTGGGTCCAACAGTTCCAGCTCCCACGCTCTAGAGAGCAGGCTCAATAGCTGTGGCGCATCAGCTTGGTTTCTCTGCAGCATGTGAGATCTTCCCAGATCAGGGATTGAAACCGTGTCTCCTGCATTGGCAGGCGAATTCTTTACCACTGAGCCACCAGGAAGCCCCATAAGTCTTTTTAAATTTTTTATGTTTTGGCCACACAAGTAAGATATGGGAGCTTAGTTCCCCAACCAAGGATGGAACCCACCCCTCCTGCATTAGAAGCACGGATTCCCAACCACTGGACTTCAGGGAAGTCCCTAAGTCTTATATTTTAATAACAGAAAATAAAAATCTGTCTTCAAGATACTATATTTCAGAATAAATAGGGAATAACCTGATGTTAACAGGTATTAAAGTTACAGATCCATATACAAATGAATCTCACTATAGAAAATATACCTCTATATATTTAGCTCTATTTGGAGAGAAGAAAACAATTCCCAATTTCTAAAATTAACTTTCAGTTTTTACTCTATTAATATGTACCACATGTATTTAAATTTAAAAGTCTCAATATTGCTAAAAATTGAACTAGTAGACAAAGATGACACAAAACCACAAAATTTTTTTACTGTTAAAAAGTGCAAAGAGCACTTTATTCTACTCCTTTAGCATTTGAAAGCACTTGTTTATTTTTTTTCTCTCCAAGGATTCATTTATTTGGCTCACTGACTGAACAAACATATTAAGCTCTTACCATGTGCCAGGTATTAAGCTGGATGCTGAGAATATATACATGGAAAGGGCTTTACAAAAAAATTAGATTGCAATAGGAAAAAAATATGCAATCACTAAAATGTAAGCTATAAAAATTAAGAAACTTTTCTGTCTTGTATATCATTCTGTTACAAGAGTTAAAACATTGCCTGGCATACAGTACATACCCAGTGATTATCTGCTGAGGAATCTATAGAGTACGCCCACATACAATACAGTAAGATAGTAAGGGCAATGTGAGTGGCTGTTTGATGCCTCACTCCTACTCTATCTCTAAACAAAACTTTGGCGGACTTTTAAAAAACTGTATAAGATATATGTGAATGATTATGGGAGTCAGGAAAAAGGATACACAACAAAAGAAAACTCTGAAAGTATAAAATAACCTTTAAAATTATTTAAAAATAAAAATCTACTTTATTGTGCTTGCCTCTTCTGCCACTTGCTTCTCCCCATGTAAGGGCTTCCCAGGTGGCACAACGGTAAAGAATCCACCTGCCAATGCAGGAGATGCAGGTTCAATCCCTGGGGAGGGAACACCCCCTGGAGGGCATGGCAACCCGCTCCAGTACTCGGGCCTGGAAAACTCCATGGCCAGAGGACCTTGGAGGGCTACAGTCCATGGGACTGCAGAGAGCTGGACATGGCTGAGTGACTAAGCACACAGCGTAATGAGTAGGGGGAAGAAAAGAGAAAAAAAAGACAGGTAAGGACCAAAGGAAAAGAGGCTAATAAAGTATGAAGCCTCCCTCAGCACTGCATGAAGAAGGAAACTTCTAGATGGGGAGACCAATTCTAGGTAAGTTATTACTTTAGTGCTATTACAAGAAAATTTTTTAAAAATTTAATATAGATAATCCTGAAAATCCAGGATTATCAATCTTCTGTAAGAGATCCATGGCCTACAAATAAAGTTACATATGGGAGAGGATGACTTTTAAGTGCTTTTAAAAAAGGTTCTTTTTTTTACCTGGTTTTGTGAAAGTGGAGGATCATGGTTAAATGTTAATCCTGCTTTTATAAGTGAAGTTAAGGCTTCTGCTCCCCATTCTCTCATTCGAGAGTTTGGATGCTGGCACACCTAAGGGTATATACATGTTGAATAAAAATTAATCTTTAATTTGTATACTTAAGCTATACATCACACATTAATTTGTGAAAAACTACAACATCGCATTTCCTACTCTTCCACATTTAAAAAGTCATATAAAATGTTTGTCAATAAGGGCTGAAGAAAATATGAAAATATATAAAATGTAAGTAAGCTTACCTTCTGAATAAGAGGCAAGAGGAAGCAATAAAGAGATAGAAGATAAAAGATGAAACTAAACAACTCACAGAAAAGAAAGGATTTCATAAAAGTAAATGATGTCAGCAGGGTAAACAGAAGAAGCAGACACTGAAGTTCCTCATCTGGTCGACTTCATAATCAAACAGTTGGCTAAAATTTTAAAACATACTTTTGCCATTCGATGAGAATTCCATAATGAAGAAATGTGCATATATTCTTTAATAGCTCATAAAGATAATCCCAATAAAATGGAAGGAGAAAGAAAAAGGACCTTTTTTTTTTTTTTTTTTTAACTAAGAATAGTACCCTTCTCAGATTACTAAAATAATATCAAACAATGAGGCCAACCAAAACCTAAACTACTCATAGACATGTATTTGATAGAAGCAGCTGTCAATAAGAAGCAACTAATTATTCAGATTCACTCAAGTTTGAATACAAATCCAGACAAAATTCCCTGGCATGATCTATAATTAGTGATACTGAGAAGGTTTTTTCCCTTTTGTAGAAATGTTATACCTCATAATCACAGGAAAGTCTGTAAAGGAGTAGTGTCTAGTACTAAGTCTCAGTCCTAATTGCCTTGAAGTTTAAGAACCAGCTGAAGCGGAGGGGATCAAAAGATTATATAATAAAAGAAAGGGGACCCAAACTAACAGGTGAAGGAGACATCAGAGATTTCATTGATACATCACTCATTTTTAGTCATAAAGTTTTCAACCTATTTCTTTGCCAAAATGATTACTATAAACTTTAGTCCCTGATAAAATATACAGAGAGAAGTATAAGAAGAAATGTTAATGCTGATTTTTCTTATGGTTACACAGAATCATTAATTCACTGTGTATGTCATTATTATAAACAAAAAGCAAATATAATAATTAAGAAACAGAGGTCACCTCAAGTAGATGGCCAGTTAGAGGTCTCCACAGAATTTCTACTCGGTGCATGTTAACGAGACCAGTTTCTAACAGTTTGGCAACAGCAAAAAGAGATGGTTCCTAGAAGAAAAATATAATATTTTTTTATATCACAAGGAGAACTTGAGTATTTCAACTGAAAACAAAACTGAGAATACTGTGAAGAGCATGACTATAATTAATATACTTGATTAATTTGAAATAAATGACATAACCTCAGTAATCATATGACAAGCCTTTCAGCCCACTCTCAAGTATCTAAAAAGTGTTAGTTGCTCAGCTATGTCCAACTCTTTGCAACCTCATGACTGTAGCCTGCCAGAGGGCTGCTTTGTCCACAGAATTCTCCAGGCAAGAATACTGGAGTGAGTAGCCATTCCCGTCTCCACGGGATCTTCCTAACCTAGGGATCGAACCTGGGTCTCCTGCATTGCAGGTGTATTCTTTACCATCTGAGCCACCAGGGAAACCCTCAAGTATCTAGCATGACTCCTAATCGAAAAATTTAGTTGGGAAGAGACTGCTTTAGTGGGGAAGCCCTGAAAATCCAAAAACTATACCAGACACACAGAATGTGTGTCTTCTGACCAAAAGGAAAGAATTTTGCTATGAACTGAATTGGGACCCTCCCCTCCCCACCCTCCACCACTGCTCCCAAACTTTGTAAGAAGGTAATCCCGGTCAAATGAGGTCCTCAGGGTGGGGCCCCAATACATTAAGTTCAACGTCCTCATGAGAAGAGACACCACAGAGCTTGTGAGCTTATAAGTGCACTCCGTCTCCCTCTTCTTTCCCTCCCTTTCCCTCTCTCCCTACCATGTAGGGACACAGTAAGAAGTCAGGCATCTTTCAATCCGGAAGAGAGTCTACACAAGAGCTGACCATGCTAGCACCCTGACTTTGGACTTCTACCTTCTAGAACTATGAGAAACTTAATTTCCATAGTTTAAGTTATCCCGTCTATGGTATTTTGTTATGGCATGCTGAGCTAACTAATATACATTCTTACTAGTAAAGTCTTCAAATGCTTAGGTTTTATGTGTGAGTATCAGGAAAAATGAAAAAAAAAAAAAGAAAAAAGAAGACAACAGACACCAGGGGAAAGAACGATGATATCAAGAAGGAGGAGGTAAAGGCTGTCAGTTTAGACTCTAATAAAAAAGTTGCAGAGAGAGAAGACAAACCACTTTTCTCAGTCACTGGCATTTCAGTAGCAGAAAGGGAACCAGTGTACTTCATAAATGGCTGAATTACTCAGTCCATGTGTTAGAAGAACAGTTTCAGTAAAAAGTTCAAAGGGCAACTATCTCTAATCCAATTTTAATAGAGATAGTAAAATATACTTAAATGTAGACTAAGCTGACTAGAATTAGGAGAATTTTTTTGATAAACAGCTGTAGTACTTCAAATGGAGACAATGCACTGGAAAAAACAGAAGCCAACTAAAATTTAAAAAGTAAATTATTAGCATAATTTCATAATTTTTAAGTAAAAAGATTTTGTAATTACTCTATATACAACTGTACTGATTTTACAGTACTGATAAAAATCTAAAATGGAAATGTGTGAAATTATCTTTCTTTTCTAGTAAAAACTGTTGAACAAGTACCCTGGGGTTTTAAGAAAAGTGTGGTCACGTTGACCCTTCCTGCCTGTGCTAACACTATAACTACCCTAAAAATTAGTGTAGTAGAAAGAAATTCATCATTCTAGAGACAATATGATACAGTAGTTAAGACTGATGCCTATGAATTTTTAACATCTCAACCCGACCACTTAATAGCTATGTAACCTTGAGTAACTTTTTTTTTGTTGAATTATAGCTGATACTAGTTTCAGGTGTACAACATAAAGTTTCAAAATTTTTACTTCTTAATTCCCTTATCTTATTTTGTCCCTTCCGCCTTTCCTATCTCTGTGGATCTGTTTCATTATATTAGCTTTTTTATTTTTAGATTCCACATACACGTGACAATAAAGAATATCTGTCTTTCTCTTATTTTACTAAAAGCATAATATTCTCCAGGTCCATCCATGTTGCTGCAAACAGCAAAAGTTCACTCCATTTTGTGCTTACTTTTTTAATCTATAAAATGGAGATAATAATATACTGAAATGACCTCTCACGTTAGAAAGTGCCTGGCACATAGTAAGTCCCTATAAATGTTGCCCAGTGTTATTTCCTCCTTTCCCTGCTCTTTATTCTAATGAGGATACACAGGAATCACACAGAGTTTAAAAGTATATGTCCAGACCTCATACCCAAAGATTCTTGTATCCATGAAGCTTGGTATGTGGTCCTAACTTGCATTTTTAAAAAGTGCTATACCTGACTTTGATGCACACAAAAGTTAAAGCCACAAGTGAAGTGGTTATAATAATGGAGCTCTGGAATAAGACATAAGTGGGTTCAAATCCAAGCTCCACCAATTACTAAATAGGTGACCCCAAGCAGGGTATTTAAGCTATTTTTATATTTTATCTCTAAAAAGCAGTTACACTATTGAACCTGACAGAATTGTTTTAAATGATTAAACAGAAATACATAAGTTAGTATCTGACATACAACAAAGATAGCAGCTGTTTTCTTATTTCTGCTGTTGATATACTCAGTTTGGTAGTATGCCTGCACAAGTGTCATCAACATTGTCCCGTTCTAAGGAAGAATTTGCAAGCTTTACCATCAGCTACCTCCCTCAACACATTAGCACAAATTCCTGAAATGAGGACCAAAAATGAGATGACTGGTGACTTTAAAACCACATCTTAAAGGACTATGATGTATAGTTTACTCCCTAAGCTATTTAACTCACTCAGAATAGCTGATATTGATAAACTATTTCGACTCTCTCACCACCTTATCTGCCACATTGTCCATTAGCCAAGTGGTTTACATGCTCTTTGAAAACAGAAATTTCCTTTATATTTTCTAGCAGAGTGTAATTTACATAGTAAATATAATGTACTTTGTTGAGTAAATACATAAATTTTCAAGTCATTACCATATAAACTTGCTCAGATTCAATTAAGGCATCTATTAAAAATATTACATTGTTGAGTTAATCTTAAGGATGTAGGATTACATCCTTAAGAATGTATTAAGAATTTGATTACTTCACTGTATATTATCCTTGCCTTGATTTGGAGCAAACTATAACAGATATTTTCAAACACCTGCGTGTTTATACAATTCTCTAAGTATGTACCATAATATACAAAACTTTGCTCTTTAAGATCTTTTTGGCTAATCTTTAAATGACTACATGAGCCAAGACGACAAGCTACAATACACAGGATTATAATTAAGGATTAGGCAAACAATGTAATTTTAGGTCCTACAGTTGGATGTTAAATAAACCACAAGCTGCATTCTGTGCTTTTCTAACCATTTTCTTAGTAACTTCACTTACTTGTAAATGGTCCAACTAATATATTTATTCATCTTAAAATGTAGAGAGCATTTTAAATAATTTCTAAGGTATCAGTAAATCCAAATATTCTTGTGTTTTCCAAGTTTAACAGAAAATGGTAGAGTATAGGAAGAAATGTCCTCTAAAGTATTGCTTGATTCATTTAATCAATAAGCAAAGCAAAAAATTAATTTTCAAGGTAGGGAGAGTCATTACCCTCAGAAAGAAATGACTAGCTCCTTAATTTCCATCCCATGAAGGCAAAAGAAACTGAGACATATTTTCCTTGATTTAAAACTTGTATTGCCACAACCATAAACTGTAATCATTAGGATTACTAATTTGTGGAGCACATTTATAAACGTGGTGTTCAATTTTTCTTTATAGAAATATTTTTTAGAATATTCAGCACACAAGTGGACACGATTTAAAATCATGATACATTCTGGCACCAGGAAAGCAAACTACTGGCACACACCACAAGCCGAAGAGCATCCTCTTCACTCTCCCTTCAGAGAGCCACCACAAATATAAGAACCCAAAGGAGCAGGGCTAGCCCACAAGGTGTTGTTCCCACATGTAAAACACTAAGATCCTAGTGAATATACACCTTATTCAACAAAATAATGTACCACATTTAACACAGAAAAGGAAGAGTATCACACCTTATTATTTCCATAGGCCATATCCATGGCTTCTAAGGATAAGGAACAAAGTGCATTTATTAAATGGTGCAATGATACGTCATCAAGATACCTAAAATAAAAATGAAGAAATAAGATATTCTCATCTAAAATATACAGCTAACAATAATGTTTGTATCAATTTTAAAAACTGACTCTTACTGTGAGCTTTCAAACAGTCTTGAAAGTATATTGGAAATCACTGGTAAATCTGTCATCACTGCTGTTGTTAGCACCTGAGAGAAGAAGAAAATTAAATGTAACATATAAACATTCTGCAAAACACTAACTGAGTAAGAATGACTAGAGCTTACTGTACTGGGCCCTTCAACAGCTCTCCCAGGTTTCAAGGCACCACCACTACTAGGCTTTAATCCCAGAATCCATGCAAGATGCTGTAAAATTAAAAAAGAAAAAAAATCAGAACACAGAAATTTATAAACTTACAAAAATTCCAATAACTAAAACTAAAAATCAGACTAGGTATCTAATAACTAAATTGAAATCAGTAATACATTCATACAAAATACTCATTACATCAAGCATAGGCAGCAGAACAGGCCATTATGAGAGACATCCCATCACTTCATATAATGTGAGCCATGTCTGGTTTTTTTTTTCCGACTTGTCCTTTTTCATACTTACTGCCTATTCAGGCCTGCCCAAAGCACTGACCGGCATTGATGAGTTTAACTGATAGAACCTGATAAAACAACACTGACCTCTGACCCAGAGGCTACAACATACCTGTAGAGTTGCCAAGACAAGTTGCCATGATGTCCCAAGAACAGCCCCATGGCAGTGTGCCAAGTTAAGTAAAGTCCTCATACACTGGATATTTTTGGAAGTCAGCTATATTAAAAAAGGATATATTTGCAAGAACTGTTATGCATTCTCAAAAATTATAAGCTTATAAAAAGTACTATCATATTCAAATATTTTCCAATAAAAAACAAAAATTTTAAGAAAAGAGGCTTGGATGATTTTGTACAGAACAAATTCATTTGCTTAAAAACTGTGTTGTCACAGTTGGTTACAACAATGTCACTATTTATCTAGTTTCTTCTAAAAGTATCATTCAGATAAAAGAAAGAAAATAAGTATAATGACAAATTTTGAGAAACACACAAAAAAGGTACAAAAGGTTTCCTTGATAGTTAATTGGTATTAACTGGTTACCTAACGAAGAAAAAGTACTTTACCATTACTGTCCCTTGAGGCTGGACTGCTAGTGGTTGACCCACCGCGACAACTTGCTGGTGAGATTCACTTGATGGACTGATCATCATAACACTCTGGCCCTGAATGGAATATGCTAGAACACAAAGGAAAACCTAAATAATTAAATATAATTTTCATACTGTACTCAAAGCAATGTTATATTTTAGAACATTAATTTGATCAAACTAAGTTCAACTATGACATTTATTTAGTTACCTATTATCCATATGCAAACATTTTAAAAACTCAAGAGGTGCAAAAACAAAAACAAGTTAAGCAAATATTAAGTAATTTTCTAAATAAGTTTAACAAATTATAAAACTTTGATAATTGCCTTACAAGCAAAATAGAATTTAGGACACTTAGTATTTTAAACATACATTCCCAGTAAACTTTTCTACTTAGAGACCAATACTCACATTTTTAGTCTGAAAACTGAACAGCACATTGAAATTTACCCATATTGCCTGTAACAAACTTGAATGTTTCTAAGTATTCAACAAGAAAAAAATATTTTTTCAATGTCAACTTAATCTAAGTGGTGGCAAATATTACCATTCTACTAGTTCTATTAAAAAAACAAAACAAAAAAACTCAACCATTCCCATTTCAGTAGTACGCTAGAGTTTACAAATGACTTTTAGATACATCTTCTTTTATCCTCGAAATTATTATTTAAAATTGGTATTATTCTCCCTACTGCTACCCCCATTGTTTTAATAAGATAGAAGAAACTGAGGCTCAGGGACATTAACTTCTCGCAGAAGTCAGAGTCAGGGAGTAGAAAAATAGAGGCTTGAAATCAGAATTTCTATAATCTCTTCTTACACTATGTCACCCCACATGATGAACAGAACTCTAAAGAAGCTGAAATCTTACATTTGTTGGAAAGTGTGGCTGCAGTGGTGGTATTCAACACAGTAAGAGCATAATGGGGAGGCAGGGAACCTTTGCATATTGCAGTTATAAAGGCATCTCTTGAAGTTACAAGGCCCAGTCTTCCACAAAGAGCAGCCATAGTCAACTCAGCTTTTAAAATATTCTCAGTAGCAGCTTCATCTGTGCTGAAAAGACAAAGTATTTTATTTAGTATGATTATTTTTAGGTATGCTGCCAAATGAAATTAGGTAGTCAGGAAAGTTTTAAGAAAATCTATTTTAAAAACTCAAAATCGATCTTCTTTAAGGAATTTTAACTAATAAATGTCTGAAAATTTGAACTGGATAAAAGCAATTTATGACACACATTCATTATTGAAGAAAATAATCAAGAACTCAAAGACATAACTTAAAAATATCAAGCATTTTAAAATCAGCAAATTCCATGATTCTGAAGAAAAACATCAAAGAAACTGATTAATATAATTATCTTAATTTTAAGCAGTAAAGCTTAAAATGAAAAAGGCATTCTGTAATTTTGGGATTGTATTTTCCATTATAACATGATGGAAGAGGGGGATGGCAGAAAAATAATAATATTCTATAAACATATAAAACTAGTATTAGGAAACAATTCTCAGGATAAATTTAAATACACACTTTAAAATGGTTTGTTGCTACTTTTTTTTTTTACCTGCCACATGCAATATAAAACTTACAAAGACTTAATACCTGGCATCAAGGAGGAGTGACAGGGCAGCAAGAAGACCACACCAGCAGGCATTCACCATTTCTTCCCAAACAGCTCTACTAACTTAAAGGAAACACATGCAATATTTAATAATTACAAATGTCACAGTACTTTACAACACTCAAATTCTAAAACCCCCCTCATCACTTGATAATATAGCAAATATTCAAAAAACAACTTTGTCGTTAAATACTAAAGCTATAACCTTTAATATATATCTGAATAAACGAAAATTTTAAAACCATACCAGTTTCAGAATTCAAGAAATCTTTTTTTTTGCCACATCCCGTGGCTTGTGGGATCTTAGTTCCTAACCACTGGGCCGCCAGAGAATTCCCAAGAAGTCTTAAAACTAAGTTGTCTTAAAATATCAATAATAAGATCTTTCTGTATACTGACTGATACCTTTAAATTATACATATAAAATCAGTTCCTACCCCCTTCCATTTCATTGGGCCAAACTTTCAGCCTATGCAACCAGTTGGCAATGTAAAACTGTAATAAGCAAGCTCAGCCAAGAGACTGGTTACACACAGTGGAAATCATGCAAATGAGTAAATACATGAGTAAAATAGGATCAAGTTTCTTACTGTTGGAGAAGGAAATACCAAAAATAGCAAATTAAAAGTACGTCATGTAGCATTAAACTAGAATTGGAAAAACTGGGTGTGTCCTTATGCTATTTAAAATAGATATATATTTTTTAACTGTACAGAAATGTGTGCTCATATATGTGCGTATTTCCTATTCAAGTAGCAGGAAGCATATCTAGTGTCCATGCATTAGTTTATAAACACTGCACTCCACTAAAATGAACTAGAGCTCCCTGGAAAAATAACTTATCCCTGGATTATACAAGAAAAATCCAAGATGAGCTTAGAGCATTTTACTGTATCAGACAGTAAAGCAGTGGTCAGAAAACAACAAAAGAAGGTGGGATGATAAAAGGACACAGAAGCCAGCATGAAAGGGGTCCCACGTGGCCGTGTCGTGGATAACCGAGAGTCGAATCAAATAATGACAATCACAGATTGTGCTGGTAACACTGAAAAAAATAGGAATACAAGGGTCTCTACTAATATAAACAAACACATGAAACAAAATAAATCAGGAAGGGCAAGCTCTCCTCGAAGACGTCTCGAAGTATTTCTATATAAAAAGTTAATTAACTTTACACTGAAGAAAGGATGCAGACATCACATTAACCAAATGATAAAGTTAACAGCACTGGTGTATAGCATAGCAACATTTCTGTGGCAGCTCTGCCAAAAATCAATCTATTAAATCTAATTATGAGGAAACAAAAATAAACCCAAGTTGACTGGCCTATCTCTTCAAAAATATCAAGGTCATATAAAACATGGAAAAATTAAGGAATTGTTTCAGACTAAAGAAGGGTATAGAGTCATGGAACTGAATTCAACATGTAACCCTAAACCATAACAGACACTACTGGGCAAATGACAAAATCTGAAGGACATCTGGGATTTGATGACATATTGAACTGATGCTAAATTTCTGATGGTGACTATACTGTGGTTATGTAGGAAACAGTTCCTATTTTTAGAAAATACACTTTAAAGTATTAAGGGGTAATGGGGAATTATGTCTGAAACTTTTTCTCAAATAGTTCAGAAAAAAAAATGTTTATATATATAAATAGAAAAATAATGCAAATATGGTAGTGTTAACAATTGCGATAGAATGGTGAAGAATATATGGAAATTATTATTTTTGCAATTTCTCTGTAACTTCAAAATTATTCCAAGATAAAAATTTAAAATATAGAATCATAATAAATATACCTATTTCCTTATCCATCTGGTCTGATGTTGACTGTAATTCTTGCTGTTCTGATGACTGTGTAGGCGAAGAAACTGCTTCAGTGGTTGTAGTCTGACATTCTGTTTCAGCTTCTCCTAACTCTCCTTCAATCATACTAGTGATTCCACGTACAAGGTCCAGCAAACAGTGGAATGCCACAGACATAGCATAACCCTCTGGGATAGTTGGGGGCTCAACTTTGTCCAACATCTCTAGGCTGAAATTATAAAAAAATCAGGTATTTAATGAGAAGCCAAAATAATGAAAATATATACAAATCTATTTCCATAATTTAAGATTACAGAAATTAAGATTAATAGCAAAAGTAAATGGCCACCACTAGATCTGCTTACTTTGGAGAATGGTCCCATAATGGTATTCTAAGAAACTGATTTGAAAAGTTAAGGCCTGACCAGTGTCATAACTGATAATAATAATAGTTTATTTTTTGCCTCTCCCCCAAGTTGTGCCAATATTTTCATTAACTGTTGACAACAGAAAAATAAACACATATACAGAACAGAAAAAGACAAAACAGATTACAAACCGTCTCAAATTCTGACTTCAGTGCTTTCAAAATAAGGTGCTATATAGAAGGGTAATAAACATGGACCTACTGTACGTCCTATAGCACAGGGAGCCATACTCAATATCTTGTAATAATCTAAAATGGAAAGGAATCTGAATATATATATTCTTTTTGTATATTCTTTGTGTATGTACATATACATATATCTATTTATGTGCACTGCTGAATCATTTTGCTGTATACCTGAAAATAACACAACATTGTAACTTAACTATAATTTTTAAAAGGAAGTAAATGAGGTGCTATAAAATCAAACCAACACTATAAAGAAGAAAAGATGTGTTCTTACTAGGGAAAAGCACTGCTGTGAAATAGCCCGCTCATCTGTCATCCCATCATCTTAGATACAATCTGTCAACAAGGTAAGATCATATTTAGAGCATCCGTGTGTCACATTCAAGTTTTAGAGCAAGTTATACTCCATCATTTGGAGAAGGAAATGGCAACTCACTCCAGTATTCTTGCCTGGAGAATCCCTTGGACAGAGGAGCCTGATGGGCTACAGTCCATGGGGTCACAAAGAGTCGGACACGAATGAGCAACTAACACACATACTCCATAATTAGCACATAGCTTTCAGAAGGAAAGATGAAAATCTTGTTTTAAATCATAAACAGGGAACTGTCATTTTAAATTCCTTAAAACTGAAGAAAGAATAATTCAATGAGGGGAGAACTGATGGATATTCACATTAAAAAACAGTGGTGTTGGAGCCCTACCTCATACCTCACTGACTCATACCTCATAGACTCAAAATGAACCAATGACCTAAACGTAAGAGCTGAAGCTAAAAACTCTTAGAAGAGAAAACAGGCAAAAGTCTTTATGACTTCAAATCATGAAATGGTTTGTTAGGTATGATACTGAAATCCATAAGCAAAAGAAAAAACAGATGAGCTGAATTCATCAAAATTGAAAATTACTGTGTTTCAAAGGACACTATCAAGAAAATGAAAAGACGATCTACAGACTGTGAGAAAACTTTTTCAAATCATATACCTGATGAGGGACTAGATCTTGACTATGTTAAGAATCTCTACAACTCAATAATAAAATAGCAACTCAATTAAAAAGGAGCACAGGATTTGATAAGACATTTCTCCCATGATGATATATATAAATGGCCAATGAGCAAATGAGAGAGATGCTCAATGTCATCGGTCATTAGAAAATGTAAATTTGAAATACAGTAAGATAACACTTACCCACTAGGACAGCAATAATCAAAACACAATAACAAGCATTGCTGAGGATGTGGAGATATTTAAATCCTCATCCATTGTTGGTGACAATGCAAAATGGTATGGTCATGTGGGAAAACAGTTTGGCAGATCATCAAAAAGTTAAACATAGAGTCATTATATGACCCAGCAATTCCACTCCAGGTATATATTCAAGAGAAATGAAAACATATGTCTATGCAAAAACTTGCAGGCAGATGCTCATAGCAGCATTATTCATAGGCAAAAAGTGGAAGCAACCCAAATGCCCATCAACCGACAATCAACAAACGTGGCATAATCATATGGTGGACTATTATTCAGCTACAAAACAGGAAGTACTAATACAACCTGTAACATGGATGGACCTTACTCAACATTATGCTGAGTAAAAGAAGCCTGACAGGAAAGAGCACTATATGATTCCATCCATATGTAGTATCCAGAGTAAATAAATCAAGAGAGACAGAAAGTAGATTAGTAGCTACTAAAGGGTAGGGAAAGGAGATTGGTGACTGACTGCTTAGAGATATGGGATTTCTTCTGGAGTGATGAAAAAGTTCTGAAATTAGATGGGGCTTATGGTTGCCTAGCTTTTGAATATAATAAACTCATGAATTGTAAACTACAAAGGGGCAAATTTTTATCTTGTTACTTACATATAAAACACAACTGAAATCATTAAAAATCATTGTAAGAAAAGCAATTTCCAATCTCAAATTCTAAAGGTTTCCTAATCATAATCAATATTAGATAAGGTAGGAAGTTTACAAAGATGTAAAACTCAGAATAAACAATTAAAAAAACCTATATATACCTATTATTTACTGAGCAATTACTTTTAGTCTAGAACACTAAGTTTTTTTTTTTTTTAATGTATCTTATTTAAAGCCTCACAAAAACCCTGAGAGATACAATGAATCTGCAGACAGTGACATAGTTATCAGCAGTTTTTAACTCAACTCTGACTCTAAAGCCTATCAATTTAACCCCTATGTGCCAACACTTAAGTATTTTAAAATTTAAGTAATCAATACAATCATATTCATATTATTGATCAAAATATTTAAGCTCACATGAGGAAGTAAAGTTTATGTGCTTAATCTTTCCCAGGCCAATTAGCATTCAGGAACCATATAATAAACAAATCAGTACCAAGCATCTTGTTAGACTGTTCTCAAAGAATATGTCATCTATTGGGAAAATGCATCTAAAGCAGATATAATACTCTAAAGATCAGAAAGTAAAATTCCCAAATTCTATAGTATAGACTTTAAGTGCTAGAGTAGTTAAAAAAAGGTAATTTATACCTGTTTTTATTTATAATTCAAACCTAAACAAAGCCCATACTTTCCTACCTCTCTGTTTCACTGCTCTTTTATTGTAACTATTACACAAATTCCACTTTTAGATAAAATGTAACCCATTTATCTAAACATTTTAAAATTAAGTTCCAGTTGCAAAAACTGTCACAAGCCCAACTTTGAAGGGAGTGTAATAAATCTGGAAGAATATACTTCCATCAATATTATGTAAAAACGACTTCTGTCTATATGTCACTTAGGTTTTCAAATTATTACACACTTAAGCCAATAAAAGAACTGAATACACAATTAAGATTTATATGCATGGCTTCAAAGAAAATTCATTGGAAAAGACTCTGATGATGGGAAAGACTGAAGGCAAAAGGAGAAGGGGGTGGGGCAGAGGATCACTGACTCAATGGATATGAAGCTAAGCAAATTCCAAGCAATGGCTGAGGACAGGGAGGCCTAGCATGCTGCAGTCCATGGTGTCGCAAGAGTTGGACATAATTTAGTGACTGAAAAACAACAAAGAAAGCAGTGAAAATTGTATTATACTAATCCTCACAATGAATGAATTAAAGACACCAATTCAACAGGTAAGTCTCGATGTGAACATACTAAACCATTTACAAAAGAACCCCCAATATTTTCTGGCTATTTATGATTTCAGAAGTGAGTAATCTCAGTATCTATAGTGCTAAAAAAAACCAATAAGAGCAACAACAATAAAAAACTATTTATGTGTTCTCTTAGAGATTTAGTTCAACCTTGTCTTAAAGATAAAAAAAGATCAAGTGAAATAAAATGCTCTACTCAAAATCATAATATTTAGTAGCAGAATTAGTTAAAATCCAAGACTCTTAATTGATGAGGATCAATAAACAATTTGTTTTACAATTTTATTAATAAAAAAGCAATTCTACAATTTGGCCAAGTACTTACTCTCCTTTCATTTGTTTTTATTTTTCTTCCTGTATCATTTATCTTCACTCTTTCCTTTTAATTGTGTCTTTGCTTAATCTTATTTCCCCAGATATATCCTTTCTGTTCCTGTCTTCAGTGTGGTTACTCTCTACGCCCTTATAAATTGCTTTTTTTTTTCAAACAGTTAATCACTACCCAAGGTGATACTGTATGTTTGTGTCTTTACTGACTACCTCATTCACCAAAATATCAGGTCCACAAGAGCAGCAATTTTGCTCTGTGTTGGGATTGTTTCAGTTTAAAAAAATGACCCAGAGAAATGAGTAAGGTAAATTATTAATATCTCCTTCACTGCTAGAAATCTGATTTTTTTACAACTTGATATTCCAGTATACTGGAGTATACACCAGGGGCTTCCCTGGTGGCTCAGTGGGTAAAGAATCCGCCTGCAATGTGCAAGAGCTGGGTTTGATCTCTGGGTTGGGAAGATCCCCTAGAGAAGGGAACGGCTATTCACTCCAATATTCTGGCCTGGACATTTCCATGGACTGTATAGTCCATGGGGTCGCAAAGAGTCAAGACACTACTGAGTGACTTTTACTTTTTTACTTTCTTTTTACTTTTACATTCACTCCAGTATACTCAAATTATTAGTCTTTACAGCAAGGCAAAGCATATATGAGACATTTAGTAACTTTAATGTCTTTTAAATGACTAAGAGTAACAATATTTCAGTCTTCCATGATTCTTTACTTTTACAATTTCAGGCAAAATAAAAAGATGCACAGTGAAGTATCCTTGTGATAACACAATGCAGGCTGACACACCACATAAATTCATGATTTAAACTAGTCAGAGACGCTGCTTCATACTTTCAGTCTTGATTTGCTGTCACTGGAATACTGTTTTAATCATGCGTATCAACTGCAGCTGCTGTTTAGTCGCTACGTCATGTCTCACTCTTTTCAACCCCATGAACTGCAGCCCACCAACTTCCTCTGTCCACGGGATTTCCCGGGCAAGCATACTGGAGTGGGTTGCCATTTCCTCCTCCAGGGGATCTTCCCAACCCAGGGATCGAACCCACGTCTCCTACCTGGCAGGCATATTCTTTACCTGAGCCACCTGGGAAGCCCTTATGTGTATCAGTTACTCAAAAATATATTAATTAAACTGCCTCACAGTTAACTGTGGCAATGTTAAACATATGTAGTATTGCTTGCTTTATCTATGTAAGCACTAAGTTTGCTATCTCAGTTCATTAAGGTTTAAGAAAAAATCAACAATACACAGCTAAATATGTAAAAACTGTTGTTAAACTGAAAAGGGCTAATAACAAAAATTTTAAAATAACACATGTGGAATCCATTAAACACTTTAATTAATTAAACTAAAAGTTCTGTGTTAAACCCTTAAAGTGTAGTCAGTTAAACACTCAACTGTTTTCACATATAGAATCCTGAAAGGTAGATATATCACTACTCCCATTTTATAGTTGAGGACACTGATATTTTTAAATAAGTAAACTAATTTGCCGAGAGTTACTCAGTATCAGAAGACCTAAGTCCATAAGGCCTGAAATCAAACCACAAAGTTAAACTGAAAAGTCATACAGAACAAGTGAGTAGGTCCTTAAAAAACCACATTGTTTTATAATGCTGTTAACTGTCGTCAAGTAGAACAAAAGAAAACAAAATCCAGTCATAGATAAAATTCTCAAAAGATGACAAAAGAAATCACTTCTTAATTATGTTAGAAATAGTATGTTTAAAATTTTAAGTATAATGCAGAAAGAAATACCTTTAGTATAAAATATAAACTCCATTCCTTACAAAATAATGCAACTACTACTTACTACGTTGCTTTAGCACTGCCTTGTACTGTTACAGTCAGAATAGGTATCCAAGTTCCTCTATATTCAAATGCTGGTAGCAAAGTAACACCTCCACCAATCCCCAACATTCCTGAGTTAGCTGGTGCTGAGACAGGGCCACCTGAATTATTGTTACCTGTTAGATAAGGGAAAGCAACCAAAGATACCAATTTACTTAAGTACAAATCTGTAATATTCAAACACCTGGTCAGTTTTTTAATACTATACTGTAAGAATGGATAATGCACAAATAAATGAAATTTATCAACCCTATTTTGGTTACTAGAGCATCTCCTGGTCTCCCCAAAACACCATTTCCTTCCTTATATCAAAGGTACTAATAACTAAAAATAATGACAAACATTGTAACATATTTTTGTTAAATCACCTTTTAGTAGAGGTAAGAGTAAAGAATAAAAAAGACCACTAATCAGAAAGTAAAAATTGAAAGTGAAAGAAGTTAAAGGGAATAAGAAGTTATACACTGATTTTCAAACTTAAATTATGTTCACCTGTTTTGTTAAAAGAAGGACTGACAGATACTACCTTAGTAGTAACCACATTCTTTAAAGAGAGGCACCAAATGAAGATTCTTCTAAAATGAAAATTAGTACCTAAACTTGTGTTCGTATGTGACGAGAGGAACTGAAAGTATATTAGAGAAGAAAATATATTCTAGAAAGAAATAAACACAGCTACCTCAGTGTGATCAAATTACTCTTTAAGTGTAAGTCTTTATACTTATATATAAAATATTATAAAGAAATCTTATAAAATATTATAAAGTAAACGTATATAATACACTTAGGTAACCCAAATTTCTCTAGTCAGAAGATTTCAATCAGTATCCTCTCAGAATAGTGAATACTGTAGATTATGGCAGGATATAAAAACCAAAACGTGACTTAGCCTTTACCAGCTTGATTTGTTGCAGCAGGACTTCCGGTGGGAGGGACAAGAAACAAGGACTGGATGAAAGAGCCCAGTGCGTTCACAATATCACGGAAAACCTTGGTGGAGTGCTGTTTCATGTCATAGGACTGGCAAAATGACCTGTAAGATAATTTTAAATGTTTCTAGAGAAAATATATATTAAAATTTTTAACATTTTTTAATAGAAAATAATGGTGGTCAATCAATCTCAATGCTATACTTAAAACTTCTTCATTATACGTGAGTGATTTTACTAACTCTGGACAAAGGTTCAGAATGAGGTCAGTGTCCTAAAAAAATTATCTTGGTCATATTAACTCAGTAAATTCAACTGATAGAAATCACTAATCACACTTTTTGTCCATACTTACACCCCTCTATTTACATATTATATACAATTTTCTTTGTTTAGAAATCATTATTTGGAAATAAATAAACTTTCCCTAGTAGCATAAATATTAACCTATCCATTTAACAAAATATTGCTGAGGTTTTACCTCAACAACTGAGGCTGCACACAAAGTCTGTGTATTGATTCCACTGCAACAGCTCGTAGCCACTGTGGTTTATCTGCATCCAGAAATTTCACCAGAAGTGACAGAAATATTTCACATTCGGTTACCTAAAAAATATAAGATTTTTAATAATATTTCTTTAAATCTAAGAATAAGTTACATTCTTGTTCTTAACTCAGTTCTATGGATAAACCAAATACAGCCTTTCACTTTTAAATAAATTATGATCCTTAATGGGCAGTGGAGAAAAAAAAAAGTAGTTATATACGGAAAAGATAACAGTAAAAGTAAGCAGTGTCTCTCTAAATATATCCTCAAAAACTCACCCTACTGATCTTCTAACTTCGTTAATCTTTTATCCCTATTCTTTAGAAAGCACAGTGCACCACCAGGCTGTCCTCATTCCTGGAAGACAGCATGTATCGCGTATGCTCAAGTAGCCTTCAGTATACCAGAACATTCTTCATATGATCTTATGCCGCTTAAGAAACAAACAGGCAATAAGCCAAAGAATGTTTAGCATATATTTTCCAGTAGGAAAACAAGAAGGAACTTGTGGCAGTTGACAGGTGTAAGTTTATATAACAAAGTACTCAGAACAAGGCTAGGTACATGGCTTTATTAACTACTAGCTTTTACCTTTGGTATTAAACCAACTCCTCTGCAAGCTGTCTGTAAATTAGTAACGCCATTTAAAGCATATTCCTGACATTATTCATTAAATGTTTGATAACTGAATGAACAAACAAAAAGTAACCAGTTTGTTCAAAGGTTAATGAATTGTTTCTGTTATATATTTGTTGAGGACACACTGGGACCTCACAGAGGTAAGAATGAACTTGACACTGTGGCTGCTAGGCCAAACTGGATCGTACTCCTACACCAAGGACAGCAGGTTATTGAACGCTTTAGTTGGGGGTGCCCCCACATGAGTGAGCATAATGTGGGGCAAGGAGTTTTGAGACTAGAGTAGCCCTCAGGATTTCAGCCCAAAGTCTCAGCAGCTGGTATCTTCTAACGACTTTTAGGTAGATGCTTTAAACATAGAACACTATCATGAGGATAATGCCGGAGGAATAACTAAAAACAGTATAATCCTTAGACTGCTATGACTAGGAAGTCACAGGCAGGTTTGTGACTGCCCTAAACTTGATATGGTTGAAAAGCAGTAGGATCTTAAGTCACATGGCTCAGCTTCTTTATCCACCAACTTTGATGATAACAAGCCAGGTAATCTTCTTACAAATAAAGGATAAAAGAACCTGCACCTTGCTGAGAACTCAAATGAGAAAAATGAAAAGAGTAAAAACATTCCCTAAACATGGAAAAGTGACATGCAAATATACACAGTGCTTATTATTTTTTTCTAACTAAAACTACTCCCTTTTATTAAAGAACTAAAAAAAAAAAGAATCATCCTACTGACTCCCTGGGCAACAGTTGTACCTACTGAACAATTTTAACATGAGTAGCTCCTTCAAAATGTATACTATCTGTTTTAGAGTAAAAGTGGAATTTAACAGTGGTGGTAGAATTGAAGGCTCTTAGGTTATGCAGCCAGAAAATAAAGGCTCTCAGAAACATCAAGTATATCAAAGCAAAATGAATTTTTAAAAAATATTTATTTGGCTGCATGGGGTTTTTCACTTGCAGCATGCAGGGTCTTTAGTTGTGGCACATGGGATCTAGTTCCCTGACCAGGGATCAAACCTGGGCCTCCCGCATTGGGAACCCAGAATCTTAAGCCACTATATCACCAGAGAAGCCCCATCAAAGGAGTTATTAATGTTACAAAACTTGCCTTGAAGAGTCTTCTTTCATTGTCTCGCCTATGAAAAAAGTGACTACAGTATAAATTAAACACTCAATTTTATACTGTAGCCACTAAAATCTTGTGATTTGGGCAAAAGGGAGAGCCCTTCTCCTGAGGACTGGAGCTTTGTTCTCACTTCCTCCCTCCCTGCCAAGAGTGAAACTCTGACCAGAAAGCTAGGAACTGGGGACAATGACCTGCTCTCAAGGGTATCTGTGGAAGGTGCCTCTTATGAATCTAAGTTAAGTCTTTCCCCCAAGAGGCTGCACTTGTATGAAACAGGTATCTATGGCCCATGTCCAATTCTTGTGGCACAAAGGTATTTCGTGAACACCATCGTACTAGCATGAAGGGTGATGAATGTTTCCGAATTCCTACAGTCCTTTGGTACCAGACAATAGTCAAGAAACAACTGATGTTTAAGATGAATCAAAGTCATCCTGGTGGATATTCTCATAGAAATATCACATAGATGTCTGCTAGGGACTCAAGTATATAAGATAACTGTATGCTTAGAAGACAATGAAAAAAGTCTTGGAGAATATTTAAATGCAAGAGTCTATTTACCAGGGGCTGTTTAGTGTTAACAACCTTATAGCGAGTAGATTTGTTAGTGATAAGATCCTTTGTGAGAGAAATATATATATATATATATACAGAGGTGGAAAATGAACTTGCCCAAGTCAATTTAGCTAATACATTCCTTTTTAAAAGCACTAAGTCAAAGGCAGAAGAGAGATATACTAGACACTAATAATTAAGTTTAGTAGATTTCTTAAAGATACCTTCCTAAAAAAAGTCATCTGGGCATGGCGCCAAAGCATATCAAAGAGCAGAAGAGCACCTAACTCAGATGATAGAATGTGGAAAGAATATGGTGTACTGGCTACATTATATCTGCACCTGAATGACTGGAGCATTCTTATTTCTTCCAATCACTCGAGACATATTAACAGAAGATGAGTTATCTTCACACTCCTGAGCTACTAGACAGAGTAAGATATAAGCTAATGAACACTGGGGGAGAACACTGATTCTTCAGGGTAGTGGTTCCCAAAGTGTGGTCCATGGACCCCTCGGACCATTTCAGGACATCTGTAACATCACACTATTTTCATAAGAACACTAATGTATTACTTGCCATTTTTAATGTATTGACACCTGTACTGATGATTCAAACCAACGGTGGAGTGCTTTAGCGAGATTCAAGGCAGCAGCACCAAACCATACTAGAGTCACTGTATCCTTCACCATTACACACACTCAATAAAATTAAAAGGTTCTACTTCACCTAAGGACCACAAGTACAATGAACAAAAATAAAATAACAAATAAAATACATGTTATTGATAATTATTAAGCTATTGATTATTTAATCAATAATTAAATCAACTATTGATTTTATTAACTCTGACCCATACATGCATATATTTATAATTTTCTGTGTATTTGTCACAGCAAGTACAGATGAAGTACTTTTGCTGTGTATCAAAGTAAAGTGGTTGTCTCAAGGAAAATACAGCTGCAAACTGACCTAGTCACTTTTTTTCTCCTATGGAGACCATTTTAACTAAAAGAGCATAAGGCAAATTATGACTATTTTGACTTATGTATACTGTAGACATTTTCTCAAAATTTAACAAAATAAGCTTGTCACTTTTGGGGAAACAACTGACAGTATTTATTGTATATGATAAGATTCAAGCTTTCAAACAAAAATTAGAATTTTGGAAGACCTGTATCTGCTACTATGACCTGGGCAGCTTTTTAATAATGGAAGACTTTTCTGATAAATGGTTGCTGATATTAACATTGATATTAACATGTATGATTTTTGGTAGTGTACAGAGTGTTAACATTTGGAACATCTGCTCAATCACAACAAATGATTCATCAGTGAAGGATACAATGGAATGAAGCACCAGATGAATCAATGAATTTTAAAGTCACAGGGTATAAAAATGTAATATAGTTTCATATTTTTCACCTTTCAGAAAGTGTCACTGGTTCAGTTTGGGTACAATATCAAAGACCAATGTATACTATTATCTGAAAATGCCTTTAAAATCATTCTGCCTTTTCCAACTATATACCATTCTGAGGACAGATCTTCTTTATATGCTTTGACCAAAACAACATACCACAAAATAATGAAAACAGAAGAAGGTAGGAGAATCCAGCTATCTCTATTAAGACAGACATTAAAGAGATTTACAAAAAGAATATAAAACAATCCTTTTTGTTCTTTGGAAAATGTAGGTATCTTTTGAAAAAATAAATTTTTATGTTAACATGAAATGGGTTTTGCTATCACTCAGGCAATTTTTAATACAGTAAATAATGTTAGAAATAATCCACATAAATGAAAGCACCTCAATATTTTTAGTATAAAGGTATCCTACAACTGAAAAGTATAAAATTACTACTCTGGTAGGCCTTTTAGGAGATGTATCATTTCCAAGTTTAAATAAGGACAACACAAGAGAAATAAAAGAGAAGAATTCCACACAAGTCACATATCTGACCCCACAACTACCACACTTCTAACTTTTGACTTTGAAGAAATTGTAACATCTAAACTGTTGCACACCAGTGAGCCAACTCTCAACCTAACAAATTTTAACACTGAGGAATTAATATCCTATGTGAAGAATTCATCTTTGCAACACAGTCCAAGAGCTGCCTTGTTGTAAAGGGACGTTTTATCAGTCGGTCATCACTCCCAACTGATGAGTGAAAGACAAAAGTATGCTTTTCTCTTCATTCAAGCAGCAGTATTTGATCTTCACTGCAGCTGGCTGTGCGGCTCTGTCTCCTCATTCTGCCCCTAAATCAAGGAGACTAAGGTCAAACTACAGAGACGGGTAGAGGAGCAGTACAGGAAACTTGGCCTTGGAAAGAGGAAGACATGAGAACGAAGAAAACAGTGAAGGATAAAACGCAGTGAGGTTAAGAGCTTGGGTTTGGGGGATATAAAAGGGTTACTTAACATCCTCGCTCTGCAGCTAACAAACTGTATGATCTCAGGCTAACTACAGAAATATCCTGAGCCTCATTTTTTCATCTGTAAAACAGAAATACAAATGTCTGCTCTATAGAGTTGTAGTAAACTCCAAATGAATTAATAAATGTAAAGTACTTTGTAATAGCCAGAATATATTCATTCAATAACAGAAATTTCATCCAAATCTGAAATTACTAAAAATAAGATTTCTATAGCTCTGAAAGACACCGGATGAACTGCTAGCTAACAGAACTGGTGGACAGAAACCAAGTATCTTAGTCTGCTCAAGCTGCCGTAACAAAATACCTAGGTGGCTTAGTGAAGTGAAGTCGCTCAGTCGTGTCCAACTCTTTGCGACCCCATGAAATGTAGCCTATCAGGCTCTTCTGTCCATGGGATTTCCCAGGCAAGAGTGCTGGAGTGGACTGCCATTTGCCTCTCCAGCGGAATCTTCCCGACCCAGACAACAGAAATTTATTTCTCACAGTTCTAGAGGCTGGAAGTCTGAGAGCAGGGTGTCAGCATGGTCAAGTTTTGGTGAGAGCTCTCCTCCTCGCTTGCAGACGGCTGCCTTACTACTGTGTCTTCACACAGCAGAGAGAGAATGCTCTCCAGTAACACTTTGTATAAGCTCACTAATTCTATCATGAGAATCCTACCTTCATGACCTCATCTAAACCTAATTATCTCCCAAAGGTCACATCTCCAAATATGTTCACAATGGGGCTTCAAAATATAAATTTTGAAGGGATAAAATTCAGCATCGTTTCATAAAAATAAAAGATAATTAAGCTGGTAATTCCTGACTTGGGAACAGAAATAAAATGTGAATTCAGCATTTGTCATGGTGAAGATGTAAGAAGGCTGCCTTATTGTGGAGAACAGGAAAAAGACTGTGTTCTCCATTACAGGCTAGTGGATATGAAGAGGAAAGGGAGAAATGTCTTCTCTTCCCATAGCCTTATCTTAGTTAAAACCTGCATTTTAGAGAGGGAAGAGAGAGAAGCCCTCCCAAGACAACTCTGATAATATTTAGGAAATCAATAGTGAAGTGACATATATTTGGTATAGTCACAGATAATAAACTCTCTGCATTTGTTCATCAGGGAAAGACTTCATTTCTCCTTCAATTTTGAAGGAAAGTTTTTCTGGATACAGTATTCTTGACTGACAGTTTTTCTTTCAGTACTGTGAATATACCATCCCATCCTCTTCTGGCTGGCAAGGTTTCTGCTAAGAAGTCTGCTGAAAATCTTATGAAAGCTCCCTTGCACATGAACAGTCACCTTTCGTTTTCTGCTTTAAATGTTTTCTTTGTCTGTGACTTCTGACAGCTTGATTATAATGTGTCTCAGTTTGTTTCTTGAATTAATCCTCCCAGTGGGAATTTTTTGAGCTTCATGAATTTGTATGTTCCTTTTGCAAATCTGCAGTTTCAGCCATTAGTTCAAATAGGCTCTCTGCCCCTTTCTCTCATCTAAAACTCCCATAATGCATTGTGAAATAATAAGAAACATATATGTTGGTCTCCACCCGATTTTAGGAGAGCTCCTAAAACCCTTGTAAATACAGGTGGCTAGGACCATTTTTTGTTCCAACAACTGATCTCTGACCCAAGTTCCGGACACAGAACTTCTAAAACCCTCGGAATTTCCTGGGTAACAGGATTATCTTTTGTTCTAATGAGGCAACTCTCAGTGAACTCTGGGATAGAGCTTGGTTACCAGAGAGACTAAGCCATGATTAGAAAGCCTGGTACTTTCATCCCCACCCTCCATTCTCTGGAGTGGAGAGATGGATGGAAATTGAGTTAATAATCAATCATGCCTACATGATGAAACCTCCATAAAAATCCCCAAAATATGGAGACATCACCCCATGTATCTTTTCATCTGCTTGTTCACTGGCATTTTAAAAAGTCCTTTGTAATAAATCAGCAGTAGTAAAATGTTCCCCTGGGTTCTGTGAATCACTTTATCAACTTATCAAACTCCAAAAGGGGATAATGGGAACCTCCAATTTGTAGCCAAGTTACACAGAACTAGTTGGTAACCTGGAGATCCACTACTTGGGAATGGCATCTAATATAGGGGACAGCCTCGTGGGACTGATACCTTAATGCACGGTACATGCTAAGTTGCTTCAGTCCTGTCTGACTTTGTGACCCTATGGACTGTGGCCTCCCAGGCTCCTCTGTCCATGGGATTCTCCAGGTGAGAATACTGGAGTGGGTTGCCATTTCCTCCTCCAGGGGGTCTTCCAGACCCAAGGATCGAACCCACATCTCTTACGTCTCCCACACCGACAGGCAGGTTGCTTAACACAAGCACCACCTGTGGAGCCTTTGCTAACTCTGGTAGATGTCAGAATCCAAGTGAAACGTAGGACACCTGGCTGTCAGAGAATGCTCAGTGTGGGAAAAATATTCACACATTTGGTTACAGAGGTATTGTTAGTGTGAAAGTGACACAGCGTATTTTTCTTAGATGTGCACATATTGGTCTACTTGATGCCGTCCCATAGGGTCTGCTCATTTCCTTTTCTTTGGCTCCTCTGACTTGATCATTTCAAATCACCTGTCTTCAACTTTGCTCATTCTTTCTCTACTTGATCCAGTCTGCTATCTTCTTCAGTGAGTTTTTTCCAACTGAGTACTGTATTTTTCAAATTCAGAATTTATTTGGTGCTTTGTTAGTTTCTCTCTTTACTGATAGTTTCATCTTGTTCATATGCCATTTTTCTGACTGGTTTTCCATGTTCTCTTTCAGCTATCAAAGCATCTTCATGATAGTTATTTCGAATTCTGTTGGGCAACTCACTGATCTCCACTTCTTATTTTGGCTGTGCTGGGTTTTTGTGGCTCTAAGTGGGCTTTCTCTAGCTGCAGTGAGCAGGGGCTACTCTCTAGCTATGGTGCACAGGCTTCTCATTGAGGCAGTTTCTCTTGTGGAAAATGGGCTCTAGGGCATGTAAAAGTTGCAGTGCACATATTTGGTTGACCCCAGCATGTGGAATCTTCCCAGAGCAGGGATCAAACCACGGTCCCCTGCACTGGCAGTCAGATTCTTGACCACTGGACCACCAGGGAAGTTCTGATCGACATTTCTTTAATTTCTATTCTATAGAATTAGACAATATAGACAATTTCTATAAATTTATCTTCCTCCTTTGGGCCATGATTTCCTATTCATTTGTATATATTCTCATTTTCTGTTCAAATTTGGGCATTTGAAGAAAAAAAAAAAAACTCTTTATTGTTTTTGTAGAGGAAAAGATCTTTATCAATCAGCCCAGCTAGAGATTTTGGGGTCCCCTCCAGCTGCTCTGTCAAAGCGTGTTCTCTGGGTTTGTGTGTGATCTCCAATACTTGGCCACATGATGAGAGGAAGTGATTCACTGGGGAAAGACCGTGATATTGGGCAAGACTGAAGGCAGGAGAAGGGGACGACAGACGATGAGACAGTTGGATGGCATCACCAACTCGATGGACATGAGTTTGAGCAAGCTCCGGGAGTTGGTGATGAGACAGGGAAGCCTGGTGTGCTGCAGTCCATGGGGTTGCAAAGAGTCAGACACGACTGAGTGACTGAACTGGTATCTGTGTTATTCTATAATCTCCCTGGTACTGTAGCAAGCCACAGGGTTTGACTTTGTTCTCAGCAGACCCCTGGCAGCCAAGTATGTTGCGGCCTTTCTTGTCAGTGTCTTAAGAGTCAGGTAAGACAAAAATCAGTTCCTTGGGCAGTACCCCAAAAGTCAGGATATTGGTTGCACATTTCACCCTTCTTTTTTACATGAAGGAGAATCCATAAGTTAGGAATTTTCTCTTGATCATACCATGCTATGCCAGGGGTGGGATGGGGTATGGCAGGAAAGTGCACTGGGCTTTCTTAACCACTCTAAGGAACTTATCTTGGCCTTAAACTTGACTGGGGTGCTATAATTTCTAAGCTTGGTTTCTAAAGTTCATATGAAGGCAATCTGTTCTGTATATTTTAAAGTTTTTGTCTCTGTAGGGGAGAGAGTGCCTAGAGCTTCCTATTCTATCACTTGTCACTCCGGTTTACATTTTTTTCTTGTTTGTTTTTTTTAAGTTTGTGGACTGAGACAAACTGTAAACAAATACAATACAGAAAATACAACAACTAACAGATATAAGCTTTCCATCTTTAGAGAAACTAATCTACCTTTAACTTTTAGCAAATGCTGACACACCTTTCCAAATTTCTAAAAGTAAGGCTCCCTCCTAGCTCAGTAGGTAAAGAATCTGCCTGCAGTGCAGGAGACCAGGGTTCGATTCCTGGGTTGGGAAATCTCTTGGAGAAGGAAATAGCAACCCACCCCAGTATTCCTGCCTGGAGAATCCCATGGACAGAGGAGCCTGGCAGGCTATAGTCCGTGGGGTTGCAAGAGTCAGACACAACTTAGCCACTAAACCACCACCACCAATCAACATAAAGACTCAGAGAATCTCCCCCCATTTTAACTGTACATAATTAGACAACAAAGTCTTGGCTTATCAATTAAGTATAATTATTGGAAATTATATCAAATACTTACATTTGTGGGGAACAATGATTGTAATTTTTAAAAAGTTAGAACAAAATAGTCCAAGCCAACAAAGATGAGTACACCAGAAGACTCTCAAACCCTTGGCACCAAACCCTGACAATTCACAGTTCCCTAAACAGCAACACATTCTGAAATGACTTGATTTCCTACAGCATTTCCAAGCAATGTATTAAATACCTTACGGATATATCTCATGTGGCCAGAACTAATCATAACTACAGTGCTTATAAACATTATTTCAAAATGCATTTTACATAAATGGATTTGGACTATGAAAAGAATATCTATGATAAGTGTACCATAAATATAGAAAACAAATTTTATTCAAGTTTCCATAGAATTTAGTATAAACTACTTATACTATCTAATAGTTTATAATGTTGGTTATTGCTAACATTTAGCATACTGACTTTTCACAGTAGATGATCAATAACCAATTACTTTTGTTAATTAAAATTAAGGATATAAATTTAAAGAATTATAAACTGCTGAATTTGACTTAAAATAAAATTTTAAAGAAATATATCATAAAATACCATTTTCTCTGAAAAACATTATTTAATATTTAAGAGTCAATCATTACATAGAATTATGATAAAAAATATCACAATATATCTTGCATCCAAAAATGTATGCAAAATAGATATAATATTGGACTGAAAATAAAAATTAATTTCTAATGCTACACTTCACCAAATTTTACAATAGGTCATATGTATGGTGGTATTAAAAAAAATTTGGCACTGGCAGCCTTGGAGAGAAGAAAAAACAAGAACTAAGAAAACAATGAAGCATAAAATGCAGTGGGATTATCGAGTATAAAATACCACATAAACACAAGAGAGTTTCAAGAAAGGAAAGAATGAACTTTCAAATACCTTGGAGATTACCTATAAGTACTCAAAAAAAAAAAAAGTTTGTTTAACTGAAATAGCTAAATACACTATAATAAGATCCTGTTTTCAGAAGAGGCTTCATGCAATTACATACACAAACACATATGAAAATTAGCACTTACCAAAAGACTGTAAAACTGCTTAATCAGAACAGATACTACTCTCAGCAAACGCATGCAGATGGGAAAATACGGTTTTTCAACTGGTGCTGGAGAAGATGAAGTGCTGGAACCTTGTCTGAATTTTATATTTGGAGAAAAGAGCTTTATCACAAGAGGACATACTCTTTCTTTGAGGAGGAAACTAAATTCCTGATGCTATTTGCAAAGATTAAAAAAAAAGAAAGAAAAAAAAAGAGTTAACTTACTTTGTACTTAATGCTTATAAAAGTCTCACAGTTAATAACAATCTTCAATAATCAGTATGAATAAAATTATAAGTTTATATAGTTTATTTTAAAGTTTACACACAATTCTGAAATTAGTATTCCTCTTTGAGAATATAAGATCAAATGATAATATTTCAAGAAGTTTTAAAAAGAACTGAAATTTAAAAAAGAACATTTAATAACTGTGGAATTAAATGATGTTAATTACTAGGCATTTTAATTTCAGTAGGACACTAGCAATTCTAGCAATTAAAAACATAAAAAACAAAAGAAAATAGATTTTACAAATTCAAACAGGTAAAGCATTTAAACAGGAAGCTGAGAGGAGAAAATTTGATTAGTAAAGTAAATAAATTATATAATTCAGATTTTATTTTGTGAAGATAATTCTATTCACACGCAGATTTATTAATTAATATTTTGTTCTAATTAGATCACTTGAACAGAACACAATGAGTTGATAAAAAAACACAATAACAAACAAGCATAATTATTTTAAAGTCTGGGAATCTTACAGAGAATTCTTAAATTTTACTTATAATTATGGCATATTACACAGAAAACCTCCCTTAACTTGTTAATTCCCCCAATATATTAGCCAAAAGTAGTCTTATTATACTAACAAAAAAGGGTCCAGTCTACAGTCAATGTTTAACCTCAAATATAAAAATTATTCTGTTGTTTTAACCAACCCAGTTTCACTGAGGCCAAGAACAAAGATACAAAAATAAAAATCAACCAATCCAATCCTTTAATCTTACAAAAAAGGAAAGATAAGGCACAGAGTAGCTTTTTTTAATTTGTAAAATGTATTTTTTAAAAAATCAGACTCATTCAAGAAAAAATACAGGTTTACTAGCAGAAAAAAGGAAAGAAAACATAGAGAAGTAAAAAGATAAAAATAAAAGTATTGCTTAGTATCTCCCAGAGATAAGTTAGTGAGTCACTGTTGACTCCAAACATATGTCCTTCTAGATTTTAAATTCATTTTAATGTACTTTTAATTCTTCCCCCCCAGCAAATGGGATCTTATGAAGGGTGTTCCTGGTGGCTCAGTCGCAAGCAATCCGCCCACCACGCAGGAAACACGAGTTCAATCCCTGGCCCAGGAAGATCCCACGTGGCATGGAACAACAAAGCCTGCGTGCCACAACTACTGAGGCTGCATGCCCTAAAGCCTGTGCCCCACAACCAGAGAAATGACTGCAGTGAGAAGCTTGTGCACGGCCACGAGAGGACTCACTGCAAGTGGAGAAGCCCACACACAGCAACAAAGACCCCTATAGCCCCCCAAAAAACAAATTTTAAAAATAAAATTTTCTTAAGTTATGTGGTTTGAAATTCTACTTCCACATCTATAGCAGTTTCGTTGACTGACAAAATGAAAATCATACTTAAGTCCATTTTCATCCTTTGCTAAAGTCTTACGTAACAGTTAACTCGTAAATATTTCAGACAACTCCTAAAAGTTTTATGTTAACTTTTTCCCCTCACTATTCAACTACAACTGTGTTTCCTAAACAATCCCCATCAATCTATACTCCATCTCCATTTAAACTATTCTTGTTATACACATCATGATGTATTTATCTGTGGCCAAAGCAAACACTGCCTTTGCAGTCTTACCAACTCTCACTGAAGGACCTGACATAACTGATTCCTAAAAGGAAAGCTCAAATGCATTCCTACCTTCCTGGCCTCCATGCTCTGAGTCTCTCGTATGCTCATCCTCTCATGCCCAACTGTTTAACAATGAGGTTTCTCAGAACTCCAGAATGCCATGTTATCGCCATAGGTGATCTCATTCACTCACACATGTGCCAGTGAAGTTTGTTTATAACTTGAGCCCAAAATCTTACTTTCAAGCTCAAGATATATAAATCAAACTACTATTCTGTGTACACTTAGGTATCTCAAAAGGAGTAAGTTCAAAGCTGAACATACTACCTTTTCTAGCAAAAGTTCTGCTCATAGAATATTCTCCACAGCTCAAGCCATAAAGCCAGAAGTCATCTTTAATAAAATATAATTAGTTCTGTAATTCACTTAGTTCATTTTGAAGAAGGTAAAAGACTGCCTACTTCCTCACACTTCAGTGCTTTACTCAGCATTTACTGCCAACTGTGTAACGTGTACCAGGAATCGTGATGTTCTTCAGTCGCTCAGTCACGTCCACCTCTTTGCGACCCCTGTGGACTGCAACACACCAGGCTTCCCTGTCCTTTACCATCTCCCAGACTTGCTCAAACTCGTGTCTGTTGAGTCGATGATGCCATACAATCATCTCATCCTCTGTCGTCCCGTTCTCCTACTGCCTTCTATCCTTCCTAGCATCAGTCTTTTCCAGAGAGTCGGCTCTTCACATCAGGTGGCCAAAGTATCGGAGCTGCAGCATCAGTCCTTTCAATGAATATTCAGGGTCGATCTCCTTTAGGACGGACTGGTTGGATCTCCCTGCAGTTCAGGGGACTCTCAAGAGTCTTCTCCAACACCACAGTTCAAAAGCATCAATTCTTTGGTGCTAGCCTTCTTTATAGTCCAGCTTTCACTTCCATACATGACTACTGGAAAAACCATGGAATTTTCCACAGTTCGTGTGTGTGATGCACACAGTCAAAGGCTTTAGCATTGACAATGAAGCAGAAGTAGATATTTTTCTGGAATTCTCTTGCTTTTCCTATGATCCAACAGATGTTGGCAAAATGATCTCTGATTCCTCTGCCTTTTCTAAATCCAGCTTGTACTTCTGGAAGTTCTCGGTTCATCTACTGTTGAAGCCTAGCTTGGAGGATTTTGAGCATGACCTTGCTGGCATGTGAAATGAGGACAACTGTGTGGTACTTTGAACATTCTTTAGCATTGCCCTTCTTTGGTATTGGAATGAAAACTGACCTTTTCCAGTCCTGTGGTCACTGCGAAATTCAGGTTTAAGCTCAACTTTGTCCCTGCTCTTATAGAGCTTATTTTCTAAAAGAGAAGGCAGATCCTTTCTTAGAGTCACTGCTCTAGAATATTCGTTTCCTATACTACCTATTTCTCTTCATATTTCAGGTAAAAGCTTCACAGCCTTCATCATCACCAACTCTCCATTAGGTTTGGTACCTATGTTACTCATTTTCACAGCACTTTTTATACTTTTCCCTCATTGCACTCATCACAGTTTATCAGTCAGTAATGTGTTTCTTCCAATTAGACTGATAAACACAGTAAGGGCAAGAATTTTATCTATCTTATTTAAATACTGAATCCTTTGCATTCAACACATTCACCAGCAGACTGTAAAGTACTGGTAAATTCTGATTGGATGAGTGAATAATGAGTGAATGAAAACAAATATTTATCTTTTGAAGAAAACTTCATAGGAGCATTTTTTAATTTATTTTTAATTGGAGGGTAACTGCTTTATAATATAGTGTTGGTTTCCGCCATACATCAACATGAGTCGCCATAGGTATACACGTGCCCTCTCGCTCTGGAACCTCCCTCCCACCTCCCCCACTTCCTCCCACCCTCTAGGTTTTCAGAGAGCACTGCATTTGAGCTTCTTGCTTCATACAGCAAATCCCCACTGGCTCTCTATTTTACATATGGTGTTGTACATGTTTCCACGCTACTCTCTCAATTCGTTCCACCCTCTCTTTCCCCACTTTGTCCACAAGTCTTTTCTCTCATCTCTGCGTTTCCACTGCTGCCGTGCAAATAAGTTCATCAGTATCATCTTTCTAGATTCCATCTAGGTTTCTTTCATGTCTCAGCTATTGTAATACTGCTGCAATGAACACTGGGGTACATGTGTTTTTTTCAACTAGTTTTCTCAGGGCATATGCTCAGTAGTGGGATTGTTAGGTCATATGGTAGCTTTATTCCTAGTTTTTTAAGGGATCTGTAGGAGTAAATTGATACTTTTGAACTGTGGTGTTGGAGAAGACTCTTGAGAATCCCTTGAACTGCAAGGAGATCCAACCAGTCCATCCTAAAGGAGATCAGTCCTGGGTGTTCATTGGAAGGACTGATGCTGAAGCTGAAATTCCAATACTTTGGCCACCTCATGTGAAGAGTTGACTCGTTGGAAAAGACCCTGATGCTGGGAGGGCTTGGGGGCAGGAGGAGAAGGGGACGACAGAGGATGAGATGGCTGGATGGCATCACCGACTCGATGGACATGAGTCTGAGTAAACTCCGGGAGTTGGTGATGGACAGGGAGGCCTGGCGTGCTGCAATTCATGGGGTCACAAAGAGTCGGACACGACTGAGCGACGGAACTGAACTGAACTGAGGAGTAAACTTTAGGATCTTACACAAGGTAATTCTTTTTTCTCCTCTGGATTATAGCAAGAAGAATAAAGTAGAATAGATTTATTTTAGGCACAATAAATCTGAAACCATTTTTTCAAACTTTTCCCTACAAAATTAGAAAATGTAATTCAAACGACAGAAAATTCTAATTCAAATTCATTTACCAATTCATTCACTCATTTATTCAAATATTTATCAAATACCTGCCATATGCCAGGCACTATTATAGGCAACTGTACAACACTGAACTAAGTCCCTGCCTCATAGAACTTACTTTTTTATGAGGGGAAAAAATAGACTAACTCATGTACAAACACATATGTCAAGAAGTAATCAGAAAAATGACAAGGAGCCAGAAAGACAAGGGTGCTGCCAGGAAAAGAAGCTGCCATTTTGCACAGCGTGGTGGGGAAGGTTTGTCTGGTATGTTGACCATTGAGTTAAGTCCTCAGGAGAGGAAGAGAACAAGCTACACGGGAGAAAAGCATTCCAGGCCCAAGCAGCAGTAAGCACAAAGGCCTTCAAGCAGGAGTCCACGTGGGCCATTTAGGAACAAAAAGGACAGTGACGCTAAAGGATGAGGACACTCACAAACTATGAACCCTTAGACAAGTTAGTTAGCCCTCAAATTCTTAGCTTCCTCCTGGGTAAAACAGGAATAATTGGTACTTCAGGTATTTGCGAAGATTAAAGGAATTGTAAGGAAGATTGTAATTGTAAGATTAAAGATTGTAAGGAATTTGGCAAAGTTTAGCAGGGAGTAGGCAGTCAAAAGTCGTAGCTGTTACAACCATCAGTTTATACAAGACTATGAATCAAGTTATACCTTAACTTCTCCCATGCTAATACAAGAAAGGGAATCCTCAGTTAATATTGTCCAATACCACTGAAAGCTCTGAAGAGTTATCTAATATGGACCAAAAACTGTAAGCCATGTAGTAAAAATTTCAGTACTGACTCCTGGGCTAAAGGGTCTTCTACTTTGGTGGCACTTGATTCACTCGTGTTGTAGATAAGAGCAAGGATCAAAGAGCTGATCTAGGGAGGGGCAGCATATTAGGGAAAGGAGCTGGAGTATAGTTAAAAGTTTTAAATTTTAGTTCAAGATCTGCAAATAACTAAAGAACCCCATGTAAATCACTGAATCACTTTTGGACTTTAGCTTCTTACAAGTAAAATGAAAAGTTTGAATTCTTTCTCACTTTTCCCCCATCAACTGTTTTGAAACATTCTGCACAGCACATTAAATTTATTAAATAAGCACTGATGACTTCTTTTTTCCATTTGAATTACGTGAAAGCACACAGCTGCATACAAACAAAAATTGGCAACAATTTTTAACGCTTTTAAATATTATAAAAAGAGCTCACATCATAAACATTATAATATATATAATTACATATAATTATAAACATTATAAAAAGAGCTCCTTCATACACCCTTAGATTGGGAAATGCTTGACCAGACAGACTCTAGGGATTCCTTCTAACATTAAAATTTCAAAATGCTTGGGCACAACAAAAGTTAAGCTAACAGTAGATTATTATGTTTAAAGTCTGAAGCTATAATTTTTTGCATCTTTTAATGTGGGGGAAAAATACATCTTGCTTTCTTGAAAACTATCTGTGAAAAAAAGGAAAGATTAATTTTGTTGCAAGATACCACAAATGGCTTACTTGTAAAAAGACTTGTGGAAAATCATTCAGGACTGATTCAAGCAATTCAAGGCCAAATGTTCGTGTCATTTCTGTCATACCTACTAGCCAGTAAGGGGCATCAGCATTAACCAACTGACAAAGGTCCTAGAAAATAAATCAAACAATAAATAAAAAATAAATAAAATATTTCACACGCTGGAATGCAATGTCCTTTTCAAAATTCATAGTTCATAAAAAATTCTTTGAAGTATCTCTTCTTATCAGTAGGTTTTATTCCTTAGAAATTAAGTACTGACAATTCAAATTTTAATTAATTGTATAGTTGATTATGTAAGTAAACTTAATATACAGAGTAGAGACAAACACTTATTCTAACATTGTTTTAAAGACTCTTTAATCAAAATTAATAAAATTTTTAGTGCAAGTTAATCTTGTTTTATTCATGATAAGTAATGTAAAAATCAGGTATTTGTATATCATGTTATATCAGATAGAGCAGAATTTAAGTAAATACTTTAATTCTATTAAAGGAAGTATTTTATATGACTAGTCATTCCTAATATAGCTAGTTCAGGATTTCACTCATTTTATTTCCTTAAAGTGAAACATAATATTTTATCATGCTAATTAGGTATAGACGCTCTTTAATGTTTTAGACAGATATCACATGTTTTCCAAAAGTTCTTCACCACTTAGTTTTTACAAAAGACCTAGGTTAGCACCTGTTTTCTTTAACCAGGAGAAAATCTGAAGATTTTCAATTTTCTTTAAAAAAGGAAAAAAAGACAAAAATGAAAACCATGTTCTGTGTTTGTTTTGTAGGCAGCCCATAACAGAGGCGGCACGCACCCCCAGCAGCAAGAGTGGTACCTTCAAGTTCTTTTTCTAGGAACCATACTCAGCATCTCCGCATCAAGCTGCCAAAGCTTTGAGCTGTGTGTGTGTTTGTGCTTTATCCTGATTTATTTTGTGCATTCGTTAGGTAATTGTGTCCTAAGGTAATTGCTTTTCCACTTAAGGCATTTTGAAGTTTCACAGAAGTGTGCTACTGTCAGATACTGTGGAGGAAACTTGTACGACTTTTTTCTTTTAAAACCTATACTACTTTTTGACACTTTAAAATAACAATGAAAAAAAAAACCCTTAAAAATTAAATCAGATACAAGATTCCAAAATCAACAATTCACACAAAACTACACTCTATTATAAAAATCACCCTTATCAAGTAACTACCTGGAAAAGCATATATGCATCTTTAGCGCAAGGTCTGAGGGCGCTGACAGATCTTCTGTTACTATTTCCTTGGACTAGTACTGGTTGGTCTGTAATATCTGCAATCAAAATAAGAAGGGTTTTAGAATTTCACAGTGCTTTAAATAAATCATATGCACCATCTAAAAGGTATATTGAAAGTAAGAATGTATTCGCAGAATTATAAACTTTAAGTTCAGAACCATGCCTCCAAAATGGAAAGAAAAATTGGGAATTACATTTTGATACATTGTATCATTAAAAAACCACTCTTCACTATCTCATATTCATTTTATTTTCTTTTTTTTTTTCTTCTTTTTTAAAAAATATGGAACGCTTCACGAATTTGCGTGTCATCCTTGCGCAGGGGCCATGCTAATCTTCTCTGTATCGTTCCAACTTTAGTATATGTGCTGCCGAAGCGAGCACATCTCATATTCATTTTAATAAGCTTATTATCTTTGTCCATACATATGATTTTCCTAGTACCCCTTTCTCTAGTCCTTTTATTTCATGGATTTGAAACCCATGTCATATTTGAATGTACCTTTAAATATCAAACATATAAATATTTACCACAGTTAATTCCTCTATAATCTCACCATCTTCAAGAGAATTAACTGCTTGATCTGCCATTAAGTACTACGTCATTTACAGATATTGACCAGCGAAGAGTCACCTAGAATGGGGCTTCTCAATTTCTTTGAATACTAACAAGATACTATTCCCTGTAAGTTATGGCAGTCTGTTTCAAATAAATCGTGACTAATGACTACTTGAAAAGGAAGAGGTTCTAAATATTTTCTACCTTATTAGAAAGTATTAAGTGTGATATTAGACACACAACCAAAACTATCAATTTAGAAATTGTATTGAGATTATGGTATATCCAAACTGGAGAACTGCTCTGTTTTAACCTCTATGTCTAATTCCTTTATATTTCAAACTGTTAGAATTCAACCTGCATTTCCCCTTGGAAAAGTGAGACAAAAGTTAGCGGGAATATTTTAATAAACAAATAGATGAAAAATGCCTGAAACAGAATGTGAAAAATTTGACCAATGGTTAAATTCAGATAAAGTGAAGTAATTATTAGAGTAGGCAGAACTATCATTTACTAGTATTGCTATTTTTTTTTTTTACCAATATTACCAAAATAACACCAAATGATATGAAAGACTGTATAATATCAAGAGTTTAGGGGTGAAAAAATCTAAAAAAAAAAAAGTTTAATCTTTTGTTTCTTGACTCCATAAAACAGAGAGGCTGCTCTTGATTATAGCACCTCATGATCCTTTCAACTAATAATGCAGCAAGTTTTTACTTTTCATCTAATAAGGATAGCAAATAAAAAAACTTAAAATTTATCAAATTATAAAAATTGTAACAGAAACAGAGTGTCTATAAACTCTGTGACAGGATATGTCTAAGTTTTTAGGAAATGCTTCAAATCATGAAGATGTTAAAAATTAAAAATAAAAGGATTTGATGAAAATATGAAGAGTAGGCTTTACATTAATAAATATTCTTGATTAATACATATTAATAGGCAAAGACAAAAATTCACATGAGGGAAGCTCACTTTTGAGAATTTACTCCAAAGAAATAATTCAAATGGAAATACATATGTAGGAAGACACTCAGAACAATACTGAACTACAGAACATAAGTAGTTCATGAAATTATAGAATAGCCACAAAATATAATGCAACCAATTAAAATTTCAATTACAAAAGTTAAAATGTAACACAAAATAATCAAATGTAATGTTTGGCTAAAAATACTTACAATGCAACACTTTGTGTAAAATGTGCTATTACCATCTTCAATACAAAATTTTGAATATATTAGAACTAAATACAGAAAACAGGGTCCACTTCTTAGGGTGACAAAACTGTGAGAGATTTATCTTTTGGTTTGCCATTATCAATAATAAAGACGTTAAATATACTTCTTAAAGTATTCTAATTATTAGGTAGCCTAAGTTCATAGGGGAATGACTGACAATCATTAAATGAATAACCATGGACATTAGAGCCACCCACAGGCAAAAGGAAACAACTCCCATCACTTTACCCCTGTGTCGTTCATCTTCAGCAACCATCCTCTCAAAAACAACAGTCACAACCTGTCGCACTGTAGCAGCAGCTGTATTATTTGTAATGTTATCTTTTGTGAAGTGTAGTCGAAAACAAAGAACAATTGCCTAAAAAAACAAGTTTCATTTAGCATGAAATAAGTTGATGAATATGGTTATTATCTTTATCTGCTGTAACTGCAAATAATTTATGTTTTGCTGTTTCAATCACCTATGCTAAAAGTCCCACTCTTTTATACAATAAAGCTACAAAAACTTCATTATTTTTAAAAAATTCAAACTCTCAGTGAATACAAAGACACATAAGATTAGCAAAGGTAATGTGAAATGCACCTTTTACCCTAAATAATAAACTATTAATTGAGGCTATTTTTATATTACTCTCTGTACTTTCTGTTCTTTAGAAATATTTCACAATTTTTAAAAAAATTTAAAGATGAAACAAATAATATAACAGTTGTTATATGTTTCAAGGAGAGTGGAAATGAGAAAGAGCTTTCATACGTGCAGCCTTATCTAGTATTAACGCCAAAATGACACTTCTCCAGCTGCTTCAGGGACAGACTTAAGGTATCTGGCTTACATACATTTCACACGTGAAATTATTTTGAAAGGGGTTTGAAACAGAGAGCTGTCAGGAACACCCAAGGTGATTGTGGACAACACTGATACCTGGAAACGAATGCCGTTTTCTTTTCTTCTTTCTCTATTCCTTTTCTTCTGCTACCTTTCTTTTTCCACATTGTATTCATAACCAAGCCTGTCAGCTATCGCCAAGGGAGTCTGTCTAATCACCCTAACCTGACATCACCTCTGATCTGTGGAAAGTAAGGCGCTGAGGGCTTTTAACATGCAACGTGCATTATCACAACAGCTACAGGAAAGTTGCCTTTAGTTCAAACAGCACTAGGCTTTCCTCTTTCGGTCACCTTATCCAAATACTGTCCCAAAGCACTTCATGAACTTGGACAAACAGGTTCCTACCTTAGAGAGTGCCTCATCATGAACTACTGTATTGGTTGTTAAAAGAACAAGAACTGTTTGAAGCAGCTTAAGTTCTTCAAGACTATTTTCCATTAGCTGCCAAAGCATGTTAATTATATTTCCAGCTGCAGTCTGTAAAACAAGTATTTTAATTATTGTCAACAAATAAAATATAGGTATTTTGGGTCCCTAAGCAAGAAAAAGTATGCAAATATAATCTCACCTGGAGAGAATTTCTTGATCACATTAACAAAAACCCATGTTTCTAAATCTATAGATCCAAACACATGTCTCTCAACTAATTCAAGAACTGCAACCAATTAATTTTCTTCTCAAAAAAAAAATGCTTTAAGATTTAAAATGTACCATTTGAATACAGGCAAACAGCAACATGCAGTTCCGAAATACCTTGCCAAAATCAAGGCTCATTTCTAAAATAATAGGGGTATATTTCATTTGGACACTTATGAATATAAACATATACAAATTATGAGTCTGTTACTGTGTCTTACATATTATTTTCATTGACAAGGGGAAAACAAGTTAAAGAAAAAATACAACTTAACAACACATTTACGAACTCAATTAAATCTGATACTGTTTAGAATGTTATACCAAAGGCAAAATAATTTACCATTTCTATTAAAAAGTACCCTATGAAGTACAAAGTTAAATAAACAAGCAGGATGCAGATTCATAATAATACAACGTTTTTCCTGTTTTACCATCATGAGGTTAGATATGAATACCCTTAATGAGCAACACTTCAGACAATCTAAGAAATAGTCATGATTTTCTCTCCTACCTTTAAAAAAGGAATTCATGAATTCATGATATTCTTCATCACTGATACTGAAAATTTGCTTGGTTCTCAAAATTATCTATATTAATGAACTATGGTAGCACTGGTGGTGAAGAATCCTCCTGCCAATGCAGGAGACGCAAGAGATGAGGGTTTGGGAATATCCCCTGGAGTAGAAAATGGCAACCCACTCAAGTATTCTCGCCTGGAAAACTCCGTGGGCAGAGAAGCCCGGTGGGCTGCAGTCCACGGGGCCAGGAGGAGTCGGGTGCGACTAGGCAACTGGGCACGTGTGACTTCTTCGACTGCAGATGGTTTGACAAAATTCACCCCATCTACACTGAGTGTTTAGGAAGGGGACAATCTGGTAACCCTTTAAAATGGAGCCATGTCCTCCAAGTACTGGTCTATATTAAATACCAGGTATGTTTTATTCTCTCCTTGAGAAAACTCCTGATCTGATTTGTAGGTGCACAGTGCAGACAAAATCTTCACATTACCTCAGACACCACTTCATGGGACATGAGCCTCTGAATGGCAGCCAAACATAGTTGAGTGATCTTTGGTTCCTTGGTTCCACAACCCATTAGAAAAGGTTGAACAACCTCTGAGCTGTTCTCCTTCAATGCTTTATTTAGAACACATATAAAATAAAAATTTAAACATAATTCATAAATAACATTTTTACATAATTACAACCAGTAATGACAATCTTAATAAAAACCACTTAATGTAAAATAAATATGAAAATAAAAATCAAGCAGTAAAAGTTAAAATACTGCAGACTCTGTATCTAAACTACCCTCCTTAGTACAGTTTCCCGTGCCTTTCTCCTGACACTGTCCTCTGGTTCTCCTCCGTCTTCTGTAAATTCTTTAAGGGCAACTTCTCAGAAGTTCTATCTTACCTCAGAGTAAGACTATTTCTTCAATAATGTAGAAGGGACAATAGGAATAAAAGCTCATATTCTAGAGCAGAAAAGTAATTAAAAATAGTACATACATCAACCCTATCACATTTCTGAATGAACATTCAGAACTCCCTAAAATTTTATACATGCCTTTAATTCACTGGCTCTAATTTCTTCTTCAAGAAGTAAACCCATTAAAAACAATAACATTACAACTCTTATTACTGAAGTATTGCTTTAAATTAACTGGATGCACATGCTATAATTGCAAATCTTAAAATAACTCCTTCTACCAAGCCAATTATTTCAGAAGTTTTCAAACAGCAACAAAAATGTAAAAGATTAGAAAATGCACAAACTGAATTATACATAATTTAAATTTACAAAATTAAGTTAAATCAGTACACACACACTTAGTGGATGGTTACACAAAGATGAAAAGACACATTTCACATTTGTCATCCTCAAGGAATTTGAATAAATAGCATAAAATTCCAAGTCACGAGAACATTAAACTTATATGTTTGGTACTTGTTTTCAAATGTATTGCATCCATCAATTATTTTAATAGGTTAAAACCTGTGTAAAGTCACACAAAACTTGAGTTTTAACATGTTTTTCAAAAGAAATTGTGGGAAAGTCTCCCATAGTCACCTTTAAAAGTGTAAAGCTAGTGTTAACATTAATTTTATCACTTAAAGTCCCTTCTTTCTTCTCCCAAAGCTTCTTTATGGTATGGCAAATAAAAGACTACTATTCCCTACAGCATGCTCTGTAAAATCCCTCAGCATGCCAGCATAAATCACAGCTGCTGCTGCTGCTGCTGCTAAGTCGCTTCGGTCATGTCCGACTCTGTGTGACCCCATGGACAGCAGCCCACCAGGCTCCCCTGTCCCTGAGATTCCCCAGGCAAGAACACTGGAGTGGGTTGCCATTTCCTTCTCCAACGCATGAAAGTGAAAAGTGAAAGTGAAGTCGCTCAGTCATGTCTGACTCTTCGTGACCCCATGGACAGCAGCCCACCAGGCTCCTCCGTCCATGGGATTTGCCAGGCAAGAGGACTGGAGTGGGGTGCCACTGCATCGCAGCTAAGAGATGGCAAATATGACTGGCAATGAACAGTGTTTCCAAAAAACAGCTCCCTTGCCTTATTTCCTTGCTTTCTTGTGCATCAAGGTTCTGCTTCAAAACCAGAGAAATAAAATTTCCATAACAATGTCACAAAACATTTATATGAGTGATTAAAAGATGACAATAAAGCTCAAAAATTACTATTCTGAAGCAGTAAATATCCTGCTATGTTCAATTCTGCCAAAATCACTGAAGTCTGATGCCCACCCCTAACTCTGCAGAATGTCCCAAATTATTAAATCTTGTTCAGGCAAATGTAAGTTTTCAATACATTTAAGTTGCACTTAAAATTTTTACGACATTAACATGTGTTTCTCATTTGAGTATCATAATACTCACGCAGAGTTTATAGGGCATGATCTGAACCCAGTGACACAATAAGTAGGTGGCAAAACCAGAATCCAAAAATATGTCTTCTAACTCCTGGTTCACTACTCTTTCCACATTATGCTGCCACTCTTTTAAGGCAAACAGCATACGATGCAAATGGAAATTAAAGGAGTTAAAAGTGTCTAAAAGGAACCAATGAAACATTTCAAAGCTGTCTGCCTAAAGTCATCAGAAGAATGAAGGAAAGGGATTCTGTCTCCATAGAAGGAAACACAGTGTACTTCTACAGAGTCTCTGATGACAATTATTTTAAGACACATGTATATCACCAGAAAGAAAATCAGTGCCAACTACCTATGTTAATTAAACAATGATACAATACTTTCTAATCACTTACAATTTTTCCTCATAATTTCATCCTTTAGGCCAAGAAGGCCATTGTTATTTCTTATCTTTTTGGCAACAGTCCTTCTAACAGGTGTAAGGTGATACCCTCATTTGCCTTTGATTTGCATAGCACTAATGATTAATGATGTTGAGCATCTTTTCATGTACCTGTTGGCCACCTGTATGTATTCTTTGAAAAAAATGTCTATTTAGAACTTGTCCATTTTTTAATTGGATTGTTTGCAATGCCTCATTGCTTGAGAGCACTTCACCACTGTCTCTGAGATATTTGTCTAAGCTAATGACACCCATTCTGCATGCTTTGATGCTGGTGTTTTTTGATCTTACCATAAGATGTTAACAGGAAGTTTCTGCACAACAAAGGTAACATTTCAAATACCAATGAAACTTACATGACATCAACAATGCATGCAACTCAACTGATGTGATAGTATGAACAACTATGAACAAGTTCATAGGTGCACTGAAAAAGACAACTACAAAAGTATCTGGCCCACAGTGATTCTAAAATACTATTAGCTGTAAAATGCATGCTAATTTGGGGAATATTAACATGTGCAAAAACTGTCTTATCTTAGAATGAATAAAATAAGGTGAATTACACATTCAGTCACAGCTATTCAGATCTATCAAGCTGAGTTAAAATTAATGTAGTAATAAAAATAATTTTTAACTGTATTTTAATGTAACTCAAAGGTATCCACCCTTCCTACTTTTTTTTCTCCCAGGTTATGTGGGAATATAATGGTCAAAGGAAATTTCTGTGTTATCTAAAACAGATGATCAACAACAATCAAAAAAGAAAACCTACTGATCTATTCTGTTTTTTGAAGCATAATGTGAAAAACAGAAACATATCTACCAGATCTAGATCACAATGAAGATAAAGATCATTTTTTAAAAGTTGCTAATTATTTCTCTTATTCTAAATGTCATAATGATCCTAAGAATCAGAAATTAATCCTACTCTTCTAACTGAGCAATTGCTACTTTCTCTTTATAAACAGTAATTTTAATTACATGCATCTTAAGGGTGTCTTCACATAAAAACCTTCCTATAGGTTTAGAGTTAAGCGATCACATTGAGGAAAAGGGTGTGCAAAAATATAAAACAACATGTATGTTACTTTAACCATTTTTTTTTAAAATCCAGGGGGAAAAAAGAGGAAAACGTCAATGCTTTTTAATCAAAACCTGTGGCAGGGGGTGGGGGGGGGGGGGTGGAGAGAAGGGAAAAAAGAAAAAGTTTAGTTTCTACGTAAGTCCCTTCAGAAGCACAATTCCTTTAATAGACTGAAACTCTGTGTTTGATTATTTTATTTCCAAAGTGTGTAACTGTGAGATCAAATGATGCACTTTCACACACCTGAAAGAGATCCAGCAGGTCCCCATATCCTAGGGGTTTCCTTGCTCTGAGCAGTTTCACTGCAAAATTGCAGGTTTTATCCTGGAAAAAAAGAATTAAACTAGGGTACCCCACTATGAGTCACACTAACAGGGGTTAATAAAAGGTTTTTAAATTTTTAACAGTCATTAAATGACAAACTATAGCTCTTGTGAAAGAAATAAAATGTGATGGAGACATGACTGCTATCCTCAAAACCTTTAAAATCTAGTTATGGGAAAAACTGATACTTAAAACACTAAAAAAGTTTAATGGTTCAAAATATCTGAAAATATTTTAAATGATTCAACATAAGGACAAATAAAATTATGAACAGTGTCATCGTAAAAGTACATTACAGGTAAAGGAAGGATTATTCAACAAATGATGTTGCTATAATCAGTAATTCAGCAAAAGAAAAAACACCTAGGTCCTCGTGTAACCCTCTATTATTAAGAAAAATATCAAACCGCAGAAAAACAAGAAGAAAGTAAAAGTGACTATCAACTACATGGAAGGAGAAGGACTGTTTAAATACAGAGCAACAAATCAGAAAAGTTAGATTATAGAAAATAAAAAGCATCTAGATGAAAAATTACAGAGAAGGCAATGGCACCCCACTCCAGTATTCTTGCCTGGAAAATCCCATGGACGGAGGAGCCTGGCAGGCTTCAGTCCACGGGGTCGCTAAGAGTCAGACACAACTGAGCGACTTCACTTTCATGCATTGGAGAAGGAAATGGCAACCTACTCCAATGTTCTTGCCTGGAGAATCCCAGGGACGGGGGAGCCTGGTGGGCTGCTGTCTATGGGGTCACACAGAGTCGGACACGACTGAAGCGACTTAGCAGCAGCAGCAGATTAAAAAATTAAGAGGTAAATAATGCAGATAATATGATATAAACATGACAAGTTAATATTTTGCTACATAAATAGCTCAAACACTTGATAAAGAAAACACAAAAATTTCAAAAAAAACTAAAATGAAAAAGTAATATATTAAAGAAAAATGTTCAACATTAAAAAGAAATGTCAATTAAAATGAGAAGTCACTTGCTTGTTCAAGGACTGAAAAGATTTTTTAAAATAATAATCTTACGAGGATGCTATAAAAATACATTCACATGTAGTTGGTAAAGGTATAAACTTATCTTTTTAGAAAGCAGTGATGAAAAATTTCAAGAACAGGTTCATATCCTTTAATAATTTCATTCCTAGAAATGTGATATAATTCTAAATACTGAAACATACCTAAATTACAATCACTTGCTGAAATATTTTGGAACAATTTCATAAATTAGAAAATATGGTATCAAAAAAGTATGAAGTAATAAAGGCAGGATAAAAATTAAAATTTGTGTTTTTTAAAAAGGGGGGAAAAGAATAAAGAAAAACACATTATGTGGCAGAGAATGCTCTCTGATCCATTAGGTCAATTTGTTAGCAAGCAATAAAGTACATTATTGTACTTTATTGGAAGTACCTGTATCTTCCATCCTGGGTTAGAGTAGCAATCTACCAACAGGCCCCTTCCATACTGATGATACACTGAAATATGCCTTTCACATGTTGTCAGAGTAATGTACAGAGTATAAGAATACTTATATGAAAGTGTCACCTCCCTGATTCAAACACTTTCCATCAAGTTGCTCAGGAAGTCACACAATGGCAGGAGTTGGACAGGTACCCAAACAGACCAAACTGTTTCATACCTCATGCATTTAAGTAACTTCCCTTACTTATTACTCCTACACCTTATTTGCCTGGCTAACTCCTTTTCGAGCATCAAGACTCAGCTTCATAGTCCCGGGTTGGATTAGGAATCTTCCTGATATTCTTGTAACAAGCCCATCTATACTTCCACCTGACATTTACCATATAAGCCTCAGAATTTTCTGTTTAGAATCTGTCTCTTTCATTACTCTGTTAACTGGCTGACATGATCTAAATATGACAAAATTCATGTACTCAATCATAACATGTAAAATTAAAGAGAGGTCGAAAATATACTAGTGGCAACACTCAAAGAGTCTTACTTGCATTTTGGAGTAGCCTACATTTAAGGAGAGCTTACTATTTCCCATGTAATGTGCTATCTAGCAGCAATGTAAGGAAGAATAAGATATTGATCCTGACCTCAAGAAGTATGTCTTTGGGAAGGGAAAATTTCTGACAAAGAGCTCCAAAAAGTAAATGGAGGAGCAGGTAAGCTAAATAGAATGAATGGCACAAACATACTTTTCAAATATATTTCTTGCATTAACACACAGATTGCAGGTGAATTATATTACCCATCTTTATATCTCCACCAGTGATTCTTACATAATTATTTCTTTATTAAGAATATGTTATATGGGATACTCTATGGATGTTTGTAAAGTATCACAGGTATGTGGACTGATAAAAGAGAATATACTGAATAAAATCAGCAGATAAATAACACTTTAATGTAAAAAAAAATTTCCAAAGTATATTTACTCATTGCTACTGAAATTAGAGAACGCTTAGCAATAAGACTATATAGATATGAAAAGAATGAGGGAAATTGTGAGGACAGAAGAACACAAATCATACATAATGATTACGTAAAAATTTTCTATATATATTGACAGTAGTTGAAAGCGGTGTTAGGTGGATGTAATTACAGTTTTGAGTCAGGGGTTAAATATACAATTTTAAAAGATTTCACAACTTCATTGATTTCCTTATTTCCAATATCTATTCAAATAGCAGATTCTCTGTTTATATAATTTCTGTGTAGCACAAATCTCAGTCAAGTTCAAGTATATTTGTTGTAAACTAGGATAATGAAAACAATTTATAATATATGATAGTCAAGCGTAAGATGAAGGCATTTGGCCTTGTAAATGAAAAGCTTCATGCTGCTATCTCGCACTTGCAGTTTTATAGAAAAAGGCAATGTTGAGATAATGATCTGTATGTGCATTGATGCTGACATTACCTGGCATAGCATTCCACTTATGTCAGCATTCATGACAGCAGTGAAAAAGAAAAGTAAACATTAAAGGAGGATGCTTAGAAGTGGGGATGTAAAGCCAAGATTTATTCTACAATGTAAGTAACCTTCCCTTGGAAAATAAATCTAAGAAAACTCAAGTTGGTTAAAAATCTATGCTAAGTACTATTTCTTCTGACAAGGGACCCTAACTAAGGGTTCTGATTTTTATAGCAACCTTTCTTATTTTCTGAATATTTCCCATATCACTTGAGACTCTTCAGTTGTTTGATATCTTTAACATCTGTTACAGCACAAAAGTGGTAACCTACAGTCTTTAGAGAAGTAAACACTTCTCAGGAAATAAAAAAAAAGTTACCAAAAGAATTTTCTCAATATTAACTATACCCTGAGTTAAGTACTTGAGAAATGACATACTGACTAATTTAAACTCTTCCCTTTTTCTTTGGAGCCCATGATTTTTCAAGATGACAGTGGTCTAAAATCATAAATTTTTACTAATCAATCAACTGCTGTAAATACTTGGCTAAAACACTAGGAAAAAGTTTAAATGCTAATATACCTCCTCAAGTACATGGTTCTGGATACTATGGATATTAAAGCAGGAATTATTAATTGTATGTGCATAAGGATTTGTTCTAACCTGACTTTAATAAAGCTAACTGAATTAAAATGAAATTAACAGTCCACTTAAATATTAAACTCATAATGAGAAAAAAATTTTTTAATTGTCCTTAGTATGAATTAGACATTTTATGTGGTACAGAACTCTGTAACAGACAGTGATCCTCTGAAGAAAACAGTCTCTTTAAACAAATCGTCCATCAACTACAGACTCAATGAAAATTTCTGTTACTGAAGAATAATTAAGGACTTACCATAATATCAGCAATGACAGAAACAAAAGTAAATATTTGCAATGACATGCTAATATAATTGGCCTATGACATCTCCAACTTAAAAACACCCATGTCCATAGTTATCTTGAAACAATTTCCTCATGGTAGCTAATAACCCGCCCAAGATGCATCTCCGAACCCACATGCCCATCCTCCATCCAAGCACACACACCTCTGCCTGTGCCCACCACTCACTCCACCCCTTTGCTCAGTACCACACGGAGCAGTACTCAGCGCTGTGAATAATGGCAAAAAACGCTGGTGTTTCGTCAGAATGTTCAAAATCAGAGGAGCTGTGAGAAACAGGTGCCACTTAGCAGGGCTAACCCTAAGGTGGCAGATGAAATCCACTCTCATCTGTCACCCTGAAACTAGCCCCAAACGTCTTCATTTCATTTTAGAACATTCTTTAAAATTCCACCCTTTAGGAATTTACTGGTATCCTTCTTTAAAAAATGTAAAGAGACTTAAATTGGCTCTTCACTATTTGGACTTTGCGTAAACCAATTTAACAGGGCTGCTTTTCTCCTGTGACTAGCTGAGAACAACAGCACGGGTGGGACTGGAAACCACGCGAAGGAGCAGTGAAGCAAGCCGCGGGGAAGCGCCAGCCCTGGCGGCACACTGCAGCAGGAAGAACCGGCTCTCAACAGCCCGGAAGTGAATCTGATTCCATCACTTACCATGCGGCCGCAGGCCACTAAACCTCTCTGCATCTCAATGTGCTCTGCTAGTGAAAAAGAATATTTCCCCACAAGGGTGTCCTATGCAAGATCAAGTGGCACAAACACCTCACATGTAACAGAGTCTCAAAAATGCCAGTTTCCTTCTTTTGCGTGTTCATTATTGAGGCAAGAACAGAAAGGCACGAAGAAAAGGAGGAGGTGGACTGAGTATCCAAAGGGTGCCAGAGAGAAACTTTTGAAAATTCCTCCCCCTAAACTAGATCAATCAAAAGAACATTAAATCTCTATAATGCCCTGCTTATATCAAAGATAAAACAGATCTGGGAAGGTGGTCTGAGAACAAATCTTCCTTTCAATACAACAAATACTAACTGAATGCCTTTTATGGGTAAGGTGTATCTTAGGTGATTGACAAAAGGAGGAGGAGAATACAAAGATGACTATGAAAAATCTTTGCCTGTAAGGAGTTTGTAGTTTTAAGCTTTCTGATTTCAGAGAATAGTATAGCATTCATCTCTGGGAAACCCAATTAGTTCATAAATTAGGGACTTTTACATGTTCTTTACCATTATAGATAGCAGGTTGGAGCATAGGGAAGAGATGCTATTAAAAAAAAAAAAAAACTGATGGGTTTTAAGATTCTACTTTTACCATTAGTCAAACTCATTAATTGTTGAATTTTTAATGCAAAAAAATTACCTGCCAAAATTTCGGTGTTTCGTGCAGCTATTGTTTTAACTTTTATTATTCCTGATTCAGCAGCCTGCAAGAATAAAAATAATTAGAACATAAAACTTACTTATTGACATGAATTATCTAGGGAAAAGAAATCATGTATGATAAAATCTCAAGCACAGAGTCAGTCACTACTATTTTTTCATTTTACAAACTTCAGATACTAGTATCTAGTAGTGAAACATACACTAAATGTAATAAAGTATGATTAACTTGATTATTCTCATGCAAACTCTGCATTGCATAAGCATATTGCCTTTCTACGCCTTCAATTGCATCTGAACTACCCTAAATCCTCACATTTAAATCTTCAGAAAATAAAAAATAATAAATAAAATCAAAGACTAATGAAAAAAAAAATAGGTTTCTCTTTCCCATTTCACACTTCTCCTTCAACCATAAAAAGAAATTGTAAAACACTGCAAACTCAAGTAAAACTGTTTTGAATTAGAAGAGAATGAATAACCAGGAACCCTGTCATTACTTTTAGATTGTGCCTTTTTAAAACAGTTTTCATAAGGTGTCTCAATCATGCCAGCCTAAGTAAGCTGAGCGGGCAGTACCTGAAAGTCACAGGGCACTTTACAGTATACCACAGGACTGTGTCGTCCAACACGGTAGCCACTGGCTACGTGTGACCAGGCTTCCCCAGCGGCCCAGTGGGAAAGAGTCCACCTGCCAACGCAGGAGACGCGAGTTCGAGCCCAGGGTCAGAAGCATCCCCTGGAGAAGGGAATGGCGGCCCAGTCCAGTGTTCTTGCCTGGAAAAATCCATGGGACAGGGGAGCCTGGTGGGCTACAGTCCATGGGGTCGCAAAGAGTCAGACACAACTCAGCAATTAAACACGCACATATGACTACTAAGCACTTAATATGTGACTAGTCGAACTGAGTTGTGTTAAATATTCTATATCATTAAAACTAAATGTTTCTTTTTACTTTTTAAATGCAATTTAAAATTAAACACATGGACTGCATGTGTTGCCCACATTATACTTCTACTGGACACTGCTAACATACAATATTGATATGTAACTTCCATTATAGAAACTCAGGACATTTTTACTATTAAGAAACATGCCTATTTTATACTTAAACTGGTGACTATACCTCCAAAAATAATATACAATTATTCATATATTATATTCAAGATTTCCTATTAATTTGCTTGCCACTTGTTCATTTATTCTGTTATCTCTTAATGTTTACTAAGGGACAAGTAGTAGAAGGCACTAAAGTTTTTAAAATAATGATGGAAGAACTCAGTGTCCTCTAGATTATTAGGTTGAGGAGCAGTGGGTTGATGTATAAAATAAACAACACATTATAGGCTATACAATGTATACCTTTGTCATTTTGTGGAATTCCAAGCATGTGAAGCCCTTGTCTGTGAACAGAGAATTTCCAGCTTCAGCGTTGAGCAGAGACAGCAGTGATGGTCTCAGGGCAATGAGTTTTTCAGTGGCTCTTAGCTGTTCAGCCCCCTCTCATTCCTGTACTTTCTGAGGTTGGCTTCATCCAGTCTTCTACCAATTCTACGAGCCCCTCAATGTTCTATCAGCAAACTTCATTTCTGCTTACATCAGCCCAAGTTAGTTTCCATTGCTCACAATTAAGAAGCCTAATGAATATCTAGGACTTTAAGAAACTTTAAGAAATGGAAATGTTCCGAATTAAATGCACATGGCTACTAGCAGAAAAAATGTAGTCAAAATAAATTACTTCATAGAAAGGTTATTGATTTTCTGATTATCTAGGGGCAGTGTATATTAGAACATCAGACACTTTAAAAAAATCATGATGCCCAGGTTGCAACCCATTCCAAAAATTACATCAGAATGGCTGCCAGTGGGAATCACGCATTGGCATTTTACAAAATCTTCAGGTGATTCCAACACGTGGCAAAATTTAAGAGGCTATTGTCATAATATAAGCAAAAGATGATGGTGGATAGGCCTGTGGTGATAATGACTGAGATGGTAAGGAGTGGTCAGATTCTGGATATAGTATGAAGATGTATAAACCAAAACAAACCTACTACTATAAATGCAGTAACACTGAAATTACTATGTATACTTTGTTATATTCATACACCCCACTTTAAATGTCTTAAGTAATTTTCTTACTAAGTCAACTGAAATTAATCTATGGTCACTGAACTTTCTTCCACCAACATTTCAAATGTTCAAACTCTCTCCCTCCTTACCATGGCCCTCTGTACCGTGCCTGTGCTCAATTCAATATTTCATTCTACTTCAATCAACAGATATCAAACTAAATCATCATAAATCCAATGTAATCTGTTCTAACTTTCTGAATTTTAGTCAGTTTCCAAAATCAGTCCTGTAGCATACTGGATGCTACATGTCAGTAAAGGATTTCCGACTTGCCAGACACTATTTTGATCTTCTCAAATGAATAAGAACTGACCCAAGTATGAATCATAAACAAGTATAAATAACTAAATTATAAGTACAACATATGTTTAACAAATATTTTTATACATCCACACAATAAGGAAAACAATGAGTGTTTTTTCTTTAGTTCCAAAATAACAAGTGTTTTAAAAGGTATATAAATGCAAGAAATCACCAAAAGGACTGTTTGTTAACTCAGATGTAACTGGACCTATCTCACAGCTCCTAATTTTTTTCATCCAACTTTCTATTGTGAAACTTTGAAACTGTACCACCACCCTGTTCTCACTGGCACCCCGTGTTGCTGCAAAGTTTCACTACCGATGTTTATTGACAACACTTGTATATGACGGCTCCCTCACCTCAAGCAGTGCTACTTCATACCTCAGCCTGGCGGACATCTTCAAGAGTGCCCTGTATAAATGCAAGTATTCAGACTCAGATTTCCTTCTATTTATCAAAGATTGTCTGTGTGAAGAAGAATCTTTAACTTCTTGCTTTAAAAGTAACCCCTACCCTGATTAGACACTTGTAGATTAGATACTTACATATTCATAGGGGAACTACTCAACTGTAAATTTAGTTATTTTCCTGAATTGGCCCTCAGAAAAAAAAAAAGTCCCAGTTCTGTAGACTTTAATAGGGATGATACAGGTTATGATGGGTAGCCTAAAATCTCTATTCCCCAGGGGCAATCTATGAATTGGGTGACAAAGCCAAAAGTATTAAATACGCTGCAGCATTTAATATTTGTTCATCTTAAAAGTAATGTCTCTCAAGAAATACTTTTTTCTCTTTCACGAAATTCTTTGCTGACCCAAAGAGACACACCCACCAAGGACTCTGAATATAGAAGCCAACATTACAGTAAAGATAAGATAGAATCCTGAAATGCTGACTCCTCTTTCAAGACAACACAGAAGATCCTTGGCCTAACTTCTCAATAAACTCTTCCTGGGCAACCTCAAGCCTGTGGTTTCAGTTACTTTCTAAATACTGAAGAATCCTAAATTATATTCCTGTTCCTTAACTGTCTCCTAAACTATAGGATTTATTACCCTATATTTTTAAAAGGCACCTTAAAGTCAAGATATTCAAAGATGTTATCACCTCACATGCACACCTCCAACTTCCACCTAGCCTCAGAAAAGCCGGTTTCTTTTCCCTATAACCTCTGTTTTTGTGAACAGCAGCAGCAACCATGCAGTCACTGACCAGGTATCTGAGGTTTCTCCCTGACTCCACAAATATAATCAGTCACAAAGGCTACATAGTGAACACATGTTGTGCTTTTTTTCTTCTCAAATGTCATTTCTACACCTTAGTTCAAACTTCTTGTTATCAATCTAAAGTAAGAAATTTCCCCACTTCAAACTTTGTCCTCCATCCATCCTCAATTGTCTTACTCTTCAATGGCCCCCCGAACCCATATCTAGCGGTGTCTCTGAAAACTAAGTAGCATAAGGACATCTTTCAAAAGGAAAAAGAAATAAGTCTCATGGACCTACCCAGTTGCTGACAAATTTAATTATGTATAAATATTAATAAATTATAAATAAACTCCCTATTTTTATAACTCTTAAATTATAAAGCCAACAAATTCACAAATAAAGTGAACACTAATTTAATGTGACAAATAATGCTTTGCTGAAATTAAACCACTGCTAACAATATGAAGATGGTGCAGGTGTCTCTGATTCTGGCACCAGGAGCAGAGACAGAAATACTGTCTTCCATAACTTGTTTTTCTATGGCAAGTATCAACAAGTCCTTCCATCTCCGTGAGTCGTCTATAGTTTGTCCCTATCGTGTATTCTGTTTCTCCTATGACATGTCTGTTTCTCCGATCTAGCTGTAAGCCCAGTGAGGATAAAAAATGTATTTCATTCATCTCCCCATATTACTAATGCCTATCATTATGCAAACAGAGGATATATATAAACATTTATAAATAAGCAAAAGAAAAGTTCTAAACAGAGGGAGGGACTTTACTGTCCACTCACTGAAAAATCCAGAGGAAATTTGATCCAGAGAGTCACATCACCATCACGACTACAGCTTCACTTCTCTGCCATCCTCTTGGTTCTGTCTTATTCCATGAGTAGGTTCATCCTCAGGTTGCTTCAAAACTTGGCAATAAAATTAGTTCCAGCCATTTTATACCTCACAACTTCATATGACACTATCCAGAAAGAGAGAAAAAGTCTCTTCAAGCAGCACTTGAGGAAAAGAGAGGAAGCTTTCCCTTCCCAGGAGCACACATTTGCACTGTGTGTGGGTGTGTGGGCAGAAACAGAAGTGTGGATGTGGAGATTAAATCAGATCAAACTAATCAAGCTATCCTGGAGCACGGAATGAGATTCATTCATCTAAATCCAAAGAGTTGAAAATGAAGGAAAAGTGCAGCCCATCACTGAAGAAAGCAAGAGGGAATGAACGCTAGGAAGGGACTCAGCAAATGTCCACTTCGAGAACTCCAGACAAGTCCACAATGACAAGAGTAACAATAACACTGCTTCTCTTCACCAAAGCCTCTATGTTTTATTTAAAAAAAAAAACAAAACCATACTTGTTTTTTAAAAACATCTATGAAAGAAGAGTCTCAAAATTAGAACAAATTCACCAAAGGCCCAAATTAATTATTCACAGGATATAGCATGAGACAAGAGTTAAAGAAGAAATGTGAAATTCAAGTTAATGGCAACTTGAGGAGAATAATGCACTCAAGAGACTAGGGAGGTATGAAGTTGCCTTGCAAACTTAGGATTTCAGAGCTCAGGTAAAATCCAAAGACCTAAAGTCAAATCCTCACTTGGGAATACCTAATAGATCTAGAACACTCCCTAGGGGACAATACTCTTATAAAACAATTACTACATTGAAATCAGTAAGATTTTCCTCTGTAACATGTAATTAGTCTAAAATCTCAAAGCTCTGAAAAATATATACCTATATGGAATCCTATTCAAAACCTCTGGGCTAAAAAATAAAGACAAAACAAAACAAAAAACCCTCTAGCTTCAAGCAAACACATTTTCCTTAATATAATGTATCAAATAAAAGACTGAAATGCAGATTACATGTGGATAGCTAAAAAGTACATGAACCATGAACTTCCAGATGCTCAAGCTGGATTTAGAAAAGGCAGAGGAACCAGAAATCAAATTGCCAATATCTGCTGGATCATCAAAAAAGCAAAAGAGTTTCAGAAAAACACCTATTTTTGCTTTATTGACTACGCCAAAGTCTTTGACTGTGTGGATCACAACAAACTCTGGAAAATTCTGAAAGAGATGGGAATACCAGACCACCTGAGCTGCCTCCTGAGAAATCTGTATGCAGGTCAACAAGCAACAGTTAGAACTGGACATGGAACAACAGACTAGTTCCAAGTAGGAAAAGGAGTATGTCAAGGCTGTATATTGTCACCCTGCTTATTTAACTTATATGCAGAGTACATCATGAGAAACGCTGGGCTGGAAGAAGCGCAAGCTGGAATCAAGATTGCCGGGAGAAATATCAATAACCTCAGATATGCAGATGACACCACCCTTATGGCAGAAAGCAAAGAAGAACTAAAGAGCCTCCGGATGAAAGTGAAAGAGGAGAGTGAAAAAGCTGGCTTAAAACTCAGAAAACTAAGATCATGGCATCTGGTCCCATCACTTCATGGCAAATAGATGGGGAAACAATGGAAACAGTGTCAGACTTTATTTTGGGGGCCCAAAACCACTGCAGATGGTGACTGCAGCCATGAAATTAAAAGCTGCTTGCTCCCTGGAAGAAAAGCTATGACCAACTTAGACAGCATTATTAAAAAGCAGAGACATTACTTTGCCAACAAAGGTCCGCCTAGTCAAAGCTATGGTTTTTCCAGTAGTTATGTCTGGATGTGAGAGTTGAACTATAAAGAAAGCTGAGCGCCAAAGAATTGATGCTTTTGAACTGTGGTGTTGGCGAAGACTCTTGAGAGTCCCCTGGACTGCAAGGAGATCCAACCAATCCATCCTAAAGGAGATCAGTCCTGAATATTCACTGGAAGGACTGATGTTGAAGTTGAAACTCCAATACTTTGGCCACCTGATGCGAAGAACCAATTCATCTGAAAAGACCCTGATGCTGGGAAAAACTGAAGGCGGGAAGAGAAGGGGACGACAGAGGATGAGATGGCTGGATGGCATCACTGACTCAATGGACATGAGTTTGAGTAGGCTCTGGGAGTTGGTGATGGACAGGGAGGCCTGGCGAGCTGCAGTCCATGGGGTCACAAAGAGTCGGACATGACTAAGCAATTGAACTGAACTGATATACATGGTATGCCTATATATACAGTATTCCTTTTCTTCTTCTTTAAAAATTTAATCTCCAACAAGCATCTAATTAGTACCTCTCAGATATACAAATGCTTTGAACTATGACAGACAGAAGGATAAACAAGATGCAAAACTGACACTCCTTAAGAAGCTATTTAGAAAATACCATAGCTAAAGGTAAAAACATAAGAGTTATAAGGAAATAATTTATAAAATAAGTTTCAATGAAGGTTAAGAAAACATATCAGCTTGAAAAGCCTGGGCAGGAGCTGCAACTATTCCTGCCCAGCAACCAGCTAGTACATGGCACACAGCAGGTTTTCAAAAATTATTTTATGAACAAATGAAAGAACAAATGAATGAGTAAATGAGGAAAGAAATGAGAACATTATCTCTAAAGTTGGTTCATTCATGTAACAAATGAACAAGCAACATGGGTTAAATTGAGGGTAGGATTTTAACTTTTTAAAACATAGAAGCAGATGATTTTAGGCCAGCAAAAGGAACAAAAAGCTACCAAAAGCCACATCATGGAAGAGGGAAGGAGTAGGGCATATTTGGAAAATAAAGAGCAAGCAACAGTTTGGCTTAAGTATAAAGGGATTTGAGGAAAAGTGGAGGGTGATGAAGGAAGGATGGGAAGATCAAGAAGGTCTTAAGTGTTATACTGAGGAGTTCTGTATGTACAAAGTAGCCATTGAGGATTTCTGAGTTGTTTAAGTACAGGAATCTGGTGGTAACATACAGCAAGGTCTGTTGTGCCATGAATGCATACCAAGCCAGGCATAAGACTGATTCCTGGGAGCTAGAATAATAGCTAAAACAACAGAAAAGAGGAGAGATACGTTAGAAATTACAGAAGTGGAAGGAACATCTGACAATGGATACAATATAAAGAGAATTGAGAGAGAGAAGACAGCCAAATATAACTAGAGTAAGCAAGAATGATAAATTCCATTAACAAAACAAGTGAAATGTGGGGATAGGACAAGTTTTAAGAAAAATAAGTTCAATTACCAGAAGTTCTATCTGAAGCATGTGAAAGATACTCCGGTAGATATGTTTAACAACTTATTGGCCAGAGACATTATTAATAGTCTTTTGTTACTTGAATGTTATTGACCAAGTGTTTCAATATTCACTTACATAACAAACCACCAGTTACAGGTATTAGGTTCTGCAAAAATCCCCTGATCAATAATGCGTTAACAGATAGTTCAGTAAAGAGAGCGGAGGTAACGAAGTAGATTTAGGAGTCATCAGCACTGAAGTAAGGCCAGAAACAATGGGAGTAGATGCAAGTGCCAAAGAGATGAACACAGATAAAGAAGACGTCTCCAGACAGACCTTGGGATACACTTACATGTAAAGAAAAAGAGACGGAATACTGAGAGAGGAAGGAGACATAGGAAAGTAGAATGTTACAAAAGTCAAAACAGGAATGACAAAGAGGGACAGATGATGAAGCAAGGCAGATAAATAGATAAATGGGAAAGATGATAAAAACAAGTATGCTTTAAAGACTCTGCAACATGATGAGATGAAGATGTAGGAAATGGATGCACATGGTCCCAGTTCTTTCACTTTCTAGCTTCACTACCCTCTGCAGGGATTCTCTGGTGGCTCAGATATTAAAGAATCTGCCTGCAATGCAGGAGACCACGGATCAATCCCTGAGTCAGGAAGATCCCTTCGAAAGGGAAATGGCAATCCACACCAATGTTCTTGCCTGGAGAATTCCATGGACAGAGGAGCGTGGCGGGCTACAGTCCACGGGGTTGCAAAGAGTTGGACACAACTGAGTGACTGATACGCACGCATACCTTTTGCAAGTTACTGATCTTTCCAAGCCATAGTTTCCTTATACCTGTAAAACTGAAATGCCATGTTGCAATAGAGTCCGTGGGTGTAACACTACTAGAAAGACAATATTTTACTCAACTCTGAGGTAACTTAAAGAAGACAAAGGCGGTTTCTCATTGATTTTTGTACTTCCTGCCATGCTTTACACTTTAGAAACTAACTTCTATTAAATTTTAAGAGTAATAGCAAAACCCTCTATTTTGTACATGGTTGAAAATAAACTTCCCTGGTGGCTCATATGGTAATGAATCTGCCTGCAATGCAAGAGACCCAGGTTCAATCCCTGGGTAGGAAAGATCCCCTGGAGAAGGGCATGGCAACCCATTCCAGTATTCTTGCCTGGAGAATTCCATAAACAGAGGAGCCTGGCAGACTCCAGTCCATGGGGTCACAAAGAGTCTTACTACTACTAAGTAAGTAATTGAAAGTTGTTCAGTTCTGTCTGACTCTTTGCGACCCCATGGACCATGGAATTCTCTAGGCCAGAATACTGGAGTGGGTAGCCTTTCCCTTCCCCAGGGGGAACTTCCCAACCCAGGGATCGAACACAGGTCTCCCACATTGCAGGTGGATTCTTTACCAGCTGAGCCACAAGGGAAGCCCCAAAACACTACTACCATATAAAAGAAAAAAAAAAAAAAGGAAATATTTCCATTTTTGGAGACTGTCTTCCGTTTTGATTTATTAGCCTCAAACACTGCCTTTTATTTCTTCCACATCACCAAAGCCTAGTGCTAACTATATAATACATTATTTTCTGACTAAACTATGTTTTCATTGACCTTGGCTCTCTATTCAATTTCATGAAAGCAAAAATACAATTGTCAAAATCTTAGTAAAAATAATAATAATAATAATAAGCTATATTATGCTTTATACTTCAACAATAAATTTCATTGGTTATGGTACTAACTTTCATAAATAAATAAAACATGTCATGGACTAATCAAAAGCTTTTAAAGAAGATTTCATTATAAAACACTCTTGGAATATTGTAATAAGCTTGTAAAATTTTCCTAGATGTCTTAGTGAAAATGTTACTGCTTATACTACTCTCAAATTTAGCATCTAAAATATTTATCAGAAACAAAATAATTTAATAGACCCTAGGAGTTTAATCCAACCAGTCCATCCTAAAGGAGATCAGTCCTGGGTGTTCATTGGAAGGACTGATGTTGAAGCTGAAACTCCAATACTTTGGCCACCTCATGCAAACAGTTGACTCATTGGAAAAGACTCTGATGCTGGGAAGGATTGGGGGCAGGAGGAGAAGGGGACGACAGAGATTGAGATGGCTGGATGGCATCACCGACTCCATGGACATGAGTTTGAGTAAACTCCGGGAGTTGGTGATGAACAGGGAGGCCTGGCGTGCTGGAATTCATGGGGTCGCAAAGAGTCGGACACGACTGAGCGACTGAACTGACTGAACTGAGGAGTTTAATGTGCCTTTCCTGGAATAAAATCAATAGGAACATAAAAAGAAAAGAGCAGAGTCAAAAATCAAAGATCAGTAGCATGTCTGCACAACTATATAGAATTGTATTATAAAGGAAAGTCTTGATTAAAATGATTTATAACTCCCTACCACACTTGTCACACTATTCTGAGTAGTGTTGACACTTTTGAAAATAAGTTATGAAAACTAAATAAAACATGGACTTATTCTTCATGCTAATGAGAAGAACACAACTGTCTGCATCATAAACAAATTTCTCTGACCTATGTCAACGGGGAAAAAAAAAACTATAGTATGGTATAAGATATTAAAGGAAAACAGCTCCCAATTAAGCATGTAAGCATGATCCAGCCCTCATTATTTACTGTCATAATGTCCTGAAAATAAGATCTTCACCCTACCAGAAGAGCCAGCTGACTTGGGCCTCAATCCCCAAACAGCTAGTTAAGAAGAGAATCCTGTCATGGTAAGTAGAGGGCATCTCTTTCACCAAAGGGCCCCACTCAGCATACAAACACCAGACACTGAGGAACTCTGCCACAACCACCTTTGCTTTTTAAGGCAAAAATCCCCTACCAACCCAAACTTAAATGTATAAGAAGTACAAAGTTCATAACCTGGGAAGACTGCTTGTATTTTATTACATACACCTCCACTGATTCCACTTCATTTAAAACGAGACAAAAATTCATCCAAAATCCCAACTGTGACCATCTCAAGTCAATGACCTTCACCCCTTTCCTCTGCGGTCACCCACTCCCTGGGCTTCATCACCCTTTAGTGCAGCACCACTTAGCAATCTGAAATCCAACAGCCCCCTTCTGTCCCGTCTGCCTTTATCCTTCTAGCTCCCTCACTCCCCAATGCCACTGCTCTTGAATTACATTGGACCAGTTCAATTAAATAGCTGCTAGTTCCTTAACCTTTCCATCGTCCAATCCATGTTGTCTTGGTTTTCCTTCTTTGGGAATCCAACCTAGATCTCACGATCCATCATCATTTCAACTACTTTTCCTGCCAAGACAACATGATCCACTACTCCCCTCAAGCTTCTACCCACCACTTTTTTCACCACTAACTACACCTAGCAACAAGCTTGTTTCCTATCTTACCACGCAAACAGAGGCCATAGGCCAAACTGTCCACAACTTCCTATCCTTCCACTAGTCCCTCATTCAAATTTATCACATTCAAATCCACTTTTTGCTCCTTACCTTCCTCTATCAGAAAATAATGTCTCCCTTCTCAGATTGAAAGCCAGTTCAATACACTTAAGCACTTGACACTCCAGCTTTCTCAGGGCCCTTGCTCTCACCAAGTACTTCCTTTCTCTCCCATACCCGTAACCTCAGCCATCCCAGCAGGCTCTTTCCCTTTCAGTGCTCTTAGTTTCAGAATTCCTTCTTTAGTCCTGATATGCTCATTCTGTACACTCTTCCTGGACCATTTTTTCTATTCTTATGGTTTCTGCTAACATGTATAACTGATACTCCTAAAACTAATTGAGACCTCCTTGTTAAGTGCCGAACCATCAATTTCAAACACCTACTGATGACTTCCATCTGGATATCACACATCAGCTTAAAATAAATATTCATCACTACTCCTTTTTCCCAAAAACATTTCCTCCTTGTAATGATTTACACAGTTTCCTAAACCAGAAATCTGGGAGGCATCACAGATTTCTCTTTCTACCTCATAAAAAACATCATTATGACCTGGTAATTTTATTTGCTAAATCTCTCTAATCCATACCCAGTCTTTCACCCACATCTACCACAATGCAAGCAACTTTCCATCCACCCCTACTATTACCTCAATGCAAACATCCCTAAAATATCTGCTCTTTAATTCAATCTCAATCCCCTCTAATTTTTCCCTCCAGTAATGTAAATATAAATTTGATCATATTACTATCTTAAAAAGGTTTAATGGTTTCCAATCACCTTCAGTATGACGTTTCTTTTACATGGGATACAAACATGCTATTTTCCTCTGCCTAGCATGACCTCCTCCTTCTGTTGACTGCCTTCTACTTATCCTATAAAGACTCCGCTCAAGAATTACAAACTCACTCTGACCACACTTCTAGGCTCAGTTAGACCCCCCTCATTTGTTTCCACAGAGTAGTACAAATAGAAATGACCAAAAAGGCTTTATTCATTAAAAACATAAAACCTCAGAGTTTACAGCCTCTGAGGGCCACTGAATATCAATTACATAGAAGTGATTTTACAAAGCCTTAAAGTAGTTTTTGAGACAAAGAAGAAAAATTTATACAAATATTCCAGAACAAATTAGCAAGTACACTTATGTTTTAAAAAAAGTTACACTGCTGAAACGAAAATTCATATTTAAGAAAAATGAGGGGAAAAAGGACTATCACCATTATTAATTACTCTCTACTATAAAATGACAATGACATCATAGCCATTATAAAAATAATTTAATATGCAAATTGTTTTATAAATGAAACCAATTAATACGGAAAAAATTATGTAGAAAACCCAGAGATAAAAAATAAGTATCAGTAAGACATGACCCTTTATCAACACTCTTTTCTTCTGTATTTCTAACAAATTTGAAATCTTAAAAAATGCAGCTCATTATTAAAAAATTAGAGCCAATCACTATGGCTAAAAAGGTTGAAGTTATTAAAACTTAAAGACTAAACATAGAATGTCTCACTTCATTCTACCTTGTTTAAAAAGTAATGTGAAAGGAGACAACCCTTGCAAAGTACAGATATGCAGTCAGATCTGTATTGTATTAAGTTCCGAGGAGTAGGCTTCCACATAGGTCAAAACAATAATTTTGCAGGTAATGTTTGTGAAGACACCAGGTGAATGTTAACCAGCAAACCAGCATACAGGTGAAAAAGCTTCTTATACCCAGAAAGGCTTTGCATTAGGGTCTGCCAAACACACCTCTCCCCACTGCTCCCCCAATAAACAAAGAAATACACTAAAAACTCACCAGTTCCCTTTAAGAACAAAAGTCAAAATATGTATCCCTATCAAATTACCAGGGAGAAATGAATTCAACCAAAATATTTCTTGAAAGTCAAGCCTTGCTCCTAAAAAACCATCACTATTAGGCTAATTACTTCAGTCTTGTTTCACACTTGTGACGCAGTTAAGGTTATTTTTCAGTTCCTAAAGAACTGTCCTAAGCTTACTAGAAGTGCCACAGGTTAAGAAGTCAAAGTTCTTGCATCCATGAAGCATGTACTGTATACAAAATTATGTATCAGGGATAATCACACCAAAAATTACTTCTGTGATAACCTCACAGACTAGGTGCGATTACTTAACGCCTCTTCAGTCAAGGGTCAAGTGAAAAAGCTCATGAGATTTATTCCAAGTTCCTAGGTTAGAAATGGGCTGAGTTTCAGAACTTTGTAAATTACCATGTGGCGTTCTGAATGCATTTTCCAATAGAAATAATGTAATAAATGGCAACTTAATCTCCAAGCTAGCCCACAAAGGCCTATGATTACAGAGGAATCACTACTTCTATTTGTATTATAAGAACTGGGAATGGCCAGTTCTATAAATAATTGTTAAAATTACAAAATAGAATTTTACATTTTTAAATGAGAGCATATCCTGGGGTAATAAGAATAGCCTGTTTCTTTAAAAATACTTAAAACTGCCATATTCTTTAAAACTCATATTTATAACTTTCAACAGATCATATAGAGAAAATAATGAAAATCGATATTAAAACAAACTACTATCTGAAATAAAACTTGTCATAATATTCATCTTTCCAAAAGTGGCACATTTGATTTTCATCATTGGGTAGGTAATATTTTTGTACTTTATTAAAAAATTACTAAATGGAGTTTGTTGGAGAATGAGACCAAAGTACAGAAAAATTAAGGTTCCTAAGAAGCCTAAAATTCAAACTTTATTGGGCAAGTTCTAATTATGAAATTGCAGATATATACCAAACTGCATTAAATAGGAGTAAGTGTAAAATAACTGCTCGAACAAAAATATCTTATTTCAGAAATGGGAAAAGAAATTGAGTAGCACCTTTAAAAAGTTTAAGAGACATAAAATGGCATCAAGAGAAAAAGCTAATAGTGACTAAAAGTTAAAAATTTCAATTCAGGAAATATTTCGAGAATTTAATTTGTATATATTATTAATTTGAGCCTTTTTAACAGTATGCTTTTCCCCTCTGAAAACTTTATCATAATCTAATAAGCCCATTCTTTAACTCTATTTTACATCTGAAAGAAAACTGAAGCTGAAAGTGGTTAAGACGTCTCGCGAGTACTTAAACTCAGGTGTATACTATTTGACTCTAAGCCCAAACTTCTCAGTACATTGTTGCCCTTAACAAGGCTTAACGTGGTCATTGTGGTTCTTCACTGTTTGCCCTAAGTCAAGCGTTTCTGGATACTTTATTAGTACTTCATGATACTAATAAAGAGTTAAACTGCATGACACTTACCAAGAAGGAAAAAAAAGCTACTTTCAATTGAGTGACATATACCAGAAAGCTGAGGAGCACACGCTGTACCACAACTATGATTATTAGTTTTTAGAAGCAACAAACCTAAATTTTTGAATCTGGCTTAATTTCGTGTTTGAAAAAGGCCAGAAAGGAGGAGGGTACCATACACCTAGCTGAATTCGCTGAATCGGCTCACTGCGCGAACTTCGGTGCTAAATCTGGACAGGACAGTAGCGAAAATCAAAGCGCCTTAGACTTGCCAAAAGAAAACTATAAAACCGCTCGTGAAACAACCCACCGGTTCGCAAATCTGGAAAGGTGAGGGCCAAAGGAGAATCAGGACTGGAGGATGGGACTGAAGGACTGAGTCTAAACAGGATCGACTATGCTCACCGTGCTTTCTCCCGAAGTCGCCCGGAGCTTACCTCCTTGACCGGTGGGAATTTCTTCTTGCATTCCAGGGACAGGGCCCGCAGATCGCTCTGCATATTCTCCAGCAGCTTCTTAACCGCCTCGGGGCTGTTGGTGCCAGACATGATCCACCAAGCCCCGTGCCAATTTCTGAGTGGCGCAAACGAACTCTGGCACTTGTCAGTTCCTTGGGGCGACAGAGAGCTCCCTTCAGGCGCCTCTGGCCCTAGGGCTGTCGGCCCCTAGGGCTCCACGGGGGCTCGAGCCGGCCTGGGCAGCGAGCCCGAGAGCCCCCCGCGGCCTCCTCGCAACTGCCCCCGCTCTTATCCTAGGGGCCCCCCGCAGTCGCCCCGCCCTGCTAGGCTCCGCCGACTCTGGCGGAGGAGCCCACCAGGCGGGCAGCTCTCTCCCGCTGACGCAGGCTCGGCTTACACCGGTTGTCACCAGCCAAGCTGGAGAGAAGCTTCAGCGCTGTCTCCCCAAGCCCCCTAGACTCGCCGACGCCATTAGCCGAGTCGCCCACAATTCCGAGCGCGGCCGGGACACGTCAGCTACACTTCCGGGCAACGCGGCCACCGCCTCCGCCGCGGCCAACCCGAGCGTCGGGTCGTAGGCAGGGCGTGGCCAGGGGCGTGGTCACGCTCGGGGCGGGCCCAGATCAGGGCTGGGGCGCTTCCGTGGGCCCAATTCCCAGCCTCGGAGTCGGCTTAGGGTACAGTTTTCCCGAGGTTCGCTTACTTTTTAGTGACAGGTGTCTGAATAGTGCCCCTGGTACTCCTTGTTGCGTCTGTGTTTATGTTTCTACGAAATTGTATTTCGGTGTAAACAGTTTGCTTCCTTTTGGATTAATCCTCATTTGTCCTGTCGCTCATTTCTGTCCCTTCGAATCTCGGAACAACTGGCCCCAAATCAACGCCTACCTTCTGTTCATCCTCCCCCCAACCAAAGCATGCCCTTACGTACAAAGTACATTTACTGCGAACCAGTCACTTATCTTCCTAACCTGTAAAATGGAGCATTAAACTGCCCTCTACTCCAAACCCTTTGCTCGTTTTCCATTTTACCCAAAGTAAAAGCCAAAATTCCTCTGTTCACCTACCTAACGCTCTGCGATCTGCCTCGCCTCCTTTACTGCATGTCTGTCTCCTCATTAAAATGAAAATTCAGAAGAGTTTAAATGTTTGGTTTTTTTTTTCCGGTTTTGTTCCCGGCTGTATCTCCAGTGCTTGGCACACAGTAGATGATCAATATTTATTGAATGAACGGATACTCTACTAAAAACAGTGTTTTGATGCTCAAATAATGAACCCACATAAAAGCCTTCAGTTAGGTTTGAAGTGCATGTGAGGGAAAGACAAACAGCAAAGGAAGCTGTGCTTCTCTGAAGATCCAGTTGTGTGTGTAGGAAAGCTTGCTTTGCTTCTCCGAAGATCCAGTAGAATGTGTGTGTGTTTGCCTGGCTTCTCTGACAACCAGTGGGCAAGTGCTTTTATTTATTAATTTATATTTTGGGTAAGTGCTTTTCAAGGGAAGTTTCTAGGTGGGTATAAGCCGGGGCAGGGGAGGGATTGCCATGTGGAAACAGAACAGTCACCTCTGCAGGTCACTATATTTTTGCCCAAGACATTTCACACCTGCTGAGTAGGCCGCAAAAAAAGGTTAGAGGGAAGCTTGAAACAGGATAAAGGTAGATGAAGAAATGAACACCTTCAGACAACTGAGCTGATGACACCTTTATAGCACAGAACACAGGGACTTATGAAATTGTCAGTGGGTAGCAATGTTGGTTAGGCAATGCTGGTTGTAAAATAAGTAATTACTTGCACCACAAGTAATTCATAAACTTTTTTTTTTCTTTTTTTCCTTTCTAAGATGAAGCAAAGCAAGTGTAGATGAAGGTGGCAGATGTGGTAAAAGTCATTTGTATCATTTGTGCCTATTACATCACTTCTGGGAAACTTGACAGTTGTATTAAAAGATATGAGTTTAGCAAATAAAAAAAAAAAACTTTGGCAGAATATGCGACTATGTAGCAGACATGATTTTTGAAGTTCTAGAGAGGTTTTAAAAATGAGCCTCTAATAACTGGCTACTAATCTAGGATTAAGATCCTGTCCAGTGCCTTTCCCTATGTAGTCAATTTTCTATTGAAATTTAATTTTTTAATTGTTAGTCACTTTGGCATGACTGACTCAAAATCAATCTTCTTAAAGTCTTTTACATCTATTAATGTTGGGGAATGCAATTGGAATTCATTCATTAAAGCAACCCATAATGATTTGATATGCCAAAATTTTCTTAATGTGCAACAGTTACCTATAGCTAGTCTTCTATAAAAGAAATTTACTTCTTTTATAATACGAAAAAAAAGAAAAAAGTTCTACACATACATATGCCCAGAGAAGTTGTTCTGCCCGGGAAATATGCATAGCTTCATGACAAAACCAGGCAAGTCAGCAGAGCTAAAACTAGTTTTTGATTTCACAAGTTAAGAAATCGGATAAACTAAGGAGTTAGCATTCCAAAAACAGATTCATTTCTCTTTTTGTACCAAAATACTTCAAATATGTATTATCATTTTCAAGTATCTCAAGTTCAGTTCGGTTCAGTTCAGTCCAGTTCAGTCGCTCAGTTGTGTCCGACTCTTTGCAACCCCATGAATCGCAGCACGCCAGGCCTCCCTGTCCATCACCAACTGCCAGAGTTTACCCAAACTCACGTCCATGAGTCGGTGATGCCATCCAACCATCTGTCATCCCCTTCTCCTCCTGCCCTCAATCTTTCCCAGCATGAGGGTCTTTTAAATGGGTCAGCTCTTTGCATCAGGTGGCCAAAGTACTAGAATTTCAGCTTCAACATCAGTCCTTCCAATGAACACCCAGGATTGATCTCCTTTAGGATGGACAGGTTGGATCTCCTTGCAGTCCAAGGGCCTCTCAAGAGTCTTCTCCAACACCACAGTTCAAAAGCATCAATTCTTCGGCACTCAGCTTTCTTTATGGTCCAACTCTCACATCCATACATGACCACTGGAAAAACCATAGCCTTGACTAGACAGACCTTTGTTGACAAAGTAATGTCTCTGCTTTTTAATATGCTGTCTAGGTTGGTCATAACTTTCCTTCCAAGGAGTAAGCGTCTTTTAATTTCATGGCTGCAATCACCATCTCAAGTAGTACTTTTAAAATTACAGCACACCTGTAATGTAGGAATGAGTGTAATGTGCCTACAAAATCTGTCTTCATTGAAAATTACACTAATAAATTTCTGATAAATTTAACCTTTTATTATATAAATAATGCTTTCATAGCATTATCAACTAGTTGTTAAGCCTCAGGCTCTCAAGTCAAAAAGCTCTCTGTTTGAATCTCTGCCCTGTTACTTACCACTTGGGTAACTTCAGCAAATTACTTAACCTCTCTAATTTTCAGTTTTCACTTCTTTAAACAAAGAAAATACAAGTGGTTTCCTCATTAAGTAGTTCTAATATCTAAATGGGACATTGCAGGTAACGTACAATGCCCAGTACTCATTAAATGTTTTAAATAGTAGAAAAAGGTGACCTTGAGATCATTATTTATGCTGTCATTTATTAACTTCTAAATAGACTTGAATATGAGCTAGTTCTAACCTTCCAGTTGAAAATTAGGAAATCCATCTTTTTTGAACATTTATTATGAGTCTTTTAGGAAAGTAAACTAACAGTGAGCAGATGAACATGTATTCGTGTACAAGAAAACTTGTCTACTATCATTTTGAAATATCTATCTCAGTGTAATGATGAAATACAAATATGACTCAATCTACCTTTCTAGTTGTTTAATCCCTGAGATTTTGCCATCATTCATTTATTCTCCTCTTGGACTTTTCTTTCCCTTGTGGCTCAGCTGGTAAAGAATCCTCCTGCAATGAGGGAGACCTGGGTTTGATCCCTGGGTTGGGGAGATCCCCTGGAGAAGGGAAAGGCTTCCCACTCCAGTATTTTGGCCTACAGAATTCCATGGATTGTATAGTCCATGGGGTTGCAGAGAGTCAGACATGACTGAGCGGCTTTCACTTTCTTCACCTACTGCTTAAATATTAATATTTCCAAGGGTTCTATTCCCTTCTCTCTTTTCTTAATTTTTCCTCTCAGAGTGATCTTATGCACACCAGTGACTTCAATTACTACCAATCCATTGGTATCACCCTGTATAACCTACATTTTGACAAATATCAATAGAATGTTCAGATTAACAGAAATACTATAATAGACACACCAGTTAGATTTACTTGTCTACAGGAAACAAAAAGGAACATAGTTGTAATATCAGCTAAGATATGAACATGAAAGCCTCTAAACCTTCCAACTCAGACCTTCTGGAACATACAACATCAGAACTCCTGGAAATTTTACTTCCCGTTATAGTCCTAACCTTATATACATAAAGCTAGATGGTCCTATACATAGCCTTATGTAGAGACCACCTCATTGAGACAAGGTAAGTCATTAGTCTCAGAATTATACCTTGTATAACATGACAGCTAAGAGGCAATACAGAGGATATTCAGACATAAATGAAAAAAGAAAGACATACCCATTTGAATGCAGAGTTCCAAAGAATAGCAAGAAGAAATAAGAAAGCCTTCCTCAGTGATCAGTGCAAAGAAACAGTCAAAAACAATAGAATGGGAACAACTAGAGATCTCTTCAAGAAAATTAGAGATACCAAGGGAATGCTCAAACTGCCGCACGATTACACTCATCTCACACGCTAGTAAAGTAGTGCTCAAAATTCTCCAAGCCAGGCTTCAGCAATACGTGAACCGAGAACTTCCAGATGTTCAAGCTGGTTTTAGAAAAGACAGAGGAACCAGAGATCAAATTGCCAATATCCGCCAGATCATTAAAAAAGCAAGGGAGTTCCAGAAAAACATCTATTTCTGCTTTATTGACTACGCCAAAGCCTTTGATTGTGTGGATCACAATAAACTGTGGAAAATTCTGAAAGAGATGGGAATACCAGACCACCCAACCGGCCTCTTTTAAAAAAAAAAAAAATATGGAACGCTTCACGAATTTGCGTGTCATCCTTGCACAGGGGCCGACCTGCCTCTTGAGAAACCTGTATGCAGGTCAGGAAGCAACAGTTAGAACTGGACATGGAACTACAGACTGGTTCCAAATAGGAAAAGGAGTACGTCAAGGCTGTATATCGTCACCCTGCTTATTTAACTTATATGCAGAGTACATCATGAGAAACACTGATCTGGATGAAGCACTAGCTGGAATCAAGATTGCTAGGAGAAATATCAACACCCTCAGACATGCAGATGACACCACCATTATGGCAGAGAGTGAAGAGGAACTAAAAAGCCTCTTGATGAAAGTGAAAGAGGAGAGTGGAAAAGTTGGCTTAAAGCTCAACATTCAGAAAACTAAGATCATGGCATCTGGTCCAATCACTTCATGGGAAATAGATAGGGAAACACTGGAAACAGTGGCAGACTTTATTTTGAGGGCTCCAAAATCACTGCAGATGGTGACTGCAGCCATGAAATTAAAAGATGCTTACTCCTTGGAAGGAAAGTTATGACCAACCTAGATAGCATATTAAAAAGCAGAGACGTTACTCTGCCAACAAAGGTCCGTCTGGTCAAGGCTATGGTTTTTCTAGTAGTCATGTATGAATGTGAGAGTTGGACCATAAAGAAAGTTGAGTGCCGAAGAATTGATGCTTTTGATGGTGTTGGCAAAGACTCTTGAGAGTCCCTTGGACTGCGAGGAGATCCAACCAGTCCATCCTAAAGGAGATCAGTCCTGGGTGTTCATTGGTAGAAGTGATGTTGAAGCTGAAACTCCAATACTTTGGCCACCTGATGTGAAGAACTGACTCATTTGAAAAGATCTTGATGCTGGGAAAGATTGAAGGCGGGAAGAGAAGGGGATGACAGAGGATCAGATGGTTGGATGGCATCACCAACTCAATGGACACGAATTTGAGTAGACTCCGGGAGTTGGTGATGGACAGGGAGGCCTGGCATGCTGCAGTCCATGGGGTTGCAAAGTCGGACACAACTGAGCGACTGAACTGAACTAATAGTCTCAGCTTCCCTAGCCTAACACAAGCTATTCCAAGTGTGTTTGTAAAGTTGGTGCTATGGAAATAAACCAAGAAATTATTATTCATATCTCTCTGAAACTCATGATATCAAGCCCTTATTTTCCAAATTTATAACTCCACAGCTCTTGTGTGAGATCTTGATATGAACTCTCCACCTCGTACTTGACATCTTTACCTGGAAGTTTCATTGGCACATAATACTCTGCTCCAGAAAGGCATTGATCCTTTTCATACATCACCATTCTCAATGAAAGGCAATACTATCTATCTGGTTACCCAGACAAGGAAACAAAGAATCAAACTTGCCTAACCCTGCTCCCTCACTTACTACACCTAAGCTGAGTTAAATTCTGTTCATTCATCCCCCTTCGTAACTTCCCAGTTCACCAATCACCCCATCATCATCTCTCAATGATTCAAAACAGTTTCCAAAATATAATCCTGCCTCTTGGGCATTTTTAGCATATTTCCACATTGATCCCAGGGGCTTCTCTCTGAAAGGAAAATGTCAATCCCTTTTATGATTATTGTTTTAGCTTAAAGTCCAAACTCCTTTCCATGGTGTACTAGGTTAGATTATTTTTAAATACTTCAGGCAGTGGGGGTTCAAAGAACAGTGCATGAGAAAATAGGAGAGAAAGGAGTTTCAACCACAAAGCCGGGCTATGGGAATAGAGGAAAGGCTTAGCTTCACAGAGCCTAGAATGTCATTTGAAAACTTCAAAGACTTCTGGCATCTGCAACTCCTTGATTAATCTCAGCAGCAGATGTATTTTGTTTCCTTTTTCTAGAATACTTAAATATTACCGAGACATATCTACTCTATGTTTCTGCTAATATTTCTCCTGCCTCTTTCAACCAATTACCTCACTCCAATTCTGCACATCAGTGAGATTCTGTTTTCTTACAGCTTTCTGCTTCCTCACGTCTTCTGCTGTCTCATGACTTCTGCTGCTTTTCTTATTCTCTGTGTCTCTTTAGCTTCTGTCTCACTACACACGATCATCAACTACATACTTTCTCTTTATGTGTCACAGTTATATTTCTAAAGAGAAAGAATCTACATGGTTCTGCAAAGCATATATGCATGGTATATTCTGATTCTGCAGTGCTTTTTGCTGGACCACCTCCTAAGTCCCTGAAAAGAATACAGATTCACTGTTTTTGGAGCAGGAGGTGCACCTGGTTCACACATGCACCTGTGGTCAAGGGTGATTGATTTATGTGGTCAGAGTAAGGGGCTCATGTGATACATACATGGACATCTGTGTTGAATAAAATGAATGAGAGAGCTGTTAGTTGAATGAATTAACAAGAAATTTTATTTGCAAATGTGTAAGTGCTTTCCGAAACACCAATACTTTGGCTACCTGATGCAAAGAGCCAACTCATTGGAAAAGACCCTGATGCTGGGAAAGATTCAGCGCAGGAGGAGTAGGAGGCAACAGAGGATGAAATGGTTGGATGACATCACCAACTCAACGGACATGACTTTGAGCAAACTTCAGGAGATGGTGAAGGACAGGGAAGCCTGGCATGCTGCAGTCCATGGGGTTGTAGAGAGTCAGACGTGACTTAGCGACTGAACAACAAACAGTGCTTTCTTACTCATTCTTATCAGTAATTATATATTAATTATTATTTATAATCTAAAGTGTTTGGAGATTTAAAGTTTGTTAAACTCATAAGTTTAGTTTATGAATTTAACAGCTGCTATGAATTTAACTTTAAATTTATTTTAGCCTCCCTCTATTATTTTTCCTTTGTCATCGTTAATTCTCTCTGAATTATTTTTCCTGAAATCAACTCATTTTCACATTTGTTTTTAAAGAGTTTCACTTAGTCCAGAAATAATTAGTCTTTAACACCTCTTGGTACATACTGTCTGTGTATTTCTTAATGTATATTCTCAAAGAATCCCTTAAGCTTTAATTTTCAGAATTAAAAATTATAGAATATATTATATAGAAATTTAAAATATAGGCATTTTCGAACAGTGCCCGATTGTCAGGCCCTGTATGTAGGAGCTTTGTCTGCCCACATGGGTGACCAACCAGTTCCACTGACTGGAACTTCCTGGAGTCCATTGTCTCCCCTGAATAGTAATGTCATCTCTTGTTTGTTAATCTGTTCTTGAATAGCAAATGCCACCTCTCTGTCTAGACGTCTTCCTGTGGCCTCTTCTCTAGCCCATTCTTCCCACTTCTCAACCTACTACTTTTTCACCAAATGGGCACATATGATTTCACACTCCCACCCTTCCTAATTAGCCCTAACTCATTGCAGTTAACACATCTGTGTCCAGCTGAAAACGTGTTTTAGAGTTAGAAGACATGTCCCATAGGAGACTGTGTTGGTTTAAGTCAATATTTTCTAATTGGGAAAATCAGGAGAGAGATGGTCCATGCAAAGCAGCATCCAGATTGTTGGTCTTTAAAAGTCTTCCTCTAAGTCTGAAGATAAATAACAGTTACCATATCTAGAGGAACTGTGTGGGAAGCTCTATAACAGATGTATTTACTTTCAGACCCACTAAGTTCTTTTGCTCACTTTAATATCAAATTAAACAATATAATCTCTCTTGAAATTTTTGAAGCACTCAACAGCAATCAATTGGCTGTGTGGTCTAACACACAGCATGTTATGCACATTTGGCCCCCAAAACAATGAAATAAATAAATGAAAACAACCACAAATGAATTTATATTTTATGATGTGAATATAAACTGATGAGAGAATTAAATCTCCTGGGTCCATTAACAATAAGTCTAACTTGTAAAATAAACACATGCATTTACTATCTACTTAATTTAAACTTTGCAGAAGAATCCTGTGATTAAGAATTACTGTTTCTATTTCACAGGTGAGGAAACCAGACTCAAGGAAGCGTAGTTCACTTACTGTGCATATGTGCTCAGCTGCTCAGTAATGTTCAACTCTTTGGGACCCCATGGACTGTAGCCCACCAGGCTCCTCTGTCCATGGGATTTTCCAGGCAAAAATACTGGAGTGGGTTGCTATTTCCTTCTCCAGGGGATCTTCCCAACCCAGTGATCAAACCCATAACTCTTGTGTCTCCTTCATTGGCAGGCGAATTCTTCACCACTGCACCAGCAGGGAAGTCCAGAGAATAACATAGTTCCATCTAACTATACGCTTTTCTTTCTGTTTCCCTGCTATACTACGAGGTCTTTGATGGAAAGGCCCTGTATTAGTCATTGCTACGCTCCTGGCAACTGGCATATATATACTAAGCTTCAATAAACATTCATTCTGATTACCGGGATTCTTGTCCTCTATTAACAGAGGAACAAAAGTACTGAGAAATTTACCAAAATAAGAGTTCAAGCAAAGGAAAACAAAATAAGGGACTAGAGTATACACTGTAAAAACCTCCAGCTCCCACAGAGAGAACTGGGATAAATCCTGTGGAAGTGAGGACTGCCATTGTACATCTTCTCCCAAATAGCTGCTTCCTCCCCTCAAGAAATATTCCCTGAGTGACTGAATGAAAGAGCGATTGAGTGAGTAAATGAATGCTGCTACTAGGATGAGATTTCTTTCTTCAAATTTTAAGACCTGACCTGTGAAAATACTTGGCCATTGTAGAAACAACTGTATATTGCATATGGTGTGTGACAGACATAAATGTCTCAACGCTTTGAAATAAAATTTGAATAACAACCAGACTTCTTGAGATCAGTGAAAACAATGGAGATTCTTGATCAAGATTTAATTACTCTACAGATGGTCAAAGATGACTTTTGTGATTCTGGTAATATATATCTGACACTTGGTAAATCTCATAAATTACTATGTTATAGGATTGATGACTTTGCATTTTTAAAATCAGTGTTAGAATTAAAATCATACCAATATCAGGAATATGAAAACAAACACTCAAAAAAAAAAAAAAAAAGAAACCAATCCATTCACATTCCTACCCTCTGATTAAGTTTTTGGTTTTCATATATTTTTTATAGTTCCTGTAATATTACCTGGCAGAGCACCAGGTAAGTGAACAGAGGAATCCTTTGTGTACTTTTGATAATAAACTGTATCTGTTTGCTAAGAAAGTCACTTATTCCCTACACTAGGATCTGAAGGTCATACTATTTTGTGGTAGAGTTATTAAATCATTCCAGTTTCAGTTCCGTAGCTTTTTATTTATTTTTCTCACTTGTCTATTTTCATTTAATTTCAGACCACAAAAAAAAAAAAAAAAAGAGATGGGGTAATTCAACAGTTCTTGAATCCATAAGTATATTTAAGAAACTCTGTCTATCACCTGCACTTTCCCCTGGCAGTTCTAACTCCCTTCTGTCTCCATCTTCTGCCAATTTTCCCATTTCCAGCCCTCGGTCCCCCAGAGCATGTTATCTTCCCTGCAGCCAAAAAGAGCAACAGAAAAAGAAAAGGTTTTAAAGACAGGAATTTAATTTTTTTGGTTCCCTTCCTCCAACCTTCCTGTTTCCCAGTTGCCTGCTCTTTGCCTGACTCTACCATTAGCCAGACTGACGTCTAGAAGCCCCATGAATCATTAGTATTACATCAGGTAGAGGACTGAGTTTATTTCTCAGCAATTGATCTTTTCTTTTTTCTAACATGTTTCCATTTCAATGTTAACTGTACTTTGCTTCTTTTCAAAAGACAAAGCAAAATCTTTTTGGAGTCACATGGGTTTAGTGCTAGAAAGGAGGTTAGAGATCATCTAATCTACTTGTTTCACAGAAATGCATAAGGCCACAGATGACCCAAGCTAGTCCGTGATGATTCAGTAAATGAAAAAATTCTAGCACAGTACTTATAACATGACTGGTGCTCAAAAAGTATGTGCTCCATGTCCTCTTAATACACAGCCTAGAATATCAGCAAATCTTCACTATAAGGTATTTAGAGGCATGTGTGTGTTGCTCAGTCGTGTCTGACTCTTTACAACTCCATGGACTGTAGCGCTCCAGGCTCCTCTGTTCATGGAATTCTCCAGGCAAGAATACTAGAGTGGAAGACGGCGGAGGAATAGGACGGGGAGACCACTTTCTCCCCAACAAATTCATGGAAAGAACAATTGAACGCAGAGCAAACTTCACGAAACAACTTCTGATCACTAGCTGAGGTCATCAGGTGCCCAGAAAAGCAGCCCATTGTCTTCGAAAGGAGGTAGGACAAACTAAAAGATGAAAAGAGAGACAAAAGAGCTAAGGACGGAGATCCGTCCCGGGAAGGGAGTCTTAATAGAGGAAGTTTCCAAACACCAGGAAACCCTCACACTGGCGGGTCTGGGGTAAGTTTTTGAATCTCGGAGGGCAACCTGACTGGGAGGGGAAGAATAAATAAAACCCACAGATTACGTGCCTAAAAGCAACTCCCAGCAGAAAAGTACCCCAGACGCCCGCATCCACCACCAGCAAGTGGGGGTGGAACGGAGAGGAGAGGGCGGCATTGCTTAGGGCAAGGACCCTGCCTGAGTGCCCTGAGGACAATCGGAGGGAGCTTTTGTAAGTTACCAACTTAAACTGTGGGATAGCAAGAGAGAGAGAGAGAAAATTAACCGGCCGGAACACACTGCCGGCCGTTCGCAGAACAAAGGGACCGAGAAAGTCCAGAGAAGAGCTCGCAGGCTGCGGACCGGCCCAGCCCCGCCGGAGGCAGGAGGCAGGGGGGAGGGGAAGGGGCAGGCTCGGCCCCAAGGACCGCATCCCCTGCCACACTGCAAGCAGGCCTCCAGTTTCTAATCAAAGACCTCCTGAGATTCTGGATGGGCGACATCCGCCGGGAGGGTCGCGGCCAGACACAGGGCGCAGGCACCCGACTGACGCGGGTGGAAACTGAGACTGGGACCGCGGAGGGGAGAAGGCGCATGCACCCGGGGAGAGTGCGCCCGTCAAACCCCTGGCTGCCTGAGCCGCTCGGGCCTGGGAAGGCACAAAACGCAGGCGCAGCCGACTCTGCGCTTTTGTGGAACACCCGAGGAGTGGAAGCGCAGCGCAGGGCACGCTCCATATAGAGTAGCCGGGAGCCTGAGCAGCGTAGACGGGGAAAGCAGCGCCCGTCCTTCCCCGCAGTGTGATGGAACTAGCAACCTGAATAAGAGATGACCTCCGCCCGCCTGTGTCAGGGCGGAAATTAGACACTGAAGAGACCGGCAAACAGAAGTCAAATAAACAAAGGGAACCGCTTCAGAAGGGACCGGTGCAATAGATTAAAATCCCTGTAGAAAACACCGACTACCCCGGAAGGGGCCTGTAGATATCGAGAAGTGTAAGCAGGAACGAGGAGCTATCTGAAACTGAACCGAACCCTCACTGACCACAACAGCGCCAGAGAAACTCCTAGATATATTTTTACTTTTTCTTTTAATTAAAAAAAATTTTTTTTCTTTTTTCTTTTTTTTATTTTTTCTCTTTTGTTTTCTTTTAAAATTCCCTATTACCCCCCCATTACTCCTTAACTTTCATTTTCATAGATTTTTACGATTTTTATTAATTAGGAAAAAAATTTTTTTTCTTGTTTTTTTTTCCTTTTTCTCTTCTTTTTTCTATTTTTCTTTTCTCTTATTTCCTTTTAAAGTCCTCTATTACTCCTCTACTACTCCTTAATTTTCATTTTCATTACACTATAACCTTGCAAAAAAAAAAAAAAAAGAGAGAGAAGACCTATTTTTAAACTGAACTTCATATATATTTCTAAAATTTTTTTGTGTTTTGGTTTTTGTTTTTAATATTGTATTTTTAAGAGTCTAACCTCTACTCTAGATTTTTAATCTTTGTTTTTCAGTATATGATATAAATTGTGGACATTTAAGAATCCAACATTCAGTTCCCATTTTTATTCAGGAGTGTGTTGATTACTCTCTCCCAGTCTTGACTCTCCGTTTTCTACCTCAGAACACCTCTCTTTCCTCCTTTCCCCTTCTCTTCCCAATCCAATTCTGTGAATCTTTGTGGGTGTCTGGGCTACGGAGAACACTCTGGGAACAGACAACTGCGTAGATCTGTCTCTCTCCTCTTGAGTCCCCCTTTTTGTCCTCCTGCTCATCTCTATCTCCCTCCTCCCTCTCCTCTTCTTCATGTAACTCTGTGAACCTCTCTGGGTGTCCCTCACAGGGGAGAATCTTTTCACCATTGACCTAGAAGTTTTATTATCAGTGCTGTATAGTTGGAGAAATCTTGAGACTACTGGAAGAATAAAACTGAAATCCAGAGGCAGGAGACTTAAGCCCAAAACCTGAGAACACCAGAAAACTCCTGACTACATGGAACATTAAGTAATAAGAAACCGTCCAAAAGCCTCCATACCTACACTGAAACCAACCACCACCCAAGAGCCAATAAGTTTTAGAGCAAGACATACCACGCAAATTCTCCAGCAACACAGGAACATAGCCCTGAGAGTCAACATACAGGCTGCCCAAAGTCACACCTAACACATAGACACATCTCAAAACTCATTACTGGGCACTCCATTGCCCTCCAGAGAGAAGGAATCTAGTTCCATGCACCAGAACACCGACACAAGCTTCCCTAACCAGGAAACCTTGACAAGCCAATTGTCCAACCCCACCCACTGGGTAAAACCTCCACAATAAAAAGGAACCACAGACCTCCAGAATACAGAAAGCCCACTCCAGACACAGCAATCTAAACAAGATGAAAAGGCAGAGAAATACCCAACAGGTAAAGGAACATGAAAAATGCCCACCAAGTCAAACAAAAGAGGAGGAGACAGGGAATCTACCTGAAAAAGAATTTAGAATAATGATAATAAAAATGAGCCAAAATCTTGAAAACAAAATGGAGTTACAGATAAATAGCCTGGAGACAAAGATTGAGAAGATGCAAGAAATGTTTAATAAAGACCTAGAAGAAATAAAAAAGAGTCACTTAAAAATGAATAATGCAATAAATGAGATCAAAAACACTCTGGAGGGAACCAAGAGTAGAATAACGGAGACAGAAGATAGGATAAGTGAGGTAGAAGATAAAATGGTGGAAATAAATGAAGCAGAGAGGAAAAAAGAAAAAGGAATCAAAAGAAATGAGGACAACCTCAGGGACCTCTGGGACAATGTGAAATGCCCCAACATTCGAATCATAGGAGTCCCAGAAGAAGAAGACAAAAAGCAAGGCCATGAGAAAATACTCGAGGATATAATAGCTGAACACTTCCCTAAAATGGGGAAGGAAATAGCCACCCAAGTCCAAGAAACCCAGAGAGTCCCAAACAGGATAAACCCAAGGCGAAACACCCCAAGACACATATTAATCAAATTAACAAAGATCAAACACAAAGAACAAATATTAAAAGCAGCAAGGGAGAAACAACAAATAACACACAAAGGGATTCCCATAAGGATAACAGCTATCAATAGAAACAGTATCAATAGAAACCCTCCAGGCCAGAAGGGAATGGCAGGACATACTTAAGGTAATGAAAGAGAATAACCTACAACCTAGATTACTGTACCAGCAAGGATCTCATTGAGATATGAAGGAAAATTCAAAAGCTTTACGGACAAGCAAAAGCTGAGAGAATTCAGCACCACCAAACCAGCTCTTCAACAAATGCTAAAGGATCTTCTCTAGACAGGAAATGCAGAAAGGTTGTATAAACGTGAACCCAAAACAACAAAGTAAATGGCAACGGGACCACACCTATCAATAATTACCTTAAATGTAAATGGGTTGAATGCCCCAACCAAAAGACAAAGACTGGCTGAATGGATACAAAAACAAGACCCCTATATATGCTGTCTACAAGAGACTCACCTCAAAACAAGAGACACATACAGACTAAAAGTGAAGGGCTGGAAAAAAAATATTTCATGCAAACGGAGACCAAAAGAAAGCAGGAGTCGCAATACTCATATCAGATAAAATAGACTTTCAAATAAAGGATGTGAAAAGAGACAAAGAAGGACACTACATAATGATCAAAGGATCAATCCAAGAAGAAGATATAACCGTTATAAATATATATGCACCCAACATAGGAGCACCACAATATGTACGGCAAACGCTAACGAGTGTGAAAGAGGAAATTAATTGTAACACAATAATAGTGGGAGACTTTAATACCCCACTCACAACTATGGATAGATCAACTAAACAGAAAATTAACAAGGAAACACAAACCTTAAATGACACAATGGGCCAGCTAGACCTAATTGATATCTATAGGACATTTCACCCCAAAACAATCAACTTCACCTTTTTCTCAAGTGCACACGAAACCTTCTCCAGAATAGATCACATCCTGGGCCATAAATCTAGTCTTGGAAAATTCAAAAAAGTTGAAATCATTCCAGTCATCTTTTCTGACCACAGTGCAGTAAGATTAGATCTCAATTACAGGAAAAAAAAATAGTTAAAAATTCAAACATATAGAGGCTTAATAACACGCTTCTGAATAACCAAGAAATCATAGAAGAAATCAAAAAAGAAATCAAAATATGCATAGAAATGAATGAAAATGAAAACACAACAACCCAAAACTTATGGGACACTGTAAAAGCAGTGCTAAGGGGAAGGTTTATAGCATTGCAGGCTTACCTCAAGAAACAAGAAAAAAGTCAAATAAATAACCTAACTCTACACCTAAAGCAATTAGAGAAGGAAGAAATGAAGAATCCCAGGGTTAGTAGAAAGAAAGAAATCTTAAAAATTAGGGCAGAAATAAATGCAAAAGAAACTAAAGAGACCATAGCAAAAATCAACAAAGCTAAAAGCTGGTTTTTTGAAAAAATAAACAAAATTGACAAACCATTAGCAAGACTCATTAAGAAACAAAGAAGAACCAAATTAACAAAATTAGAAATGAAAAAGGAGAGATAACAACAGACAACACTGAACTACAAAGGATCATAAGAGATTACTACCAGCAGCTCTATGCCAATAAAATGGACAACTTGGAAGAAATGGACAAATTCTTAGAAAAGTTTAACTTTCCAAAACTGAACCAGGAAGAAATAGAAGATCTTAACAGACCCATCACAAGCAAGGAAATCGAAACTGTAATCAGAAATCTTCCAGCAAATAAAAGCCCAGGACCAGATGGCTTCACAGCTGAATTCTACCAAAAATTTAGAGAAGAGCTAACACCTACCTTACTCAAACTCTTCCAGAAAATTGCAGATGAAGGTCAACTTCCAAACTCATTCTATGAGGCCACCATCACCCTAATTCCAAAACCAGACAAAGATGCCACAAAAGAAGAAAACTAGAGGCCAATATCACTGATGAACATAGATGCAAAAATCCTTAACAAAATTCTAGCAAACAGAATCCAACAACATATTAAAAAAAATCATACACCATGACCAAGTGGGCTTTATCCCAGGAATGCAAGGATTCTTTAATATCCACAAAGCAATCAATGTAATACACCACATTAACAAATTGAAAGATAAAAACCATATGATTATCTCAATAGATGCAGAGAATGCCTTTGACAAAATTCAACACCGATTTATGATTAAAACTCTCCAGAAAGCAGGAATAGAAGGAACATATGTCAACATAATAAAAGCTATATATGACAAACCCACAGCAAGCATTACCCTCAATGGTGAAAAATTGAAAGCATTTCCCTTGAAATCAGGAACAAGACAAGGGTGCCCACTCTCACCACTACTATTCAACATAGTTTTGGAAGTTTTGGCCACAGCAATCAGAGCAGAGAAAGAAGTAAAAGGAATCCAGATAGGAAAAGAAGTCGTGAAACTCTTGCTGTTTGCAGATGACATGATCCTCTACATAGAAAACCCTAAAGACTCTACCAGAAAATTACTAGAGCTAATCAATGAATATAGTAAAGTTGCAGGATATAAAATTAACACACAGAAATTCTTGCATTCCTATACACTAACAATGAGAAAACAGAAAGAGAAATTAAGGAAACAATACCATTCACCATTGCAACAAAAAGAATAAAATACTTAGGAGTATATCTACCTAAAGAAACAAAAGACTTATACATAGAAAACTATAAAACACTGATGAAAGAAATCAAAGAGGACACAAACAGATGGAGAAACATACCGTGTTCATGGATTGGAAGAATCAATATTGTTAAAATGGCTATACTACCCAAAGCAATCTATAGATTCAATGCAATCCCTATCAAGCTACCAATGGTATTTTTCACAGAACTAGACCAAAGAATTTCACAATTTGTATGGAAATACAAAAAACCTCGAACAGCCAAAGTAATCTTGAGAAAGAAGAATGGAACCGGAGGAATCAACCTGCCTGACTTCAGACCCTACCACAAAGCCACAGTCATCAAGAGAGTATGGTACTGGCACAAAGACAGAAATATAGATCAATGGAACAGAATAGAAAGCCCAGAGATAAATCCACGAACCTATGGGCACCTTATCTTTGACAAAGGAGGCAAGTATATACAATGGAAAAAAGACAACCTCTTTAACAAGTGGTGCTGGGAAAACTGGTCAACCACTTGTAAAAGAATGAAACTAGAACACTTTCTAACACCATACACAAAAATAAACTCAAAATGGATTAAAGATCTAAATGTAAGACCAGAAACTATAAAACTCCTAGAGGAGAACATAGGCAAAACACTCTCCGACATGAGTCACAGCAGGATCCTCTATGACCCACCTCCCAGATTATTGGAAATAAAAGCAAAACTAAACAAATGGGACCTAATGAAACTTAAAAGCTTTTGCACAACAAAGGAAACCATAAGTAAGGTGAAAAGACAGCCCTCAGATTGGGAGAAAATAATAGCAAATGAAGAAACAGACAAAGGATTAATCTCAAAAATATACAAGCAACTCTTGAAGCTCAATTCCAGAAAAATAAAAGACCCCATCAAAAAGTGGGCCAAAGAACAAAACAGTCATTTCTCCAAAGAAGACATACAGGTGGCTAACAAACACATGAAAAGATGCTCAACATCACTCATTATCAGAGAAATGCAAATCAAAACCACAATGAGGTACCATTACATGCCAGTCAGGATGGCTGTTATCCAAAAGTCTACAAGCAATAAGTGCTGGAGAGGGTGTGGAGAAAAGGGAACCCTCTTACACTGTTGGTGGGAATGCAAACTAGTACAGCCACTATGGAGAACAGTGTGGAGATTTCTTACAAAACTGGAAATAGAACTGCCATATGACCCAGCAATCCCACTTCTGGGCATACACACTGAGGAAACCAGATCTGAATGAGACACGTGCACCCCAATGTTCATTGCAGCACTGTTTATAATAGCCATGACATGGAAGCAACCTAGATGCCAATCAGCAGACGAATGGATAAGGAAGCTGTGGTACATATACACCATGGAATATTACTCAGCCGTTAAAAAGAATTTGTTTGAATCAGTTCTAATGAGATGGATGAACCTGGAGCCCCTTATACAGAGTGAAGTAAGCCAGAAAGATAAAGAACATTACAGCATACTAACACATATATATGGAATTTAGAAAGATGGTAATGATAACCCTATATGCAAAACAGAAAAAGAGACACAGATGTACAGAACAGACTTTTGGACTCTGTGGGAGAAGGCGAGGGTGGGATGTTTCGAGAGAACAGCATCGAAACATGTATTTTATCTATGGTGAAACAGATCACCAGCCCAGGTGGGATGCATGAGACAAGCGCTCAGGCCTGGTGCACTGGGAAGACCCAGAGGAATCGGGTGGAGAGGGAGGTGGGAGGGGGGATCGGGATGGGGAATACCTGTAACTCCATGGCTGATTCATGTCAATGTATGACAAAACCCACTGCAATGTTGTGAAGTAATTAGCCTCCAACTAATAAAAATAAATGAAAAAAAACAAGAATACTAGAGTGGGTTGCTATGCCCTTCTCCAGGGGATCTTCCTGACCCAGGAATCAAACCCGGGTTTCCTGCATTGCAGGAATATTCTTTACCATCTGAGCCACCAGGGAAGCAATGACAGATTCAGGGGCAGCTGGGTTCTTTTTTTTTTTTTTTTCCAAATTATTGGTGAGGTCAAGATGTCAGTCAAAATGGTGGAGTAGGTAGCCTGAAGGAATTGTCCCTTCATAGAAACACCAAAAAAATGAACAAAAACTGTCATAATAAACTCTGGAAAGCAGTCAAAGATTTATAGCAACCAAGAGAGCACTTAGTCAAGAAAAATGTGTCTGTTGTATTTTAGCTTAGCCGTGTCCCATGCCCGCTCCACACCCCAGCACAGCAGCAGACTTTCTGCATGGCGGTTCATGTTCTTGGTGTGGGCCCCTTGTTCTGGAGGGACTTAGGGGACCTCGTTCCCAGGGAATTGTGCTTGTCTATGATCTGTCAGGTGGTTTTCTGAAGGACTGACACAATACGATTGCCTCTTGTGCTCCTGACTTGGAGCTCTTAGGGCAGAAACACAGCTAAGGTATGGCAGTCTTTGAAAACACTGAAAGGCAAATGAACAAACTTAGGAAAATCTCTCAACATATAAATATATTCTAAATATCTATACATCTCTTTATATGCAAATATATATATAAATTACATACATACTATATACATTATATATATTTAAATGTAATTTAAATATATAAGCTATATATATTCATATATGTATGAATATGTATATTCAGACCATGGACTGCCAGACTGCTTTACAGAATGGGTGAACAAACTCGATTTGTCTCTAGCAGCATATGAGGGTTCCTGTGCCTCCACTTTCCTACTACCATTTTCAGTCACTCAGTCCAGTCGTTTAGTTGTATCCAACTCTTTGCAACCCCATGGACTGCAGCACGCCAGGCCGCCCTGTCCATCACCAAATCCTGGAGCTTACTCAAACTCATGTCCATTGAGTCGGTGATGCCATCCGACCATCTCATCCTCTGTCATCCCCTTATCCTTCTGCCTTCAATCTTTCCCAGCATCAGGGTCTTTTCCAATGAGTCGGTTCTTTGCATCAGGTGGACAGAGTAATGGAGCTTCAGCTTCAGCATCAGTCCCTCCACTGAATACTCAGGACTGATCTCCTTTAGGATGGACTGGTTGGATCTCCTTGCAGTCCAAGGGACTCTCAAGAGTCTTCTCCAACACCACAGTTCAAAAGCATCAATTCTTTGGCGCTCAGCTTTCTTTATAGTTCAACTCTCACATCCATACATGACATTTTACATTTACTTTTAACCAATCTGATAGAAAGTTTTATTTCACTGATCTTTGTATGTTTATCTACTTACTAATGACTTCATGTATCTCTTCATGTGCATGTCAGACATGAGGTTTCCTTTTCTGAGAGTTTGCCTGTTTCCATTGGGATTCTCTGTCAATATTGACTTGGAGGTATTTCTCATATATTTGACATATGAGCACCTCATCAGTGTCAGATAATGTTTTAATGCTTTCTCCTAATTTTCTGGATGTTTATTAACTTTGTTCACAACGTCCTTCATTGAAAAGAAATCTATAATTTTGATGAAGTCACACTGTCCAGGTCTTAGAACAGGGGATTTCATTATTTCTTCTCATCATTTCTTCATCTTCAGGATTGTGCTTTTTGGTAGTCCTCTCAAACCTCTGATTTTATTCAAGTTGTTTAAGCCAGGAGCTTGCATTTTGTGGATTTAATTTTAATCAGCCTGTGCATGGATTTGGAACAAGGAACATTCTACCAACTAATATGATTTTGAACAACCTAAGTTCTGCAAAGACCCCATTAACAAACTGATATCTAAATAAACCCTGATACCATGGGATCATCAGGGTTAGGCCTAAATAATCCTTCCTAATGTTTTCTAATAATATAATTAGATATGCCTATAATTAGAGACTGATTTGTCTGCTTATTATCTATACCCTTGAATCTTTGAGCAGTCTATTCTGTAGGGATAGTATCTGAGCTGTTTTCCACTCTTGTTAGCCCTATGTTTGATCTAGGTTGAATTTTTATTTAATTACAAGTTTTCATTAGCTTTTTAAAACTGTAAGTGGGTCCTGGCATCTCTGGGAATCACAAGAAGTGTAGCTAATTAATAAAGGTCTAGGGACTTCCCTGCTGGCCCAGTGGTTAAGACTCTGAGCTCCCAATGCAGGGGGCCTAGGTTCGATCCCTGGTCAGGGAACTAGATCCCACATGCTGCAACTAAGACCTGGTGCAGCCAAATAAATGAATAAATATTTTAAAAATAAATAAATAAATAAAGGTCTAGAAGCCCTGGAAAATATGTTTCTAAAACTGATTTGAACTATGTAGAAATTTTCTGTTTTCTCACGGTTCAAGAAAGTCCTTTCTTATTTCATTTAAGGCAGGTTGAGACCAATGCTTAAAAATGACTTGCTGGGAATTCCCTGGCATCCCAGTGGTTAGGATTCCATGCTTCCACTTCTAGGGACCCAGGTTTGATCTCTGGTCAGGGAACTAAGCTCTTGCAAACTGTGCAATGTGACAAAAAAAAAGACTTGTTGAGGAGGAACAATTGAAGTCCTTCATCTTTCCTGCCTTGAAGTCCAAGTATCAGGGAACTGGGGAGCCAGCAAAGCGGGCAACGTTTGGGGAAGGTGGGTAGATACAAGGAGCGTCAGGACGTGGTGGAGGAGATGTGAAGGAGCCTGAAGGAGCAGATGGATAAGGAAAGAAGGCAGGTGTGAGAGTCTTTGAGGCTGGAATAGAAGGGGGAGCTATGGTTGAGGAACCAGGTGACTCTTGAGAGGTTAAATGGCTTCAGATAAAGTTGGTTGAGATTGTTGAATGGCCTGATTAAAGTGATATTGAGGAAGTTACTTTTCAGTTTCTTCATACCAAGAGAAATAAGACCATTTCTAGAAGCAGTTTTTGGCCCTTAAGATGCATGGGTCTCCCATAAATGAACCAGCTTGGGGAGACCCCAAGAACCCCAGAGAGGAGACATTGATAGCTACAAAATATCCTTCGTAAAAATTTTTACATTTTTGGAGATCATAGACAGCATTAGTGCCATAGTGACAGAGCATATAGTCAGGAGGGAAGGAGCCTGGTGGAGTGACAATTACTCATGTGATTAGGCTGGTATTCAAACAACAAAAGACCTCATGAAAGATCTCTAGGAGTATTCCACTCAGCAGAAAAGAGCCAGGAGGAATTCCACCCAACAGAAAGAGTCAGGAATTGAATCCTCACTTAACTAAAAAAACTAAGATTTCCATCCAGAAAAATTCTCATCCAAATAGAAAAGGGCCACAAAGAGTTCCTCTCAATGGTTAAACCCCCACTCCAAAAGTGCCAAGATGTTGCTATAGAAAAATAGTATAGCAGTTCTTCAAAAAATTGACACTAGAACTACCATATAACCTAGCAATATCACTTCTGGGAATATATCCAAAAGAATAGAAAGCAGGGTCTCACAGAGATATTTGCACTCATCATGTTCATAGAAGCATTATTTACAGTAGACAAAATGGTAGAAGAAACCCAAAATGTTATTGACATTTGGAATAAAAACAATGCATGATTGGATTCACAGGTGAATGAATAAACGAAAAGCAGTTTATACATATGATGGAATATTATTAGCCTTAAAAAAAATCTGGCACATGTGACAACATGGATGAGTCTTGAGGACATCATATTAAGTGAAATAAGCCAATCGTAAAAGAAAAATGCTATACGGTTTTACTTACATGAGGTATCCAGAATGGTCAAACTCACAGACACAGAAAGTATAATGGTGGTTGCCAGGGCTGGTGGGGAGGTAAAGTGAGGAGTTAATGGCAATAAAATTTCAGTGTTTCAAGGTAAAAAAGTTCTGAAGATCGGATGCACAAAATGTGAATGTATTTAACACTGCTGAACTAGTCACTTAAAATGGTGAAGATGGTGAAGTTTACGCCCTGTATACTTTGTGCTGTGCTGAGTCACTTCAGTCATGTCCAATTTTGTGTGACCCCATGGACTGCAGCCCACGGGCTCCTCTGTCCATGGGATTCTCCAGGCAAGAAGACTGGAGTGGATTGCCATGCCCTCCTTCAAGGGATCTCTATTTTATCACAAATTTTAAAAAATCGCTAAAGAGTCAAGATAACTTTTTCTCCAGGAAGATTCTTTCTCAAACAGAAAAGAATCAGGAAGAGTCCCATTAAATAGAACTAAAGTAGCTCCTGACTGTGTTACAATAGACAAATGTCTGAATGACTAGATTAGGAGTTGTGACTTTTCCCTGTACGTTATTAGGCTGAATTGTGGCCCTTCAAAATTCATATTTAAGTCCTAACCCCCCGTCCCACAGAAGACCACAGTTACACAGCTGACCATCCAACAACATGAGTTTGAACAGAGTGGGTCCACTTACGGGCAAATTTTTCTCCATAGTAAATACTACAGTGCTACACTGTCCAAAGTTGGTTGACTCCATGGATGCAGGACTGTGGATAGAGAGGAACTGTGAATATGGAGGACCAATTCTAATATTCTTTTTTTCTTTTCTCACACAGATTACTAGGTACTGCAGAACCATGTAAGATAGTACTGATGAATGTCAGCAAACTTGGGTTTTCCTAATCTTAAAGCAAATGCATCTAAATTTTTTCCATTAAGTAAAAAGTTTGCTCTAAGTTTTTCATATTAAACCTTTATCAAGATAAAGGAGTTTCCTTCTAGTTCATTTTAAAAAGATTTTTTAATTAGCATAAATGGTAATCATTATTAAAGTCTTCTGAGTTTATCATGTAATATTCTCGTCTAGAATATTAGAGAGGAATTATATTTCAGACCTTTCTGATATAGGTTATGCTTACATTCTTAGGATAAACTTGATTGTAATGAATCTTTTATGACACTATTGGACTTAGTTTGGTAATATAGGCATTTCTTGCTTAATGTCATCAATCTATTTTTGAAAATGAGACGTTCTGAGTGAACTCAGTAGCCAGTGGAAGTTATAATACATTTCATATCAACCCAAAACCCCATATAAATTTTTTAAAATATAAGAAAACTTGTAAAAAGTCTGTTATCAAACACTACTGTAAGACTATAAAATGCTTAAACACCACTTCTTGATCAACCTAAAACGAAGTGGAAGTTGGTAAGAAGGGCTTTGGGGAAATCAGCTGAGGTGTAGTAGTCTTGGCCCTCCTGTCATTCCTGCTAATCCCTACTTGGGAATTTCTGTGGCTGAACTTTCAAGCAGCCACTTTGAGATTTAAGGGTGGAAACCTCATGCCAGGAATGGTAGAGAGCCTGGTTCCTCTGTGTCTTTGTAGAGCTGCTTCTGAGCCTGTGATTGCCTAGTTCCCTAGACTTCTACTATATGGGAAACATGTATCCTTACATATTATTTTAGATCTGTCTGTTAGAATAGCAGAACATCCATCCTAACTGATTCAGATATCTTATTATTCAGGCCTTTTGAGCCTGCATAATGAGATGTATCAGTTACCTGGACTGATTGTATTGCAGGAAGGGCCAAAGCCCTGCCCTAGGTTTAATTCTTCCCAAGGAAGCTAAGCTGGGGGATGGGAAGGGAGGACATAGGGATGAGTCCCCAGGGCAGAAGTCTCCTGGCTGTCAATCATTTCCTTTTCCTCCCCACTTCTTCAAAAACTGTTTTCATTTTTTTTAAAGGCAGCAGCATGAGAAGAGGACAGTTTCCTTACACAGTAAGATACTAGTTCTGAGGATTAGAAAGGGAGAGGGTGATTTTGCAGCATAATTTTGTAAAAGATGCCAGGCATGGCCAGATTCCCTCAGCGCATTCTCGCCACCATCAGCGCTCCTGCTGACAGCTGCTATATTGAAAATGTGTCTGGAGTATCCTTGGAAAATAGCTTGTTTCATGTAGTGTCACAAAAACAGCAAAATCTCTCAGCCTGTAAACATCTGATAGGTAAGGTTTCAGACACCTACTTCATATTCTGAATCCCATTTGTACAGCCCAGCCACTATTTTGCCAACTCCCTTTGAAGTCATTACTCAAACATTACTTTCTCCCTGAGCATCCAATTTAAAACTGCACACCTCCCGACTCCCCTATCTTTCTTTCCTGCTTTTATTTTTCCTTCAGAGCATCTCACATACGGCATGTATTTCATTTATGTGTTCTGCTCATCATCTGTCTCCTTCAACCGCACAGAGGTCCATAAGCACAGGGGTGTTTTTTTCTTTCACTGCTCTATCACCAGCGCCTGGCACATGCCATATGCTCAATAATTATTTACTGACTAAATGAATTCAAAGACGTTAAATAGACATCTCCCTATGGCAGGGGTTGCTGCATTCCTCTAAAGAAAAAAAACAAACAAACTAAATTGTATTATTCAGAAGCACCTCTCAGTACCCTAAGTCACCCCTGCACTGCTCAGGCTCATGAGGAACTCCCATACGGGAGGATCTATTCCTTAGTTTGAGTGATGTATGAAGTCAGGGGACAAGCAAAAGAGAGATGAAGCTCTCAAAGGAGGTATTTGAAGATTGCTTAATAAAGAGGCTATTTACAAAGGTGTGTGTGTATGTGTGTGTGTGTGTGTGTGTGTGTGTGTGTTCAGCCATATCTGACTTTGTGATCCCATTGGCTGTAGCCCACCAGACTCCTCTGTCCATGGAATTTTTCAGGCAAGAATACTGGAGTAGGTTGCCATTTCCTCCTCCAGGGGTCTTCCCAACCCAGGGATTGAGCCTGAGTCTCTTGCATCTCCTGCACTGGCAGGCAGATTCTTTACCACTGTGCCACGTAAGGGAGGTAAAACACCCTGGGCGAAAATCCGTGAAAGCTGTATCTACCCCCAAACCCGTCCTCCGCTTCCCCACTCAAGAGACAAGGAGAAGGCCGGCTGCTGGGACCTGGCTAGAGGAGCTGTACTGTAGCAGCTGTGGTCTGTGTTTAGACGAGGCTAACCCATACCGAGCCTGCAGGTCAGGGAGCTGAGGAATAAGGCCCGACCCCCACGCTCTTCCCTCCTTCTGCCCTCCTGCTAGCGCCTCCCAAACCCAACAGGAACCTTGAGGGTATGGAACTGCACTGATGCAGTCTGTTAAATCCAATTTCCTAGATTACTGAGAAGGGAGGCAACATGGAGAGTCGGACATAGAAGAGAAAAAGGAAAATTTTCAGCCCAAGTGGTAATAATACACTGGTCCATTATGCAATCTGTAGCTTTTCTTTCTAGAAAACTCTTTCCTGCCACTGCCCAAACCCCAACTGATAACGTTCAGAACGTCAGCTGTCTGTGATCCTGATCATTTTCATCAGGGTGTCTACTGCCCATCAGCATCTCTCCCTGGATCTCCTGCACTTTAGCACACTCAGTATCTCCATCTACAATCTACGGTCTCCACGTGTTGTCAGCAGTAACTGTAGGTAGCCTGATGTCTCCCTTGATTAAGAACTTATTTTAACCACAGTCCACCCACTTACTGAGTGCATGAGTACCTAATGGACTTTTCCCCTTCCGTCCCTGTGTCAGAGGACACTGGCAGCCAAGAGAGACTTAATAGTCTTCTTTATTCTTTACTCAGGGTGGTCTTCTCTGGTGGCTCAGTGGGAAAGAATCTACCCGCCAATGCAAGAAAAGCAGGAGACACAGGTTTGATCCCTGGGTCGGGAAGATGCCCTGGAGAAGGAAATGGCATCCCACTCCAGTGTGGCTGCCTGGAAAATCCCATGGACAGAAGAGCCTGGTGGGCTACAGTCCAAAGGGCCACAAGTCAGACACGACCTAGTGACTAAGCAACGACAACAACGAGGAAGGTCAGAGTCACAGAAGGAGCTGCGGCAACCGCAGCACAGGTACGTGAGTGACATGGAGAAGGAGAAAAACCAGAAGATGCCGTGTGGCTGGCCTTGCCAATGGAGAAAGGGACCATAAGCTACGGAATGCAGACTACTTGTAGAAGCTTAAAAAGACCAGGAAACAAATTCTCACCTAGACTCTCCAGAAGGAATATCGCTCTGCCAGAATCTTGACTTTAGCCTGTAAGACCCATTTCTGACTTTATATTTACAGAAATTTAAGATCATAAATTTGTCTACATTTAAGCAATTAAATTTACTAATGCAGTAGTAGGAATAAACACTGGTGCCACCCTATCTCTGTGTGATGAATAATGGAATGAACTGGCTCCAGGACAGCACAGTGAGTAACAGGTGAGTACAGGTCTTGTGCTCACTTTTCTCTCTTTTAACTAAACTCTGTGCTGTCACACTTGAAGATACAGCGATTTCAGCTCTGGAGCACAGGAAAGCAAATATTGAAATAAGGTCAGGCGTACAATTTTTTTTTTTTTGGTTTCCCAATGCATATAAAAGTCATGCTTACACTATACTATCAAGTATGCAATAGCATATGTCTAAAACAACAATGCACATACCTTAATTAAAAAAGGCTTTATTGCTAAAACATGCTAACTATCATCTGAGCAAGTTACAATCTTTTTTGCTGTTGGAGGGTCTTGCCTCAGTGCTCACGGATGCTGACTGATCAGGGGGTGTAGGTGCTGAAGATTGGGGAGACTGGTAGTTTCTTTCTTCTTTTTTTCTTTCTTTCACTATTTTGGCCATGGAGTACAGCTGTGGGATCTCACTTCTCTACCCAGGGATCGAACCCAGGCCATGGCAGTGAGAGCGCTAAAATCTAACCACTAGGCCACGAGGGAGTTCCGAGGCAATTTTGTAAAATAAACCAAAGATGAAGTTTGCAATATCAATTAACTCTTTTTTCACAAATGATCTATCTGTAGCATGCAATGCTATAAGATAGCATTTTGCCCACAGTAGAAATTTTTTTCAAAATTGGAGTCAGTCCTCTCAAACCCTGCCACTGCTTTACCAGCCACTTTAATGCAATATTCTGGACCTTGTCAGTGATTTAAGGAACATTTAGAAAGCCCTGATAAAGGCTATGGAAAACACACGATGAGCACTATAGGATAATTTGTGAGTCGAATAGAAATTCAAACGTATCATTTGTAAAAAAAAAAAAAAAAAAAATCAAAGGGATAAAAATAAATTCCTTGGAAACATTTAAAAAAAAATAACTTTTTAATACTGTTGAGTTGGGTCTGACTTTTGGGAAGCCCTTGGTTGTAACAGCTGTTAAATGCACAAAGCCAAGAGATCAGAGAGCAAGGTCACACCCGTGGCCCCCGGCCCTTCAATGTCAGTTGGACATGCCTTCGTAATGTCCACAGGCCCTAAAGGGTGTGGGTCCCTGGGTTAGGCCAATATAGCCTTCAGCCTGGTCTTTACAAACCTCTTAAGCAAAAACTCAAGGAACTTAAATGAGGAGCCCAGGATTGCTGATGAGGCCTGATGTCTTGAGAGTGTTAGTTTTTCCATCCATCCTGCCTTCAGTTGAAATTGTTTACTGAATATAAAGATGTAGAAAATTTTGTTATTTAGAGGTCTAAGGAGAGGCTAAATCCTTGTGGGAAAACAAAATCAACAGTCAAGATCAGTAAAAACTTATTCCAATTTGCCAAATTAAATTTGTTTTATTATGACAATACCAGTAGTCATTTTTTCTATGCACCAATTACACAGCTAGACTTGCCATCACTTCATGGCAAATAGATGGGGAAACAATGGAAACAGTGATAGACTTTATTTTCTTGGGCTCCAAAATCACTTCAGATGGTGACTGCAGCCATAAAAAAGATGCTTAATCCTTGGAAGAAAAGCTATGACCAACCTAGACAGCATATTAAAAAGCAGAGATATTACTTTGCTGACAAAGGTCCATCTAGTCAAGGCTATGATTTTTCCAGTAGTTAAGTATGGATGTGAGAGTTGAGCTACAAAGAAAGCTGAATGCAGAAGAACTGATGCTTTTGAACTGTGGTGTTGGAGAAGACTCTTGAGAGTCCCTTGGACTGTAAGGAGATCGAACCAGTCCATCTTAAAGGAAATCAGTCCCGACTATTCATTGGAAGGACTGATGCTGAAGCTGACGTGCCAATACTTTGGCCACCTGATGTGAAGAGCTGACTCACTGGAAAAGACCCTGATGCTGAGAAAGACTGAAGGCGGGAGGAGAAGGGGACGACAGAGGATGGCTGGATGGCATCACCGACTCGATGGACATGAGTTTGGGTAAACTCCAGGAGCTGGTGACGGGCAGGGAAGCCTGGCATGCTGCAGTCCGTGGGGTCACAGAGTTGAACACGACTGAGTGACTGAACTGCAACTGCAATTAGACAGCTTAGAAATGGAACGGAATCCACAGGACAGATGAAAAGCAGTTTTTAAACGGAGGTCTTGAAAGATCTAGCTGCAAGGATTTATACAGCTGGACACTCCTGCCCCCTGCTGGTTAAAACTGGCTACAACCAGACTCTCCCAGGTTAAACTGTACTCAAAACACTTCAGATCAGTTGCAGCAAGTTCCTCCTGTACTTCGGGAAATTTCTTAGATTCTTTCTTTCCAGAGGCATATACACAGAGACAGAGAAAGAGAATAAGAGGGACAGAGTCAGACAGAAACACAGAGACAGAATAGATCGACAAAAAATACCTTGCATTTCTGCCTTCCCCTCCTTCTACTTCCCAGGGGGCGCTACTGGTGAAGAACCTACCTACCAATGCAGGAGATAGAAGAGCTAGGTAGGTGTTCGATCCCTTGGGTCAGGAAGATTCCCCTAGAAGAGGGCATGGCAACCCACTTCAGTATTCCTGCCTGGAGAATCCCACGGACAGAGGAGCCTGGTGGGCTACAGTCCACAGACTCACAAAGAGTCGTACATGACAGAAGTGACTTAGCACACAGGCACGCTCCCTCTTTCTACCTTATAAAGGCACTGCAATAAGTACTGATTTGTTTTAAAATATTGCAAAAGGAGAGCGTAAATGCTTTTTTGATTCAAAATATAATCATCAGCCTGGTACATAGAAGGTGCTCAGTAAATATTTGTTGAGAAAATAAGAGGGAGCCAGAGAAAAAGTTGCAGAGATTGAGGAAGAGAGACAAGACCTATTCTTTCAAGGACTCGTCCCACCTCTATTTGACAGACAAATTTATATCAGGAATACTAACATCGCAGTGCTTCGCAGACATAGGAAACAGAAACTCAATTCAGTTGGCACACATAGGCACTGACCTAAGCCTTTTACAATTATTCTTATATCATCTGTACAATAATCCTATATGGTAAACACTAGTATATCCATTTTAGAGATGAGAACACTCAGACAAGCAGAGATTAAGTTAAATGTCAAGTGGTTAAGACTCCATGCTTCCACTGCAAGGGATGTTGGGTTTTATCTCTGGTTAGAGAACTAAGATCCTGCAAGCTGTGCGGTATGGTTTAAAAAAAAAAAAATTTCCAGAGTTAAATAGCTACTCAGTGGTGGGGCTGAGATTTGAATCTGGGAAGTTTGGCTCCACAGTTCACATTTTTAATGAGCAGCATGGCACCTCTCCAAATGACGTGAAGGAGAAGGGACAGCAGAGATAGAGAAGTACCTTTGGGAGCACTGCACCAATCTTTCCGTGTCCAGGACTGACTGGAGGTGCCTGAGTTTTTTACGGGCTCTCTTTTCTGCCCCATTGGTCTGTACGTCTGCTTTCTGCCAGTAGCACGCTGTTTGGATTACTGTATAAAATGGCTACACCAGTGTGCATTCCCACTAGTAGTGGACCATTCCAGCCGCTCCACATTCTCACTGAAATTTGGTATTTATTTTAGCTAATAGGACTAAAGTGGTATCACATTGTGGTTTTCATTTGCATCTCTCTAATGATGTACGTTGGGCATCTTTTCATCTGTTTATATGACATAAGTATATCTCCATCAGTGAAATACCTAGTCAAGTCTCCTGCTTTTTTTTTTCTTTTCCCAATTGAGTTGTTTCCTTACTGTTGAGTTTTGCATTATGTTTTATATTTTGGATATTTTTTTTTACCGGATATATCAGTTGCAAAGTTTTCCTACCAGTCTGTGGATTGCCTTTTCATTATTTAAGTGTCTTCTGCAGAACAGGAGTTTTGCAATTTTATTAAAGTCTAATTTATCACTTTTCATTTTGTATCATGTATTAGGTGTCATAACTATGATATCTTTGCCTGACCCACAGTCAAAAAGATTTTCCAGTTTTTTTTCCCCAAAGTGTACAGTTTTAGATTTTTGCATTTTAATCTATGATCCATTTTGAATTAATTTTTGCATAAGGTATAAGTTATGGGTTGGAGTTAGCTATTTTGCATAGGAATATTCCATCACTGCTAAAATGACAATCTGTTCTACAATGAATTGCTATTAATATTATGTAAAAAGTCAACTGATCCAACATTTGTGTGTCTATTTCTGGATTATATTCTGTTTCACTGATCTTTGTGTCCATCTTTCACCAACATTGCACTTTTTGATTATTTTAGTTTTATAGTAAGTTTTATAATCAGGTTATGTGACTCCCCCAACTTTGTCCTTACTCAAAATTTCTTAGGCTATTTCCTTTGATTATCTATAGAAACTCTATAGTTATCTTGTCAATTTCTACACAGTTTTGCTGGATATTTTACTGAGATTGTGTAGATTTTATAGATCTCTTAGAATAAAACTGACAGCTTAACAATATTAACATATCCATAAATATAATCTTTTATTTAATTGGGTCACAGATCATCAGTGTTTTATAATTTTTGCCATATAGATTTGGCACATTTTTCTCAGATTTATGCTTGATAATTTTACAAATGGTACTTTTCCAATTTTCATTGCTTATACAGAGAAATAAAATACAAAGAAATACAAAGAAAGGCAATGCCAAAGAATTCTCAAACTACTGCACGATTGCACTCATCTCACAAGCTAGAAAGGAATGCTCAAAATTCTCCAAGCCAGGCTTTAACAGTACATGAATCGTGAACTTACAGATGTTCAAGCTGGATTTAGAAAAGGCAGAGGAACCACAGATCAAATGCCAGCATCTGTTGGATCACTGAAAAAGCAACAGAGTTCCAGAAAAATATCTACTTCTGCTTTATTGACTACGCCAAAGCCTTCGACTATGTGGACCACAACAAACTCTGGAAAATTCTTAAAGAGATGGGAATACCAGACCACCTGACCTGCCTCTTGAGAAGTCTGTATGCAGGTCAGGAAGCAACAGTTAGAGTTGGACATGGAACAGACTGGTTCCAAATAGGGAAAGGAGTAAGTCAAGGCTGTATATTGTCACCCTGCTTATTTAACTTATATGCAGAGTACATCATGAGAAACCATGGGTTGAATAAAGCACAAGTTGGAATCAAGATAGCCAGGAGAAAGATCAATAACCTCAGATATGCAGATGACACCACCCTTATGGCAAAAAGTGAAGAAGAACTAAAGAACCTCTTGATGAAAGTGAAAGAGAGTGAAAAAGTTAGCTTAAAACTCAACATACAGAAAACTAAGATCATGGCATCTGGTCCCATCACTTCATGGCAAATAGATGGGGAAACAATGGAAACAGTGACAGACTTTATTTTGGGGGGCTCCAAAATCTCTGCAAATGATAACTGCATCCATGAAATTAAGATGCTTGCTCCTTGGAAGAAAAGTTATGACCAACCTAGACAGCATATTAAAAAGCAGAGACATTACTTTGTCAACAAAGTTCCGTCTAGTCAAGGCTATGGTTTTTCCAGTGGTCATGTATGGGTGTGAGAGTTGGACTATAAAGAAAGCTGAGCGCTGAAGAATTGATGCTTCTAAACTGTGGTGTTGGCGAAGACTCGAGAGTCCCTTGGACTGCAAGGAGATCCAACCAGTTCATCCTAAACGAAATCAGTCCTGAATGTTTATTGGAAGGCTGAAGCTGAAACTCCAATACTTTGGCCACCTGATGCGAAGAACTGACTCATTTGAAAAGACCCTGATGCTGGGAAAGATTGAAGGCAGGAGGAGAAGGGGATGACAGAGGATGAGATGGTTGGATGGCATCACCGACTCAAGGGACATGAGTTTGAATAAACTCTGGGAGTTGGCGATGGACAGGGAGGCCTGGTGTGGTGCAGTCCATGGGGTTGCAAAGAGTTGGACGCGACTGAGCAACTGAACTGAACTGAATCCAACTATCACTGGTGTCCTTATAAGCTTAGAACACAAAAGGAGACACCAGGGATACAATGCGTGATGGCCATGCAAAGAAAAGGTAAGAAGGTGGTTATGTGCAAGCCAAGGAGAGAGGCCTCAGTCTGCCTGCACCTTGATATTGTACTTCCAGTCTCCAGAACCATGAGAAAATAAACTTCTGTTGTTTACCCCACCTATTCTGTGATATTTTGTTATGGAAGCCCTAGCAAACTAATACAATCAGTCTTGCTAATTTACTACAGGCATACCTCATTTTACTGCGCTTTGCTTTACTGTATTTTCCAGATATTCCTTTTTTTGTCTCTCTTTTTTTTCTTTTTACAAATGTAAGATTTGTGATAACCCTTCATTGAGCAAGTTTATTGGTATCATTTTCCCAATAGCATCTGCTCACTTTGTGTCTGTTACATTTTGGTAATTCTCACAATATTTCAAAGTTTTTCATTATTGTTGTGTTTGTTACAGTGACCTGTCATCTTTGACGTTACCACTGGCAAAAGATCAGGACATGCTAAAGGTTCGGATGATAGTTAGAACTGTTTAGCCATTATATACATTACTTTTTTAGACAAAGTGCTAAATACGGCACATTTAATAGATTGTACAACAGAGTATAAACATAATTTTTATAAGATTTTTTAGCTTAATCCCTAAATTTCCATGTGGTTTTTTTCCTTGACCCATGTTAAGTTTCTAAATATCTTGTTATTTAGTCATCCCTTGGTATCTGCTTGGGCTTGGTTTCAGGACCCCCCAACCCATACACGAAAACTCATGGATGACTAAGTACCTTATATAAAATTGTGTAGTTATTTGCATATAGCCTTTGCAAATAAATCATCTCTAGATCACTTATAATACCTGAAAATGAAGTGAAAGTGTTAGTAACTCAGGTCGTGTTCGACTCTTTGTGACCCCATGGACTATGACACACCCGGCCCCCCCCCCCCCGTCCATCCATGGAATTCTCCAGACAAGAGTACTGGAGTGGGTTGCTATTCCCTTCTCCAGGGGAATCTTTCTGACCCAGGGATCAAATTGGGTCTCCTGCATTGCAGGCAGATTCATTATCATCTGAGCCAATACCTAATCCAATGTAAATACTATATAAATACTTGCTGGCATCCAGCAAATACAAGTTTTGCTTTTTGAAACTTTCCGAAATTTTGTTTCAAATATTTTGGATCTGGCATCCAGCAAATACAAGTTTTGCTTTTTGAAACTTTCTGAAATTTTGTTTCAAATATTTTGGATCTGGAATGTGCCAATGTAAACCAGTGGATACAGAGGGGGCTGACATATTTCAAATTTAATTATTTGAGCGTACCAGAACATATTTTGTATGATGTCAATCATTTGCAATTTGCTAAAACTTAATTATGGACCAGCATTTTGTCTTAGGGGATTCCCTGGTGGCACGGTGGTAAAGAACCCACCTGTCAATGCAGGAGACGCAGGTTTGATCCCTGGGTCAGGAAGATTCCCCGGAGAAGGAAATGGCGACGCACTCTAGTATTCTTCCCTGGGAAATCCTATGGATAGAGGAGCCTGGTGGGCTGCAGTCTATGGGTCGCAAAAGTTAGACACAACTTAACGACTAAACAACAGTTTTGTCTTAGAGACTATTCCTTGCGTATTTGTTGTGTGTAGTATTCTATAATTGTCAATCATCTTATTTTTAATATAGCCACATTAAATTTCCTATGCCTGGGTGTACTATCTTCCATCTTTTTATTTATAACTTGTTTGGTCATTATATTTAAATTGTGACTCTTGGAAAAAGCATATGGTTGGATCTTTACTTCTGCCTTATCCAGAATTTAGTACCTTTAACCTAATTATTAATATGGCTGCATTTAAATCTACTACCTTCGTTTACCATTTGCTCTTTCTATTGTTCCTTTCCCCTCCTTTTCTACCTTTACTTTTTTTGTTTGTTGGGGAGGGGTGACATTAATATTATTTATTATTACATTTTATCTCTTCCATTGATTTTCAGTTATGCCTCTTTCTTTTTGTGGCTGCTCTAAATATACCATGATCTTTTGCATTCATATTATATTAATTCACATGAGAACTTTATAATTTTATATATATATAAATATATATAAAAAATAGAATTTTATAACTTTATAATTTTACATTTACCCTTTTTTTAATCTAATGTCATGTTTTATTCACACATTACAAATACCCCAATACATTTTCATAATTTTGAATAACCATTTGATTTTTTCTAAGAAAGAAAAAATTTTGTAGTTATCCACATACACCATTTCCAGAGCTTTTATTCGTTCCTGTAAATCTGAATTTCCATCTGGAAATTCTTTTGGCATTTCCCTCAGCATTTTTGTAGTATGGTTTACTGATGGACAAATTGTCTTTAACCTCAAAATGTGTAATTTGCCTTCAATTTTGAAAGATATTTACTTGTGTATCAATCCTAAATTTGACAGTCCCCACTTCCCCACCACGCACCTCAAAGATGTCATTCCATTTTCTCCCGGCCTTTGTTGCTTTTAATGAAATGTCAATGTCATATTACTTGCAGTAATGTATAATAACACCCTCCTACCCCCCAGTAGCTGCTTTTGATAATTTTTATTATGGATTTTTATTAATTTGACTATTAAGGGAATGGATGTGGTTTTCTTTTCTTTTTGTTCTGCTTGGGATACACTGGATTTTCCACATTGATTTCTTTGGTTAAATTTGGGAAAACTTCAGTCATCTGTTTTCAGTTCTTTTTTCTACTCCAAAGTTTGGTTCTCTCTCACAGGTCTTTGTGTCCCTGTTACTTTAAGAAAAGAAATCTCTACACTTTATTTTAGATAATTTCTGGATTTATTTATTTAACTTTTGGCCATGCCACATGGCAAGCACGTAGTCTTAGTTCCCTAACCAGGGACTGAACCTGTGACCCCTGCAGTGGAAGCCTGGTCTTAACCACTTGACAACCAGGGAATTCCCTGGCTTTAAGTTGTGTTCTGCATTAAACCCATCAAATTAACACATTTTTAATTTCAGTTATTATATTCTTTAGCTTTAATTTTTACATTTGGTTATTTCATATAGTTTTCATACATATTCCCCGAGATTCCCTGTCTTACTCACTCTGTCTTTTCTTGTGGATTCTTTAATGTATTTATTATAGTTATTTTAAAGTCCCTGTTTACCAGTTCTAACATTTGGGTTATTTTTGGATCTGTTTCCATTTACCATGAGTTTATACTTTCCTGTTTATATTTCTAGTAACTGTGAAAGATACATGTTATTTTCTATCTTATAACATATGGAGGCAACGTAACAATGACAAGGCCTCAGCAAGGCAACTGAAATGAACATTTTCATGAATACTCTTGGAATGTAATTCCCAATTTTTAAACTGATATACTACTCATTTTCCATCAAATTATTTTGATCCTGACTTTTCCCCAAGAACTTCATTTTTCTGTATTTGAAATTATATGAAAAAAGCAACAACAATATGACAATTGCGGAAATATATCCACAGAATATTTACTACAGAAGAACATCCTTGATTCTTGAAGTTAACAGTCTAGTTACAGAGAGTATAGTCTATTATAGTTTTCTTATGGGTTTTCTATGGGTAGCTTTACAGAATCCAAGAAAATTTGCCTTGGGCAAAGATACAGAAGACAAAACATAAACTTGATTTTAGGGGTAAATCCCAACATTATATTTTGAAAAACCAAACCAAAACTGCACAATATGAGCAATTATCAGAGTCTGAACAGACAAGCAATGCCCTTGGAAATCCAATGTAGCTGTGGGAACCGTAGTTATGGAAGGATGACTAGGTAAAAATTCAAGCTTACAGAGATACCAGCTAAGTGTAACGATAGAAACAAACGCATAAAAACCTGAAGTGAGTGTTTCAGGATCTGGAAACAGTATGCGGGTCCAGTGACAGGAGAGGGAGGCGTAACTAGCATATGAGACAAGGACTTGTCTTCTCTCTGCCCTGGTTTCGGCTGCTTCTCTTTGAGGGCAAAAAGGGCTGTTAGAGCTCCACTGAATTCTGAAGCTCCACTGAATTCTGAAGCTCCATTCTGTATTTGCTAGTAACTGTAGTATGAAAGAGGTTTCCAGAGTTATACCAACTTCACTAGCCAAAGAAAACACCTGGGTTTAGCATCACTCACTGTGAGCCTCAAATACTTCTATATTACTCATTTTTAGAATATCTATCAATTAGATAATTTATCATGTATTTCAGAAAGCAGATTTTGAACAAGTTAAGCAATTCAATTTTCCTTCTGGGTCTAATCATTGAGGGTTTAAAAAATTTGTTAGTGGATTATATATACAAGTAACTCTGGTTGGGCTATTTTTATGCAATTACAATTGGTATCATTATACAGTTATCTTTCATGTGCCTTTTTAAAGAAGCAGATTCAGGATGTTCCAAGTATACCTAGTTGTTCAAAGGGAATTTTGAGGGGTCTGTCCATGAAAATACTTGTACAGCTTAAACCACCCATGAAAGAAAAAAAAAAAAAAATATCTTCTTTCAAATCAAAACTATCTTTTCTTCTCTTAAATTTGGCTCCTTTGGTTTTCAAAATTAACTTACCCTGTTAAGAAACTGAGTCTTACCCTTGGCCATCAATAAGACCCCTTTTTGCCTCAAAAGTGAAGTCTTTTAAAATGGGAATTCAAATCTGAAAACTACGGACTGTTTCACGTCATTTCACATTAGCAATTTGCATACCTACCTTTGTATATTCCAACCAAATAGCATCTTCACTCTTTCAATGTGGCTGTGTGTGGTTCAGGGACACGTGCAGCTTTACAGGCTGCTGGGAAGCCATTAGTAGGCAAACTCTCATTACGATTTAATAACTCTGAGACCTTTCTCAGAGAAGACAAACTTGGTGACTAGTTTGTTGGTCAATGCAGAGGCAAAAAGGACCTAGATCTTACTTTTGATGGCTGTTAATTCTCCTGGGAAACCTTTGATTCAAGAAAAATGGACAATTTTAAGGGAAAGTAGACTTTAGAATGTTGTGTATGTGATACTGGATTAGGAGGCTAATTAACTTAGTCACAGAATGGTTACGTTGTCTTGGAGATCAGGTTAGAAAACAGATTTCTTTGCAATAAAATGTCTTTAGAAAATAAAAATGAAATGTTGCTATTCTTTATATTTAATTTTGAATAGCATAAAATTCATAAATAATACTGAATTTGCTTATAATAATGAACTTAGACTGCTACTGTATTTTAAACATGCATTTAATGCACAATAAGGCAAATCTACCTTGAAAGTTCTTGAAATATGTACTCATTAGGGATATCAGGGATAAAACAAAATCACAGTAACAGTTATATTTCAGATATTGAGGCAATCCTTCATTTAATAATTACCACATTTAGGAACACATACTATATCCAACACCATCTTAGCATCTGTGAACAACTCTTCCATCAAATTAATTCAGTCTAATGGGGGATGAGAGATATGTACAGCTTGTGGTGACAATTAATGTGTCAGGAAGAGCAAGCAATGTACATTGGGGTCAGTCCTGAAGGTGTGTAGGAGATAAAGCAGACCATTAAGCAGAATAGTATGTGGGAAAGCCCAGAGCTGTCAAATTGTGTGTCTTAGGGAAGGTGAGGAGTTGGATAAGGGCTAGTTCTCAGTATTTTCCACTGAATAGGCAATCTGGGTGGACAAAATGTTACCCTCCTTGTTATCTTGCTAAAGAAAGCTTATTGGAACTTGAGTGTGAATGATAATGAATAGGGATGACTACGTTCATTTGTAAAGAGAGAAAAATCATTCCCACACTTGGGTGTACTTCTTTTTTAGTAATATCTGCTGCATTATTCATAATGATCAAGACACAATTTATGCTTCACAATTATTCTAAAAGGTAGGGTAATATTCAGTGACAGACTTTACTTTTTGGGCTCCAGAATCACTGCAGATGGCAACTGCACCCATGAAATTAAAAGACGCTTACTCCTTGGAAGAAAAGTTACGACCAACCTATACAGCATATTAAAAAGCAGAGACACTACTTTGCCAACAAACATCTGTCTAGTCAAAGCTATGGTTTTTCCAGTAGTCATGTCTATTTTCCAAACCCCTCTTTTATTCAGACAGTTTGGAGGAGGACTTTAGGTTGAAGAGAGGAACAGAATCTGGCTTTTTTTTTTTTCTTTAATGGACTCACTCTGGCAGCAGAATAGAGAATGGACTGGAGTAGGAAGGGACTGGTGACTAGAAGACGTAATCCTGGTGAGTGGATCTGACTGTACATTTATATTTTCAAACAAGGAGATACTGTATCTTAGTCTGCCATGACATGCAGAGTTACTTAATACTGGTTAAATGAAAATATCTTTAATTGTACATAAATATATCTGAACAATAAAAGTCACAACCATTGGAGTTTGGTTATCTTTACTCAAATGATTTTAGATACTACTGAAATTGAGGAAAAAAGACAACATAATCCATGATTGCTGAAGGCAGAGAAAAAGGTTCTACTGTAAAATGGTTATGCTCATAAGTAGCTTTAAAAATCCTATTGGTTAGTATGTAACTGGATTCTAGTATCCACAATGAAATTTTAATTTTCAAGCTTACCATCACACTAAGACTTTTGCTCTAAGTCTTTTTAGAGGAGCTAGGAGAACATCTTAAAAAAAAAAGGAAAAAACAAATATTAATTTGACCCATACTACTATTCTTTTGCTAAAAATAAGTAACAATGACTTCAAAAGCTGGATTTGTGCCTTCCATTGAAGAAGTCTTTCATGAGCTATGACAGAGCACTGTAGTTGCCCATAATAGGAAATACTGTCTTATTTTGCAAAACCTCAAAGTTTATACCTTTATATCCATTAATTGCTGCAAGAAACTGCCATTATTTTATAGTTGAGAACTAATGACTTTAGAGTCAGCTGTGGTGAAATGGTTCTAAATACAGAAAGTTTTCTACATTGTCTCCCAACAAACATCATACCCAAGTATCTGTGATTATTGTTTACTATTTGAATTTGCAATATTACCTCAACTGACACAATAGATATACAGTACAAAATTGAATGTAATTGTTCTATAAATTGAGTTTTATCTTACTAGTCACTCAATATTTGAATCCTATAGGAATTCTTCTCAGATTTTAAAAAAGGACTATCAATTTCTCTATATTTACAATTTATTTTTTGGTTTTATTAAATGAGGGTAATCCTTAAAATCCCTACCCTAGATGCTTGTAGGATGTTTTGTCTTAAGGAGTTTTCAGAACACCGATAATTCACTACAGGTATCAGGGAGCTCAGAGAATGAACAATGATCTGAACATCTGAAACTTCTTTAGGAAATAAGTTTAAAGGTCATGATGGGATTAATTCTTATGAACTAAAGGGAGTTTAAAAGTTGCCCACTTTATATACTGAAAAGATGTGAATATTGATATGAATATTCTCTAGTGATATGAGGAAATGAAAGAAAAATGAATATATTTTTCACTAGAGAGAATGAAATACATCACTACTTACCCACTCCAGTATTCTTGGCTGGAGAAATCCATGGACAGAGGAGCCCGGTGGGCTGCAGTCCATGGGGTCACAAAGACCTGGACACGACTGAGTGACTAACACTTTTCACTTTCATTACAGGAGGACTCAAGGTGAGAAGAAAGCAGGCCAGGTGAAGTGAAGGCTCACACGTGAGGCCGGACTAAGCAGAACACGTTAGTACGAGTCTGAACTATTCAAAACCGAACATCCCTCCCAGCCAGTGAACAGAGGAGGAAGGGGGAGCTACAATGCCTGTCAACCTACAATATTCCTTCAGAAATTCTAAAAGAGAAGCAAAATACATTTTAATAAGAAACTTCGTTTGAGATGTTACAGTTTAAGAACCCTGCAAGATTTTAACTATGAGTTAAAAAGCAAGGTGATAGTCAAGGCTTAAAACAGTTTGGGAAATGTAAAGAATTTGTCATTACCGAGAAAAATGTAAGAATACACATTATGGGAAAAGACTGTTGGGATGTTTCCATATTTATTGTTTTACTTTTACGTATGTAGATTTAACTCCAGCTAGCAATGGACTTGAAAGTCACAGCAAAGGAAACTATTTTGTTTCATCAAACTATATAAAACAAGCTATAAGTTCCTGATATGAGGGAAAACTTTGAGCAAGTGAGCACCAACTTCAACCATGATTTTCTACAGTTAATTACCAAAACAATTTAAACATTTAAAATATTTGATTTTGTGCATATCGAAAATGTGCAATATTTTTTTACAGCATTTCCATTTAAAAGAACAATTTCCAAAGAGATAGCTGTATTTTTAGCTGCTTTAAATAATCATGTTTAACATGCATTTCTAGGGAAAAAAAAATCCAAATCCATTTGGCTGATTTTTTCTATCTCTCCTTTGAGACTCTAGATCACAACATTATGTCAACTCTTGATTTTCCCTGAATGGTTTATCCCCTTTCTAGATTACCTTAATAACTCAGACTTTTCCTTTCACTATCTTGGCAATTTCCAGGCTTCCCAAGGTAGAGCAGGTTATAATTAGACCAAGGTATGATGAATGTTTCCCAATGCATATATTTGCCAAAAATAATTTTTGTACTGTCTGTTTTATATCCATTTAAAAATTCTTTACCCCATCATCAGTTCAAATAAAGCTTGATTAATACCTGAATTTTTACCATAAACACTTCATCTTCCCAATTCTGATATTTAAAAACCTATTCTATGTAGATAAAAATTTGAATATACTTAAATTCAGTTTTAAATAAAAGTGTTATCTGAGCTACTTCAAAGTTCTTTTGCTTTAATATATAGTAAATAAGAATTAAACATAAGAAAAACATACATATTGAATTGAAATGCCCCTAAGAATGTTTACAAGAAAAATTATGCATATTTATTTTTAAAAATCTGATAATGAAACCATAGAGTACAGAGCTCTGGAACTTCATGTATTAGCCAGCAAGAATATAAATACACTCTCTTTCTCCCTTTCTTTATCCTCTGGCACTTAAAAAAAAGTACTTGTGAGTTATCAACATAAGTGTTTTTTCAAGAGATGCTGTTTCAAATAAAAATTTAAAAATTATTTTATTGTAGAGTAGAAAATATGAACAAAGATTTTCACTATTTTTCTTTGGCTTCAGAAATAAAATTTATTTTGCTTTCCTTCTGAGATTTTAAAGACTTCTGTTTCCTTCCTAGTATACAAGAATGTCCCCACATTTTTAAACACTAACCTAGAGAGAGCGTGCTCATCTATACCGCACAAGCAAAGATCAGAAGTGTACATACAAGTAGGGAGGATAGGAAGCAGGCAGTAATGAAATGGATTGTCTGCAAATACTTAGAATAAAACAGACTAAAAGTTGGCTTACTTTTTATTATCACCATGCACCAGTGATAGTGTCAAGAGACAGTACATTCTCTAGGATGAAAGGTTCCAACTAGCATGCTCCCCACCCGTAAGGACCCACCCCTCTTCCCCACTTCTGTAAGCCACTGGAGACTACAGGTCTTTATCTTAGTCTCCTGGCTTATTTCTCATAAGATGTCCCCACCTCAGAAATTGATAAAAAATCACTGCCTTATACTCTATCAATGGTTTTGGCCTTTAACTAATTTTTTTCATACCCCAATCAATGTTTTGTGTGGCTTTATATCTAGTTGCCGGAAAAGCAAGGACAAACATAGGACCACTACAAGAACACAGATTATAAGAGAAAGCAAGATATTTAAGTAAAGCGTCAGGCTGCAGCTTTTTCACAGACATTAATTAAAACTAAGTCACAGGTGAATGAAAAAAGTCCTGAGAATCAGGGTTGCATTTGGGAAATGTAGTTATATTAATATTTAAAATTTAATTAAAATTGTAATAAATGTATATGAGTTGAATGAATCTCATTTCAAAGGGGAATGGTGGGTCAATATTCCAGCTGCTATTTTTCTTATTCAATTCTCAAATAGTCACCTGAAGATACTTTTGGGAGCAAAGTTGTAAGACTTCAAGATGACTTTCTATTGAGACTGAAAAAATCAGTAATAAGTATACCACACAGTTTACAAAGCACTTCCCATAAAACACAGTATATTGTTTGAGCTCCGAATGACCCTGGGAGTCAGACACTAAAACCAGTGGGAGGTAGTACATACATCGGAGGGCGGAATACTGGCCACTGCATAACAGCCCCCACAGGGCAGCTGTGAGCTGCTTTGCACCCTTGTTTCTCCGCATGAAGAATGGGGAGGATCGAGGTCCCTACCCAATAGCTATTGTGGAATTATATATGAGATAATACATCTAACTCTTTAATATAGTACCTGGCCTATGGTAAGTGCTGAATAAATGCTATTATTCTTATCATCATTATTTTACAAGTGAAGAGACAGACCAGGAGAGATTAAATTTAAAGTCACATGATTACTAAGTATCTGGGCTAGAAGCAGAATTCTAGACTTGGATATATTCCTATGACCCTGTACTACCTATGGATACCTACTTTTAGAGTATGGAATACCTTCTGCACTATTTTTAAGAGTTTATTTTTTGCAGCAGAAAATGCCATTTGACTTTGACAAATTCAGTAATTTTATTAACATCATTTTCTTTTTAAAAACACACAATTAGGGTAGAAACTACAATCTAGAGCTATTAAAAAAAATTGTCTTTTCCTTAAACCTCACAAAAATGGAAATAAAATTTACTAGTTGGTAGGTAGAAGAAAGCCTGCAAGTTCTGTGGGTGTAGGGATATTTGTTTACTGCTAAATCTCAAGACTCTAGTAGGTATACAAACAGTTGCTCAATGAATAAATATTTAAACTGAAAAAGTCAACTTTAAAACATGTCCTTAACAGTAAGATTTACTTCACTACGACATGTTTTCCTTTCCATTTTTAACTATATAACTAAAAAGTAGAGCATATGGTCACCGACCATAAAACAGGGGACTTTTATTAAAAGATTCAGAGTAAGAAATAAAAGACTAAATAAGGCCTTGAATAGCTTTATTGAAGTCTGTATAAATAAACATGCACATTTCAAATGTAAACTCAAGTGAACTCAAGTGCAGACAAATTTAACCTCTGTCATGCAGGAGGTTAGTTTACATTTAAAAAAAAAAAAAAAAAGAAAGAAAGAAAAAGAAAAGGAAAGGAAAAAAAGGAAAAACCCAAAACAGCTTTAAAAATACCAGGATGAAAAACCAGCTTTAATATCAAGGTATAAAGCAAAGCCATGATCAACATACCTCATTTATCCTGGTTAAATGCATTTTTCTTTCACGTTTAAATGCTAACATAAATAAATAATTTACCAAAATGTGCACTCACAGAGTGAACTTTTATTTACAATACACAATTTATAATCTATTGTATTTGATTAGTTCAAGTGAAGAACATTATACTTTTTGCTTTAATAATAGTGGGACACATAGCAATTTCTCAGGTAGTCGATATGTGAAACGTGCCCCAGCATTTATTTTCTATTAAAGGCAGTATTGTATGCCAATTGACAATACATTCTTTCAACTAGATCAAAGGGGAAAAAGCAGCAAATGAAAAATGTTTCAAATGTTCACACATATTTTTGGCATCTTGGATCCTTGAATGTGGTGAACTAAAATCAAATTCAAGGTTTGTATGTTTTATGTACTGTACAGGTTCTGACTCTGGAACATGCAATGCCAATTCTCTTGTAACAAGTTTCCTTCTGAGAAAAGCTGTAAGGCTATGGTGAATTCCATCAGGAACACACAAAGAAAGTTAACAGACCTACCTTTAAAGCCAATTGTCCATTAGTAATTTAAAGGCCAGAAAAAAATTTCTCATCTAAGCTTGATGCAATCATTACTATGGATACAGAATACTATTAAATTTGTCTTTATATTACAATACTTGGGAGAGCTAAAAGTTGCCAAATTACCAAAAAATGGGGTAGAGAAAAACAGACAGCCAAAATTTTAATTTTGGACCAACACCAGATTTAAAGATATGCATTTTAAAGTAAGTCAAAAAGAATTTGAATATCTAAGGAATAGATCCCAACAGCAGTGAAAAATACTTACATTAACTGAAAAGTGACTTTTGATGAAGTGTGAAATCTAGAACCTGTTTCCACAGTAGTAGTAAGATGAACATAATATTCTGTTTTTTTATGATACTACGAAAGGAAGTAACTTTTTCAAGACTGCTTCTTTTCATGATTTAGTTTTATAACAGGCCCACACTGATTACCAGGTAAAGGTTTGAAAATCTGGTTTTCCAAGAATACTCCTGCAGTATTTACGCCACATAGATACTGCAGCTAATTCTCATAGTAGTATATGTGGCAGCCTAATGCACATGAACTAGATTATCCAAGAACTAAGTTCAGCCATAGGTTTCTTGCAGTTATTATCTGAGCAAAATAAATGACCAACATCCACAAATTTAACATTTGTCATCAATTAACTCACATCCAAAAAATTAAAGAAAACATAATTCATCAAAACAGCAGCAAACTTAAAAGGGATTTATTTGTGATTTCCTATATATATTTAGCTTGTAAATACAAGACTGTAAATGTATTAAGAGACAATTTCTGTTAAAGTTTTCATTGTGTTTCACTTCAAGTACTGCACAAGTTAAAATCTGATAAAGGATTTACATTCAGTGATCTGAAACTCCCCATCTCAGACTTTTGTTTAATGTGGTGGGTAACTTCATCATTTCAATAGACACCACCAGCAGGAAAGTCTCTCTTTTATGGCTTCCAGGACTTTCATTAGTTAGTGTGCATACAGTTCTCGTTTTCTATATCATTGTCATTATCATTGCTATCTTCATCACTTTCTAATGGGATGCCTGTGGCAGCTGAAGCACCTTTAGTTTCTCGGTCAAGGGGGAAAAAGCCAGTTCCACTGAAAGTGTCTTGTCTCTGGTAGAAGAGTACATATGCTGCTTTGGACTGTTAAAACAAAGAATTTTAAAATGGTTATGATTCTCAAAGATCACATTAAAAACAGAATGAATTTTTAGCTGATAACCAATTTTGGTGATAGGACATAAATCAAGAAAATCACACATGGTCAAATGGAGGTTACTAAAATTTATTAACTATATCAATAGTATGACTTCTATCTATAAAGGAAGAATGGTCACTGGATTTAACATTTATTCTCTTCTAAGTTAGCTGGACAGATAAATCAATGCAACCATATCACAGATTCACCTTCTTACTCTAACGTGAAATAGAATTCTATGCCTTCTTTCCTCTTGTCTTTAAGGACAAGGCAAGTGTCCTTCTAATAGTAATAGCTTCATTCTGTAGTTGTTCTAGATTCTAACTTTTCTTACCATCTTAAGGATACTGCTCCATCAATCATCACTGTGTATCTTTAATGACGACTTTTTTGGCATAAAAAATACTTAAGTCTTTTCCCATCATAAATTCCTCTCCTTCCTTTTCTAGCTGCCATATACCTCTTACTCTTCCCCTGCAGCCAGGCTGGAGACAGAAAATCTAATATTTATCATTTACTCTCATGCACACTCCTCAATTCAATGTGACTGCTGCAACCACTGTGATGAAATGCCTTTCACCAGGCTCAAAACCCTCTTATAAACAAATTAAAGGGGTGCCTTTTTTAGCCAATCTTTCTGTGGCATTTAATGCTTTACTCCTCCTCCTCCTGCATTAAAGCATTTTTGGCTTCTGTTACACTACTTTTCCTTAGATGCTTCATCTCTACAGTTTCTTCTGACTTTCCTGTGGGCTCATTAAATCCTGACTTAAAGTAAAAAAAAAAATCCATGTTTTCAGTCCTCAGCCCACTGCTCTTCTGAATACGTATCTTCCCATAGGCGATTCACTCAACCTATGGTTTTAACTGCTACCTAAGACAGACAATTCAAATTCATAACTTAAGCCAGTTCTCACCCCTGAACCCTAGTCCAATTAGTCTAAGTACCTAATGGAAACTGCCACAGAGCTATTAACTTCACAGGTATCAATTTCACAGCAAATTTTCTTATTTACCATCTTAGTAAATGTCAGAGTCATCTTTCTCCCCCTCTTTATTTACATGTAATCTTAATCAAGTTCTATTATTTCTATCCAGTAAGGAGCTCACAAATCCATTCTCCCCTGTCTATATATACTTACTACCACTAATTTAACTTTAGAAGCTCTTGTGGCTTAAATTTCAGGACAGCCTCCTTTCCTCTGGAGGCTGAATAATGGCCTTTGGGCTTCTTACTGGGGTGCCCCCCAATCTGTCTTCTAGTGCTCTCAAGACATGCTAAGATGGAAATTTAATAATGTTCTTCTATTAACCACCCAATACTTCTTACAGACTTTAAGAAAAGATCAAAACAACAAACTCATCTTTCATGATCTGAGTGCCAAGTTTAGCCCCAGTCTAATTTTTGCTCCACATTCCTAACGAGTCTTTTGTTTCAGTAACACCAAATTATTTGCTGTTCCCTTAGCTAAATGGTATCTTCTGCCACACCTCCTTGCTTTCGTAGCTACTGTTCTTTTTGCTAAGAATACCTTCGGTTTTGGTTCTTTTGTCTAACTTACCACTATTCGTATTTGTAGACTCAGATCAAACACTCCTTTCTCTATGTAAACTTCCCTGCACTCGTTCTGTTTCCTTACACTCCAAATCAGTTGAGACAGCTGCCTCAATCTATACAGTCAAGATATTTAACAGTAATTATCATGTACAATTGTCAGTTCACTTCTCTGTCACCTTCAGATTGTAAGCTTCTTGACATCAGAGATAGCTGTCTTTTTCGGCTTCCCTGGTGGCTCAGATGGTAAAGAATTTGCCCACAATGCAGGAGACTCAGGTTCGAACCCTGGGTCAGGAAGATACCCTGGAGACTGGAATGGCTACCGCCACCCACTCCAATGTTGTTGCCTGTGAACTCCCACAGAGGAGCCTGGTGAGCTACTGGACTGAGCGATTAACACTTTCACTTTCAACCTTGTGTAGAACAGAGTGTTATACATAGAATGTATTCAAACACTTGTTGACTAAATGAAGAATTATTACTGTTAAAATGTAAAGTAACATCAAATTCACATACTTTATATAAACAAGGTATTTATTTGAAAGCAAAATTAGGGCAGTGTTGTTAAACAGACTTTGAAGGAGGATGTAGGCAACTTTGGGGTTTCGGTTGGGAGACTAAAAAAGAGAACTTAACTGAAAAATGAGGGATATGATATGAAATTAGAAGTCTAAACATAAACTAAAAATGTAGTTGAATTAAGCATAAACACATTTAAAAAAATACTAAGACTTCAAAAGTCTCATTTTGTTCTTTCCCATAGCTACAGGGAGATAAGAAATGATATGTATATAAATCATGTGTACAAACAGGTGATAAAGATATAAAACATCTATAAACAGCTCAAAATAGCTTCATATCTATGTATACAATAACTGATTAAAACTGCCAGTAACTTGGCTCAGAAGTTTATTAATTTATTAAACTGAACAATTTCAGTTGAAGACTTTTAAAGCGTGATAAACTAAAAACAAAAAGCTAGTCTCTGCCCTCGAGGAATACATAATGTAAACTGGGAAATAAAGTGAAGCAGTCAGTGCTGCCCACACCAACAGAAACCTCTGTACAGGAAATATCGTCACACGAGGAAATACTACATTCTTTGTCAACACTGCGATCAATAAGTAAAATTTATAAAGGCAAAATTTACAGAATGATAAATTCTTATCAAGCAAGCCAAAGTTTTCTTCTTAAAACATTATTAGTCACCTGTCAGATGACATCAATTTTCATATTTTACATCAATTTCACATCAATATTCATCAATCTAACAGAGGCTACCCTGGTGGCTAGCAGTGAAGCACCCACCTGCCAAGCAGGAGACCATCTACAATGCAGGAGAGGTGAGTTTGATGCCTGGGCCAGGAAGACCCCTGGAGAAGGAAATGGCAACCCACTCCAGTATTCTTGCTGGAAAATGAGGAGCCTGGCAGGCTACAGTCCATGGGGTCATGAGTCGGACACGATTTAGTGACTAAACCAACACCATCAATCAATATTTGATAATAAAAACGTGCTCTGATGCGAAACAAAGCAAATGCCAATATTTTTGCTCCAGCTGTGGCTGACAAGCTGATGCAAGTGTGAGTAGATGTAACTTCCTAATTTTTCTACTATTCAGAAAACATCAGACAATTACACAGGGTTAATTCTGAAAAATTTGTAATTTGTTTTATTTAACTATATCATTTTGAGAGTTTGAATACGTAAGTGTCATAAAGGATAAGACTTTTCTTTAAATATCTCAGGTATGGTAAGGCCCTTAAAAGTTTTTTTATTTTTCTATTTTAGCATTCTGACTTTAGCCAGTGTCTAGAATGTCTGAGCCTATTGTTCAGGGGCGAATTTAATATTTTCCTTAGAAAACTCCAGTTTTCATGTTGAAAACTACCAGAAAAGTTTTCATGTTCAACTTATGCTTCCGCTAGTGGGCAAATTTAGAAGACAGATCTCCACTTAGAGGACAATTTTACGTATCTTTAAACAAGAATGAGTCCCTCAACTATTAGAACTGCTAGAATATAGACTATGGTGCTCCATGGACCCCTTTTAAAACAATGGATTCCTTGATCTTCAGGATTAAAAGACACACTTACCACAATCTGGTCTTCAGACGCAGTTGAGACACTACTGTCATCAAAGTAGTACCATTTTCCATCATCTTTATTTTTTGCAAAAGCAGTATCTAATGAAAAAAATACAATCACTTCTATGATCTGTGGTTTTCTGGGAGGGAACCCTCATGACTTTAAAATTGTCTATATAAGGAATACTGATTAAAATTACATGATAATCATCTATGTTAGGCCAATCTATCATATATTCAACTGATTCCAATGATCAAAGGTTTTTAGAATAATTTTTTATAATCTGGAAGTCTATGATATTTTCTATCCCAGTCATTTTTTTTTCCATCCCAGGAACACACAGGACATATTCATTATTATTTTTATACACAGAATAACAATACTAAGGACAATAAATGGTGATTAGCATTTGTATCGGGCCCAGTGCTATATTATCTCATAAAGAAGGTGTTACCATTACTATTCTTCTAATTTTACAGATGAAGAAAGTGAGGCATCAGGAGAAGTTTAATTTGTCCAAGAGTATAGCCGTTAGGCAGCAGGTTACGATTTAAACTCAGCTCTGTTTATGATTCCAAAGTTTGAATTTTCAAAGTTTCAAAGTTTAAACTTATAAGTTTAAATTTTCTATGACCAATATTTTTTCAACAATACTATATCTCATTGATCTGTAGTGGTGGTGTTTTTTTTTTTTTTACATCAGAATCATTTCCAGTCTTTAACAAAAGTACAAGGAAAGAGAAATGTAAAAAGCAATCAATTAATCTGCACAAACTTTAAAGATCCGCTTTATCATTATATTAAAAAATTGCCCACTTTTCCTATCTCATACTTTGTATAAACTACCCAATAACTGAAGAAATAAAGCTGCAAAATGTACTCATAACAATTATCTGCTGTCATAACTTTTAAAGAGTGACACTATAGACTTTGTCTTCTAAATAGTCCTACTCCTCTTAAAATTATTCTTCTGCATGAAGCCCATTATGGGTTGTAAATCTGTCAATCTGAAATCAAGTCGACCACATTCACAAATTTAAAGAAACATATTTTCAGACCAATAAGTTTGACACTAAAAGGACAAGATTTAACAATAATATTGGGCTTCCCTGGTGTCTTAGTGGGTCAAGAATCCACCCGCAATGTCGGATAACTGGGTTTGATCCCTGGGTTGGGAAGATCCCCTTGAGGAGGAAAAGGCAAATCACTGCAGTATTCTGGCCTAGAGAATTCCATGGACTGTATAGTCCATGGGGTGGCAAAGAGTCGGACATGACTGAGCGATTTTCAAAAAAAGAAAAAAATAACAGACACATCTAACAAAAAGGCACACAGAGTTTGCAAACTAAATGATGGTATCAAAAGAAAGCTAAACTACTATTTGTAATTCTGAGAAAAAGACAAAATAAAAAATGAATATCAAACTCAGGTAAAAAAGAACAATAGATAAAAGAAGAGCTACCCGTTTTAAATATAAATGCAACTAATAAGCAAAATACCTAATAAAACTGTTAGATGAAACAGATAAATCAACATTTTAGTAGTAGTCCTGACAAATTTATCTCAGAAAAAGAATGAACATCAAAAATAACCAGAAATAGTAATGATTTAAATACAACTAATAAGTAACTGTAATAGAAATAGCGAACTCTATGTTTGAATGGGGAATACATACGCTTTTAAAGTACATAAACATTTAAGGAGCAGACAATGTTTTAAGCTACATGAAAGCCTTAATAAACTCCTACGTTTAATATAGATAATGGCACTAATTGCTATAAAATAAAATTAAGAAAAAAAGGAGAGCTTTACAAAAAACATATACTTGAAAAAGCATATGAGATAATCTTGTGATATTCAGAAAATTATAAAGGAAACAAAAACATACACAGAATTGAAAGACAAAGAAGACTACATTTAAAAATTTATGCAATAGTGATGAAGAAGTATTTAAAGGAAAACTTATAGCTTTAATTATAGCCTTCAACAGAGGGAAAAGAAGGAAAACAAAGGTAAGCATGCAACCCAAGAAACCGAAGAAAGAATAAAAGAGCAAACTCAAAGTAACAAGAGAAAAAAATCAACAAGACAGAATACATACCATGTATAAGAAAAAGAAAAACATAATAAAATAGAAAGCCTAATTCTTTGAAAAGACAGAAAAGAACAAGGGACAAAAATATAGCATAAGAGTATTATAAACAACTATTCTCAAATAAATTTGGAAACACACATTTTAAGAAAAATGGAGGATGTCAATATGTACACATTCTGGAAAAAAAATCAATAAACATGACATAAATAGAATAATTTATGGCTCTGAAGTTCAGATAATTTTATTGGATGAATTCTACTAAACTTTAATGACTAATTAATTCTTATACAATACTAGCTGCAACAGGAAACATAAAAATGGTAAAGTGTCCTAGCCTATTTCATTAGACTAGGTAGTAATCTTGATTCCAAACTCAGACTTAAATTGAAGTGGGGAAAACCACTAGACCATTGAGGTATGACCTAAATCAAATCCCTTATGATTATACAGTGGAAGTGAGAAATAGATTTAAGGGACTAGGCCTGATAGACAGGGTGCCTGATGAACTATGGACGGAGGTTCGTGACACTGTGCAGGAGACAGGGATCAAGACCACCCCTGAGAAAAAGAAATGCAAAAAAGCAAAATGGCTGTCTGAGGAGGCCTTACAAATAGTTGTGAAAGGAAGAGAAGCAAAAAGCAAAGGAGAAAAGGAAAGATATACCCATGTGAATGTAGGGTTCCAAAAAATAGCAAGGAGAGATAAGAAAGCCTTCCTCAGTGATCAATGCAAAGAAATAAGAGGAAAACAATAGATGGGAAAGACTAGAGATCTCTTCAAGAAAATCAGAGATACCAAGGGAACATTTAATACAAAGATAGGCTCAATAAAGGACAGAAATGGTATGGACCTAACAGAAGCAGAGGACATCAAGAAGAGGTGGCAAGAATACACAGAAGAACTATACAAAAAAGTTCTTCACAACACAGATAACCATGATGGCGTGATCCCTCACCTAGAGCCAGACATCCTGGAAAGTGAAGTCAAGTGGGATTTAGGAAGCATCACTACAAACAAAGCTAGTGGAGGTGATGGAATTCCAGTTGAGCTATTTCAAATCCTAAAAGATGATGCTGTGAAAGTGCTGCACTCAATATGCCAGCAAATTTGGAAAACTCAGCAGTGGCCACAGGACTGGAAAGGGTCAGTTTTCATTCCAGTCCCAAAGAAAGCTCAAACTACCGCACGATCGCACTCATCTCACGCTAGTAAAGTAATGCTCAAAATTCTCCAAGCCAGGCTTCAGCAATACGTGAACCGTGAAATTCCAGATGTTCAAGCTGGTTTTAGAAAAGGCAGAGGAACGAGAGATCAAATTGCCAACATCTGCTGGATCATCGAAAAAGCAAGAGAGTTCCAGAATAACATCTATTTCTGCTTTATTGACTATGCCAAAGCCTTTGACTGTGTGGGTCACAATAAACTGTGGAAAGTTCTGAAAGAGATAGGAATATCAGACCACCTGACCTGCCTCTTGAGAAACCTGTATGCAGGTCAGGAAGCAACAGTTAGAACTGGACATGGAACAACAGACTAGTTCCAAATAGGAAAAGGAGTACGTCAAGGCTGTATATTGTCACCCTGCTTATTTAACTTATATGCAGAGCACATCATGAGAAATGATGGGCTGGAAGAAGCACAAGCTGGTATCAAGATTGCTGGGAGAAATATCAATAACTTCAGATATGCAGATGACACCACCCTTATGGCAGAAAGTGAAGAGGAACTAAAGAGCCTCTGGATGAAAGTGAAAGAGGACAGTGAAAAAGTTGGCTCAAAGCTCAACATTCACAAAACTAAGATCATGGCATCCGGTCTCATCACTTCATGGCAAATAGACGGGGAAACAGTGGCTGATTTTATTTTTTTGGGCTCCAAAATCACTGTAGATGGTGATTGCAGCCATGAAATTAAAAGACGCTGACTCCTTGGTAGAAAAGTTATGACTAACCTAGATAGCATATTAAAAAGCAGAGATATTACTTTGTCTAAAAAAGTCCATCTAGTCAAGGCTGTGGTTTTTCCAGTGGTCATGTATGGATGTGAGAGTTGGACTGTGAAGAAAGCTGAGCACTGAAGAATTGATGCTTTTGAACTGTGGTGTTGGAGAAGACTCTTGAGAGTCCCTTGGACTGCAAGTAGATCCAACCAGTCCATCCTAAAGGAGATCAGTCCTGGGTGTTCATTGGAAGGACTGATGCTGAAGCTGAAATGCCAATATTTTGGCCACCTGATGCGAAGAGCTGACACATTTGAAAAGACCCTGATGTCGGGAAAGACTGAAGGTGGTAGGAGAAGGGGACAACAGAGGATGAGATGGTTAGATGGCATCACCGACTCAATGGACATGAGTTTGGGTAAACTCCAGGAGCTGGTGATAGACAGGGAGGCCTGGCGTGCTGCAGTTCTTGGGGTCGGAAAGAGTCAGACATGACTGAGTGACTGAACTGAAACTGAAAGTAAGAACAATTTATAAAAAAAAAAAACTATAATATCATTTCACACATGAATTAAATTTTATTTAATCCTAAGCAAAACCAGCTAACCAAATCCAACTGAGTATATGAGAAAATACTTAATGAATAGGATTTACCCCAGAATGCAATGATAATTCTTCAGAAAAACTTATCAACTGGAGAGCACAGATTGGTATCATCATCTTGGAGTGCCGTCTCACAGTACTTTACTCCAACCCAGCATCTTACTTCTGGGTGTGTAGCTCAAAGAAATTCTCACATAGGAGACTAAAAACAATGATGTTTATTGTTCTTGAGATGGTAGAAAGTTAATGTTAATCTGGATGTCCACCATGAAGTGAAAAGAGAAATAAAATATGGTAGATGTAAGTCATGAGTGTGTTCAATGGAAGGACTGATGCTGAAGCTGAAACTCCAATACTTTTGCCACCTCATGCGAAGAGTTGACTCATTGGAAAAGACCCTGATGCTGGGAGGGATTGGGGGCAGGAAGAGAAGGGGACGACAGAGGATGAGATGGCTGGATGGTATCACCGACTCCATGGACATGAGTCTGAGTAAACTCCGGGATATGGTGATGGACAGGGAGGCCTGGTGTACTGCGATTCATGGGGTCGCAAAGAGTCGGACACGACTCTTTTTGAGCGACTGAACTGAACTGAAGTCATGAGTGGTTAGAAGCAATGAATTAAATTGACATAAAGTTATATGGAGAAGTCTTAAGTGTCAAGAGAGAAGAGTAAAAGCTACAGCAGAGTAACAATCATATAAACAATGATGCATGATTTGTGAGAGCACACACAACAAACACCTTGGAAAGGGAAGGAGAAGGAGAATGGGGAAGGACAGGAGCCCTGAATGGACTAGTGATTTCCCGTGCTTTAACTGAGGAGTATGATTAACTCAAACCTCTTCTCTTAAATGGTAAAAAAAGAAAAAGGTTCAAAAGCTGATTCATTACTGAATGACTACTGTATGTAAGACACATCGCACATTTTTAAGAAGTAATAAATATTTTAAGGAAAAAAGTCTGGCCTTATTAAACATCATGACTTTAGTAAAAAAGTAAATCATCAACTTACAGTGTCCTCCTCCCATTCCTCCATAGTGGTTGGAAACAGCAATCAAATTATAGCGGCAAGGACCTGCATTTGGATTAATTAGGAATTCTGACATATCCAAATCACTGTTTAAAAAAGAGATGAAGTTAATTATATGCTTTCCCTAAGTGTAATGAAATTCTACTCTTCAGTCAGTGTTGTTTGACTCTCATTTAAATATAATCCTATACACACACACACACACACACACACATATATCTCATTAAAGAAGTTACTAAGAGCCAAATAACTATAAAATAATATAAATATCCTTGAGATTTGAGTGTTTCAGCAAAAATTTTCTTTGGGATTGACAATTTAAAAATTCTCCACTGATCATTTGTATTCAGATTAGTATTTTCATACTAATACATTTCTTAGTATATGAGGAAATATAGACATCACCATTTATCATGTGGGTTCTTTTTTAAAGTCGTTTTCAGAAATTATTTAAGCAAAAATAAAGGGATAATGATGGCTTAGAGGTTAAAGCATCTGCCTGCAATGCGGGAGACCTGGGTTCGATCCCTGGGTAGGGAAAATCCCCTGGAGAAGGAACGGCAACCCACTCCAGTATTCCTGCTCGGAGAATCCCATGGACGGAGGAGCCTGGTGGGCTACAGTCCATGGGGTCCCAGAGAGTCGGACACGACTGAGCGACTTCACTTTCACTTTTAAGGGACAGTGAAAAAAAACTTTCTTAGAAATTTTATCCTAATTTGAATATAAAATACATTTAAATATAACCCTAATATCTATTCTCTGTTTTCCAGGTTGATGATCTATGCATCCTAAATGGGCAACATTCTTTGAAATGCAACCAGCTGTTTATAATTTATCACAAACAAAACTGGAATATGACCATTTTATAGTTTATCTTTTTTTATGGTTATTCTTTTTGTATTTGTCTAATTAAAAAGCAATAACAATTGTAAATTGCAAATAGATCTCTAATAGATTTAGCTTATCATTGCTTTTGTTTCTTCTTTTACTCATATCTTCAAAATGCTGTATTCTTGAAAAGGTTGATGGCTCATAATTTTGTTTTGCTAAAGAGAAAATAAGCATTTTTATTCTATAATTGCAAAACATTTTCAATTTTAAATTTATAAACATGGATTAGAATAAGCAATCCAGAGAGTGTTTTCAGTATTACACCATCTATTTCCTTCTAGTCACCTCTGCACGCATATACAACACCTGCCTTCAGTATTTCTTTACTTACAAACTGTAGTAAGTAAATCTGGTATACCAATATTATGAAATATGAAAGAATACTGTCAATGATTTTTTCAGGAAAATGGGAGAGCAGCATGGTCTTTTTACAAAATAGGGTGTAATGAAGTCCTTCCTGGACTCCATGAATGAAGATACATTATTCCCTTTTCATCCATCTGAATTCTCAATGATTTTAACGAAAGAACAAAAAAAGACTACTGATATGCTGTCTGTAGACTTCTTTATATATTTTTACAAATAGGATGACTTACTCTGAACACTGAAATAAGAAAACCAAAAGATGACAATAGGAATGACTTACTACTCTACTGCATCATCTGCCTTGTAAACAATTCCACTATTCAGTTTTCACATTAGTCTTTTTAAAACTGCATTTAAGAATAATGAGGATTAATGATGAAAATAAAATCACTAAGAGCCCATGAAGTATCTTAGATTTACAAACAGGGCCAGTGAACTCAAAAGATAATGTAACATAAAATGAGTTTTACTTCTTTTTTTTTTAATGTATTTTCTCTTTGTCTTTTGAAAGATCTCTTAAGAAAAGCAATAAAAATTGTTACTAATCCATACAAATTGCTAGAACAACCCAAAAAGTACACTCAAAAACTGAAACTGGATCTAAAACAAAACAAATGAACAAATATAACACAACAGAAACAGACTCACAGATAGAGAACAATCTTGCCGTTGCCAAAGGGGAAGACGGGTGGGGGATGGGTAAATAGGTGAAAAGGATTTAGATACACAATAAGTCAAAAGGACTTAATGTATAGCACAGAAAATACAGTTAATATTGTAGTAACTTTATATGCTGTGTAATGAATAAAAATATCAAATCACTATACCACACCTGAAATCACATAATATTTAAAGTCAACTACGTGTAAAAATAAATTAAAAAACACCTATAATTTGGGAGTGATGCTAAAAAAAGTTAGAGGTGCCCAAGGTTTATTAAGCTCAATCAGAACTTACTTGATAGGAAAATCAACTAAGGTATCCAACTTGTCTCTCATGTATCGACTATAAGAAAATCGCTTGAGATGTACCACAAGTACTGGGGGCAGAGACCATAAATCCAATTTCTTTGTGGCTTGCTGATGTTCTTTACAATTGGGACAATACCTAAATATATAAAGAAATATTTAAAGCTTATTAGAGATAATGTCAGAGGTAATATTAGGTAATGCCTAATATGTGACAGACTGACAGGAACTTGTTATTTTTAATCATCAATACATTTTTCAAATAGATCTAACTATTGAAAGTGAGTATGTAAATAAGTATTCAAAGAAATAACGAGGGCTAGATTATTTACATTTTAGTAAGCTAAAAAAAACATGGATGTAGCAAAACTGTGCTGAAATAAAGGTATTAGAAAAATCTTGAGACTTTCTGGACTCAAATTAGTAACAACACAAAATATATTGTGATTTTCCTAAAAAAACTTCTGTTGGAATACCTCCACAGCTAAAAGTTCCTGGAAAAATGTAACTAAAATGAATTATTCATAGTAAAATGGCTATTATGGAAAATATACTAAAACGAGATTAAAGTTTAACATTAATACACTTTTAAAGACATTTCATTCCTCTTAATATATTATTAACATATGAACAAATGCTTATTGTTTAAAATATCAAAGGGAATTTAACTATTACTTTTTCAATTTGATGTAGCACATACCTCAGTATATATCCTTAAAAAATAATTAGAAACAATTATTTAATTTTGTCTCTTACCAGGGATCTTCAGCACCTAGCTTTTCTTTTGTTGTAAAAAGCTCAATGCAATCTTTTAATTTCACAAAGGGTTTTTTAGGAGGTTTGTATTCCACACTTTCATGTTTTTCAAAATCCTAAAGAGAAGTATTTCTTGAGTTAAGAAAACAAATGAAACAAAACTCATTTTAGTGATATCATATTACTATGAATAGTCATGAAAAACTCCTAAATGTTCTCAAATAAATCAAAAGCTTATTTCAGCTGAGATTTACAGTACTTCTAACATTTTCTGTATACACACCTATACAGACAATCAGAAAGTTTAATAGTCAAGTCAGCAGGTTCAAAAAAGATGAACCTTTTCTCTTTTAACACATAACCACTTCTAAAATTGCAAAATAAACATATTTGGTAGAAGAAAAAGAGTGTAACAAAACAGTGTGATCAATATGGAAGAGAGAAAGAAGGAATGAGCGATGACTTACCTCAGCAGCATTTTCATCAAAATATCTTTTTTTCAAATCAGGATCCCAATCCAAAGCAAGGAAAGACCTTTCTAAGGTGGAAAACATATTTTTTTTCTTTAAGATTTAATATGCGGTATTAAGAGTTAATACATTTTAAGATATAAAATAATACATTTTAAGATATATAGCAGAATAGAGATTGCTGTACTAGGTGATCAGGGTACTTTGCTGTTTCCAAGCCATTAAAATATTTTAAAGAAGATACAAAACTTAAGCGTAAGTCCAATCTTCATTTAATAAACATTGACGTGTTTTAGTATACTTAGAAATGAAGACTTTTCATTTAAACATGTAGATAGGTAAGTAAATGTTACTTCTCAGGACAGTGTTGAATTTCAAAGTTTCACCTCAAAAAACAAACAAACCAAAATCCCCAACACACTTTGGTCAAATTTAGTGTTTAAGTCATTTTCCACAAATACTTACCATCTAACCTAAGCTGCCTATCGTCAAATCTTATATGCCTGGTATCATCTTTGATGTAGTTGATATCAGTATTGCCTAAGTTGTTGAACTGGAATGTAAACAATCGCTTTTTGTGTCCCGTGAGTTGACCTCTGCAAGTCTCTTCAGTACATAATCCATTTTCAGAATCATTATCGCCTCCAACTGAATCTTCAGACTGACTGTTCTCATTCTCGGAGGGCAGTTCTTGATCCTGGCTGGATTCATCATCTGGCTCATCTGTTTCCATTTCACCTAGTATTAGATAGTAGAAATCTTTATACAAAACCAATGCTACATTATTAACACTTATTGATATGAACATTTCCCCCCCCCAGGCTTGCAGATATTGTTAAGTTCCTTAATCCTCATCCTCTTACTTTCCCTCTGCAGCAGTTTAACCCCAGAGAAAATTTTACAATGTAATACGCAAGTCTTACTCGGTGAGCCTTCCTCATGGATGCCGTTCGGGCCATTCCCGTTAATGTTTTGGTCCTTACAGCAGTGCAGGGATCCTTCAGAGTCTTCAGTGTCAGAAGATATTTTGACGTATCGGCTGAAATAAAATCAGAAATCAAACAAGTTCAGTTCTATTAAGATAAAAACTTATAAAAGTTTTCCATTCTTTCAATAAAACAAAACTTTTATTGCAATTAACAATGATCATTTAGTGGATTCAATGATAAATTCAGACTCAAGGTATGGTACCATAATCATCTGTGTTTGGCTGTCTTAAAAAAAATAATTTATTACTTCTAGGATTTTAACGTCTTCCTCTTTCATGTTAAAAGTTTGTGGAAAATAATTTCATAAAATTATTTTCTAAAGATCCTCATTTAGATGATATATATATAGTATGGCTAAGATCACTAACAGATTGTAAGGTGATCTTTATGTATGGGTTATCAGACTATAATGATTAAAACAGGTGTGCAAGAAAGAATACTAAATATGTCAGTTATAACAGATAAAAGAAAGGGAGTAAATGTCATTCTTTATTACTTTAATTCAAATCAAGGTTCAGTTCAAAAAGGTGTTGCCTTACAAAAGAAAGAACCATAAAAGCTTATCCTTTTAAATAAAACTATTTATTATTATGAGTTCTTGTTATCAGTATGAGCACTGTGTAAAAAGAAATGAAGCATAAGACGTTTGCTATGATTTCAAAGTGCATACATGATAAACTATTTTCTTCCAACTATAAACTTTTGGTGTAAAACTAAGAGAATTTATGCTTCCTCTATTTGAAATGATCTCAGTGAAGTGTTTCACATGATCAAGAAACTGGATTAGCCTATAATTTGATTTCTTACACTGCTACCTGTCTAAACAAAGCTAAGATAATATAGATGACTAGTTATATTCTGATAGTACCTTACATGTTTACTTTTATTAGCTAGTTAATATTTTATTTTGCTAATATAGAACTGTTTGGCACTTACCACATTCTCACAAGCAAAAGATTATAGAGTTTATCTTCAGTATTGTTTCGTGGAACAGCCATAAGAAAAGGCTGACCAAAAAGTGAAGAACCAGTATGGTGGGTGTAACTTGAGTGTCTAAATTTTTCTCTCAGGCAAACAGGAATAATCACATGCTCTGTATCTTCTGTCCTATTTATGTTAATCTCAAACCTGCAAGGATAAAACTGACTATAAACTTTGAAAATTTTATGATACTTCCTTTCAATTTTTTCTCAAGAAATATTTGTGCAATGAATTTCATACTTACACATAAATATCATCCCGTTCCATAATACTACTAAGATTTTCATCCATTGCAAATATTCTGTGAAATCTATGATTGTATATATCAGTAACTATCATCTAAAAGGAAATAAATTTCTATTAAGCAGGGTTTACAACAGTGAAAAACTACACTCCAGCTTACATACTTTAAACCCAGAAACATCCTACCTTATCTGCAGGTACTCCTGACAAGAGAGACAGTGCTGTACAAAGATCAAGTATGTTTCCAATTTTGGGGACAACCACTTTGTACTAAAAAACAAAAAAGAAAATTGCAATGACTTTATTACTTTGGAAAAAATACTCACTAGTTGAGACTAACCTTCTGGTTGCTTCCTCACATTCACTTGGCATCTGGCCCACAGTGTCTGTCTCCAATCTTGCCATTGTCCTGGGTGACAAAGTCCACGTGGACAGTTTATCTTAGCCTTATTATTCCTTCACTGCTCAATTCAAAGGCCTACACTTGCATTTAACTGTGGTTCACTTCTCAGACCTTGCCATCTCCTTTTCCTTAAACTCTTAACTGTCTAAACACTAGTTGCTTTTCCTGGAAACCCATTCTTTCCTATTCTTGGCTTGCATTGAGATACCTAGTCCTTTTAACTCACTTTTTTTCACTGGCTCCTTACTATCTCCATGCCCTTCCATCCCCATGATTCATCCCTTCAACTATTTCATTGCAAAAACTTTAACGACCTTTATTTTTCAGCTATTCAGTTTTAATCTTGCTATACGTTCTTAGAGTTGTTTAGATATGCTGGAGTAAACTGCCCAACTTTATAGACTGGGTGTGCTACAAACTCACAGTGCCCAACCTCAACTGATCCTTCAACACTAGCCAGGAACTCTTCTGTGTCTCCTTTATTTGCTTATTCTTGCTTCTCTCAATAACTATTTAAAATCGCCACCACTTCTCAGGCGTCTTACTTCACACTACCCCTCTCACTATCAGCGGAATGCCTACTTGAGTGAGGAAACAGTCTAGGTGACAGGGAAATCTCCAACTTACTGTTTCCCCTGTAAACGTGAGTCTAAAAAGTCTTTTTCTCTGTCTCTTTTGATGCAAGGAAAGAGAATCAGCTGGTACTCTTCCCATTCTACGGCTGCTGCTGCTGCTGCTAAATTGCTTCAGTCGTGTCTGACTCTGTGACCCCACAGAGGGCAGCCCACCAGGCTCCCCCGTCCCTGGGATTCTCCAGGCAAGAACAGTAGAGTGGGTTGCTATTTCCCATTCTACAAGTACTTAAAAAGATGGAAACAATTAAAAAAAAAAAAAAAAAGGCTAACCCTGGCATCTATATATTCTCTTCTGACTCCTCGAGAACATAAACTCAGCAATTATCCTTTATTTCATTTTATCTTGGTGGCTCAGACAGTAAAAAATCCACCTGAAATGTAGGAGACCCAGGTTCTATCCCTGGGATGGGAAGATTTCCTGGAGAAGGGAATGGCTACCCACTCCAGTATTCTTGCCTGGAGAATTCCATGGACAGAGGAGTCTGGTGGGCTATACAGTCCATGGGGCTGCGAAGAGTTGGACACAACTGAGCGACTAACACTTTCACTTTACTTTTTAACTCTTATAAAATCAGAAATGTCTCAAAAAACAAAACCATCTCTCATTGCTTTTTAATAATTCTCCATCAATTATCTCCCTTTCTCTTCTGCTTACAAATAGCCTTTTAACTTATCTCCCATTCACTTATTAATCCACTCTTGGCTTTTGTCCTCACCTCTTTAACCGGTGATCAAGGCTGTCAATACTACCATTTAACCAAGTCTTTATCAGTCTTTATTTTATTATCTCTCTGTAGTAAGACTGCTGACCACTGCCTCCTTCAAAATCTTCCTTTCCCTACAACACTACTACATCTTATTCTTTTCTAATGCCTTGGTCAAATCTTCTTTTGAGGGAAGAACTAACCCTCTAGTGTAATCGTTCAGGCTTTTATCTTTAGCATTCTTGATTCTATATGCTCTCCTTAGATTAGGTGACAATATATCCCAGTTTGCTTTGGCCAGTCCTGGGTTAACCTGATGTCTTGGAATAATTATTAATATGGCCCTTTTCATTTTTCAAATTGTTCTGGTTTAGATGATCAATTAGGTGATCTCATCCTTCTAAGACATTCCCTACCATCTTCATAGAGCTCACCACCCAATTTCTCTCTCAAGCACAGAGCTCTCTCCTCTAGTCTACACACACAAAGTCAATGCTTATTGACACTTCTCCCAATTTTCCTGATGATTCTCAATTTGTCCAATACAAAACACAAATTTAAGTCATGTTAACTCAACATATCCAATACTAAATTAGGCTTCTTCTTAAAACTTTCTTCCTATCTCTTCCAGTAAAACAAAGAGTACCATTCTCCTCAGTTTTCCAATCCCATAATATACTTTCAAGTCCTATATTCAACTGGCTCTTCTACCTGCCTGCCATCCTGATACTTAGCTTAAGAGTCCAAGCCCTTGTCATCTGTCATCTCATCAGTATAAAAAAACTTAATCTTAGTACATCTGATCTAAGCCTTTCCAATCCAATCTTTGCACTAGCCAGTGTTCTTTCTGAAAACACAAATCTGGCCACACAATGGCTTTACTTTGTAAGCTTTAACGGCTCCTTTAGTCTTTAGGATGAAGTCCAAGCTTTCTGTGATAGGGCATCAAGCTTCTTTGCGGTCTAGCCTCTGTTTACCATATCATCTACCTGTAGCTCCAGAAGCGGGCCCTGCTCTCTTTTGCCTCACCCTCTCTCTGTGTGTGCCACTCTCTTGGTATTTATTCTCAATTTTCACGTGCTTAAATCCTAACCATCCTTTAGGATTCAGCACAGGCGTCACTGCCAGTTCGGGTAGGTTACTCCTTCTGTATACTCCTCGAGCGCCCTGTCACACTGTTATGACAAACTTCTTGAGAACAAGGACAAGAAATACCTTTGTACATCCAGCACCTTGCATAGTATGTGAGTTCAATATATAATACATATTCAAAGCAATTACTAACGACCTTCTTAATTTAAATCAACTTCAGTGATGGGAAAACTCATCAGATGGGCTAACCAAGCTAATTCCTTTTTCTCTAGAGCCTGTGTTCCCACTTTCTACCTCCCTGCCCTGTGAGGATGCATCTGAGGAGGCATGCATCTGTAAGTGAGGAAGACAGTCAGCATTAGAAACCACCAAGCTGGTTCTCTGTTCTTCCATTTCCGGCCTCAAGAACTGCGGGAAAATAAATTTCTGTTATGTCACTCAGTCTATGGTATTTCATTATGGTGGCCTGAGCAGACTAATATAACTAATACGCTCTAATAAACTGCAATTCTGGCTGGAACCTATACTAGGATTTTAGTAAACAAGTTTTTAAAGGATGAACTATGTTTACTTTGTTTACCAGAGCTTTATACTCAGAAAGTACCCAATACATATTTGAATGAATAAAATTTTTGAACACTTCTAAGTCATGAGGGTTGGGAATAAAAAGATTTCCAAAGTTCTTTTCTTCAAAGAATTCACGGTCTAGGGGACAAAATTTAAAATAAACCAAAGGTCATAAAAAATTTTGTTAAGTGTTATAATATTTTATTAGGGTAGGTCAAATATCAGAAAAGGATTAACTGATTAAGAAAGGGAAAATATGTAGTGCTTTGCTTCATAAAATGTAAAACAACCCAACTATAACAACAGGGAATGGAATTAGGCAGACAATAGATATTAAAGTCTACCACAGGGCTCTTGCAGAGAATAAAGTTCTATTTTTGTGTAGACTAACCAAACTATTAAGAGATTAGAACATTACTGAAGCAAGTATTTTTAACCTAACTAAATTTCCACTTCTCTTCCAAGTTCTTAAAATGCTTAAATATTACAAGTATTTAAAATATACCATTATCTTATCATATCATAAATCAAAATGTACAGCAAATATTAGACCCACTTCCAATACCCAGTAGGAAGAAAACTACAATGAACATTAAAGAAAGTTCCATTTGAAAAACTGGATAAATAATACTATATTATTAATCTTTGTAAGCTAATATTCCTAACAATATTGTAAAATCAAACCACCTTTCATTTTTTCTTTGATAAGAAAATGCCTTTGAGAATTTTGCTTTTTACATGACAAGTTGTACTAATTTTCAAAGTATTCAGTGTATAAAAATCTCTTACACAAAAAAGTTTATCACTGAATTGTACTTAAGGCACTAATTGTACTTAAGGCACTAATTTTTCATAAAAATAACAAATGCAAAGAAAAGAATCATTACTTACCTGCATAGGTTTGGTAAGTGGATCCATTCTAACTAAATAAACTTCCAAGGTACGTTCCTTCTTCATGGGCAATGGAAGTGTCAAGTAACAAAAAGGATCAAATGTTACTGAAATCTTAGCACATTCGGGACAAACTAAAGTTGATTTAAAAAGGCCATGAAATATATCTACTATGATAGAATCATTTCTTTTTAAATGGTTTTCCCAGGCTTCTTCAGCAACTACCTATAAGAAAAACAGACACATATTACACAGAGATATCACAGTATTGTAATAATGTGACAATAACATGGTTAAATTTACCTTATCTGGTCTTCCATCAGCATCTTTTAATTGTATATATGGTTTTTTCCTAATTCTATTCAAATCCTCATGTAGTCCATCTAATAGGAAAGCTAATAGTTCTTGACAGTCCTGCTGCTGGTATCCAGAGAACTGAGGCGCAAAACGTCCTACCTGTGTCTGTAAGAAAAGCAAAACTATAAAATCAGCTCTAGGGACTTAGAAAATATATAGTTGATATTCCATATCTGTGAATTCATCTACTTCCTAAAATTTATTTGTAATCCTGAAATCAACCTGTGGCACTTTTCCAGTAATTTGCAGATACGAAAATTATATATGGATAAATACACATAAATACATATCTAGAAATATTTTAATAATGATAACTAATCTGTAAAATAGAAAAGAAATGTTGACCTGAGGAAAGAACAATGAGAAAACATTGCAGTTTTGTACAAAGAACTGGGAAACACTAAAGACTTGCTCTTAGTGGAAGCAATTCCATGAACAGAGGAAGCTTGGTGGGCTACAGTCCATGGGGTCGCAAAGCGTCAAATATGACTGAGCTCACACACCCACACAGACTTAAAATTTAGTAACATTTTTGGGTCACTTGAAAACTACAGTGCTATCATTCAGCTCCTGTGTTTAAAGAGGATAAATCTCGTAGAAACAAAAGGAATATTCATGCTCATATATAATTTTTCTAGCCATTGCAGTGCTAAGTATTTTTTTGATGAGACTGAAAAGAAATGTGAAAGAAAAAAGTCAGGTTTCAAGGACCTATTTACAATGTAAGTTTAAATGAGAATATCTCGTAAAATGAAAATAACTGGAATTATGGATAAAGGCTGAGGAATGATTTGTCTAAACCAGCTGGTCCAAAGTTTGGAAAGTTAAGGAACAAATGCAGGAGTTTTTCTGCTTTGTTGCTATTTATTTTTAAAGAGCTAGCATACAGTTAATAAAATGTTGCCCAGTCGATTTCCTATAAGAAAAATCATTTAAGTTGTATAAAAAGTGATTGAAAACTGCTGGGAAGAGCTCCTGGAGGAGGAAATGGCAACCCAATCCAGTATTCTTGCCTGGAGAATCCCATGGACAGAGGAGCCTGGCAGGGTACAGTTCATGGGGTCGCAAGAGTCAGACACGACTTAGTGACTAATCTACCACCATCACCATACTCAATATTTAGTGTTTGCTTTGCAGACTAATTTCAGTAACTTTTCAAACTTATGACTCTCAAAATAAGAGTTCTCAGAGCTTAATGACTTGCCCAAATTTAGTCTTTACATTTGTAGAAAATATTTACATAGGTTTCTTAGAGATACGCTACATTCTAAAGCAATCTGCTGTCTGTCTGTCGTCATTTTGAACCATACCTGTATTTCTCAACTTTTATTTATTTCCTTTACCATCTCCCAGAACTCTTTATGGATATTTTTTCCCCCAATTATTTTTATTAGTTGGAGGCTAATTACTTTACAATATTGTAGTGGTTTTTGCCATACATTGACATGAATCAGCCATGGGTGTACATGTGTCCCCATCCTGAACCCCCCTCCCGCCTCCCTCCCCATCCCATCCCTCTGGGTCGTCCCAATGCACCAGCCCCGAGCACTTGTCTCATGCATCCAACCTGGACTGGCGTTCTGTTTCACACTTGATAATATACATGTTTCGATGCTGTTCTCTCAGATCATCCCACCCTCGCCGTCTCCCGTAGAGTCCAAAAGTCTGTTCTGTATTTCTGTGTCTCTTTTTCTGTCTTGCATATAGGGTTATCGTTACCATCTTTCTAAATTCCATATATATGCGTTTGGTGTTTTTCTTTCTGGCTTACTTCACTCTGTATAATGGGCTCCAGTTTCATCCACCTCATTAGAACTGATTCAAATGAATTCTTTTTAATGGCTGAGTAATATTCCATTGTGTATATGTACCACAGCTTTCTTATCCATTCGTCTAAAAATATGGAACGCCTCACGAATTTGCGTGTCATCCTTGCACAGGGGCCATGCTAATCTTCTCTGTATCATTCCAATTTTAGTATATGTGCTGCCGAATCGAGCACCTTTCCGGACATTTTTAACTAATTATCTATTCTGTACCCCACCCTGAAAATTTAATACTTTATTTGCTGCGTATCTATTTATATGCTGAGTCCCTCTGGAGGGCCACCAACCATTGTAATAGCTATGATTCTTTGCTCTTTTCCCAGAGACTTCTGTCCTCTTGGGGGTGAAAAGGCCTTGATGAAAATGTATTTAAGATACTAACCTTAAAGGCTCTTGGTGTGACATAGCTGAACTTTCCAGACCACATTTGCTTGATCAATTCAGCATAAGATTTAGCTATTTCACCTCTCATTCCTAAGGGATTGTCAAAATTCAGTTCTTCTTGATACTTATCATTCAGGAAATATTCAGTAAGTGGAGGTGTATTGCTCAAACACTGCAAAAAATAAAATATATTTTCAAGTAAAAGAAACCATATATATTAAACATTACAATGCAGAGAAACAAAGTGATTTTATATATATATATATAAATTTACATTGATGGCCTCTTGCACTAATAATAACTGATCAAATAAACATTCAAATGATGTACTCAACTATTCATTTCCCAAATTTCAAGTCAATTATTTATAGTAAATGAAAATGCTAATATTTGTTGCTGCAAAACCTACATTAATTTTAACCACAGCAAACTACTGGTTAACTGGGAGTGAAGTTCAGAGTTTTTTTCCTGGCAGAAATTATGGATTGTCTAACCATCCCAGGCATTTGCCAATTAGCCTGCGTAGGAGCTAAAAACTGAGATGGAGCACAAGCAAGAAATGCACTTTAAAGAGGTATTTACTGCTTCCATTGTCAGTTCATCATCATGGAAGAGTAGCCTTCTAAGTTTTCCTTTTGGGTCAAACATTTTCTAGAAGGGACAGTACAGATCAGCTGAGCCTGAGAAAACAAACTTCTATTATGTGAACTCTGGCCAACAGTGTTCTTACTTCCTCCAGCTCTTATTTAATAATACAACAACCCAATTTTACTTTATGGCATGATTAAAATTATGAATAAGTTAATTCTCCAGCTCTGTTCCATTTTGAACAATTTAGGATCTAAAATAAAACAGACAGTGGAAGTACAGTTTCCCCACAATATTTTATCTCAAGCTAAAATAATTTTAAGTTGATAATGCTATATAATGTGACTTCATTTTGAACCCAATATTACTTTATCAATTAGATGTCTAGAGCCATTATATAGAATATATAAAGACTGACACAGACACACAGTCATAGAGGTAACTTTTTGGCTGCAGGAAGATATTTGTTTTGGAGTACAGTGACAAAATGCTTTAAGTGAAGTTAGCTGTTTGCATGTAAAGTAGTAGAAACCCATTCATAGGAGAGTTCAGAATTTATATTAATGGAAATAAAAGTTTTTCAAAGCTTGCTTACCACTCATAAGAACTAAGTTAAACAGTCTTGGTAACTATGAAAAATTAAGCCTGCTGAGTTTATGCTGATAACCCGGATGTTATAAACTATATGTCATATACTGTTGGCTAAAACTTAAGCACATTCAATCTTAAAAATAAATCATGGTGCTATATTTTGTGTTTTCAATTAAAAATCAATTTCTGTGTACTCATGTAACCATGATATCTAATTTGGAATTTTCTGCCTAATAAAAACAATACTGTGCAAACTGGTAGTCTGGCCCCAACCTCAAGATAAGAGGGAGAACTCTTTATAATATGGAACTTGTTATTACACTATTTTAGACAGTGAAAACAATATCAACAGTCAAAAATTGTTTGAGGTGGGCTACAGAGGTTGTTATTTACATGTCATTTTCAACAGTAAAAAATTTTATGTAGAAAAGAGGCAGGCTACAGTGTAAGATGCAATCAGGGAAGGATTTTTTTTTTCGTACTTTTGCTCTTAACTCCTTTTACATCTCAAACTTCCGTAATCTTACAGGCTTTCTCAGTTTCATTTTCTTTTTATAATATACATTGGTTTTATACCCAGCTTGGAGGTAGGGGCCAGCAACCTAGAATATACCATGACTACACAGGGCATAAATGCCATCACTCAGTAGTAGCATCTGATGGAGGACAAACGGGGCCAACACTAAATTATCAATGAAGCAAAGTGGAGGTAAGATAGCACTTACAACAATTATAAATTATTTTCAAATCCTTATATTTGATCACCTCAGGGTTATACTAAGAATGTATAATATTCTACTACTGTGTGCAACAATTATATAAAGAAGCTAACGTTTTACCAAACACTTCAAAGAAATCAAGTTGTGCAAACATGAATAATTCTTGCACTTTGCTTTTACTTAATTATTCATAGTTATCCTTATCTTGCAAAGAGCTGCCAACTATAATTGAAAAATTTTTAGTTTTCCATCCATAGTGATCTTTCTAAAATTTGTCACTAAAATTTAAGACTTGATTATGTCACTTCCTTGCTACAAATCCTTTAATAGCAATTTCAGATTAAAATTTCAAATTCAAAAAGACAGCACCTATTAAAAACTCCCTGGCCCCTTTTTGACTTTCATTTAATCTACCATCTGCTTTGTAACAGGTCTCTACTTGGATTTTTAAAGGGAACACTGCTTATTTTCATAGTGACTCATGCCAGTTTGAAATTGATTATAATTAACTGATAACAAACTAAACAACAAAACACAATGGTTTCAGTAAATAATTGCCTGTATTTCCTGTCAAGATATCATAAGCAATATATTTATTAAAAATTTATTTTTACATTTTTTTAAAAATTAGAGGATAACTACAACATTGTGTCAGCTTCTGCCATACGTGAATCAGCCATAGGCACATAACCTATGTATCCTGAGATAAACCTTATTTTTAAATGTGAACTATTAAGTCCTAAATAGTCCCCCAAAGCATCTTATTTGTTAAAGGTAATGTTTCCAGGAACTCACGACCTTAATTTTTCTAAAAATTTGTACAAATACATACAAACACAGATATTCAATTTTTCTAAGACACAGTCCATAATATTTTAAAAACTAAACTGGTATCAGACTTTTCTTCCACCTCTTGAAAATACCATTCTTTTCTCACTCACTGTGAAATTAATGGAGTCATTATATTCTTGAAATAATACAAAAACCAGTTATATATTAAAAGTTCTCTTTTGGTATCAATTTCAAGGTCCAATTGGAAAAGAACTCAAAGAACTAAAATATTTTCATGTTCCAGGTGATATCAGTATTCAATGCTATCGCTCTGGCAGAAGAAAAGAAGCCTATTTCTTAAATTTGTTCATAATACAATTGATTTGTAATTTATGCAACTCATTACTCCATCTTTTATCATGAGGCTCTCTCAGAAACATAAACACCTTTGACAATTACCAGAAAATTCAATATTGGACTGGCTTCCATTAAGTACAATATTTTAAAGAATAAAGATAAATTTCATTAATACAGTAATAAAAACTATTATTACTAGTTCTAAAGTATATCTCTCAAAGATTCTTCTAATATAAAAAACACCACTTTCCTATCTGTTTGGAAGTGTTCCAAGATAATTCCTTTCCTAGGGATATGAATTCCTATATATGTAGACACAGAAAATGTCCTTATTAACTCAAGATACTTTACTCCAACAACATAATATAGACTAGAAATCATACAACATATGTTGTGCCTATGTGGATGTATCTCTTATTCTCAATACTTTCTGAACTGGAGAAAACAACAACAACCTGCAAAACCTTCATCCATAACGTACATCATTTTTCTTATAAATTCTCAGTTTATAAAGAACTGAGAATTTAAAAAAAAAACCCACAAACCCTGAGACTATATATGAATGTATCATAAAAACAAAAAATGATTATATAAACAATATTAGCATGTTATTTTTATGGACATTTATGAGTTTTTCTGACTTTCTACTAGTCATATGACATGCTGAGCTTCACCTCTATTAAATTCATTTGATTTCAACAGCTTGACACTGACTAAATGCCAATACTTCCATAGTTTAAGAACTAGCTCTTACAAATTCACATCAAAAAACGAGGTCCAAATATGAAGTAATGTGACTAATCATAAAACACATATCTTAAGCCACATTTTGTTTGTATTATAATTGTATCCAGAATCAGTCCTAATATTGCATAGAATTTTGCCAAATACCATTTTAAAAATGAAGCAATAATCAGACTGAAGAAAAAGATTCTGTATTAGTAGTTTCAATTCTTTTTTTCAGTCCTACCTCTGTTAACTGCTACCAACCCATCTCCCTCCACCCCCCCTCACGTGTGCGTGCTCAGCTGTGTGACCCCACAGACTGCAGCCTGCCAGGCTCCTCTGTCCACGGAATTTTCCAGGCAAGAATACTGGAGTGGGTTGCCATTTCCTTCTCCAGGGGTAGTTTCAATTCTTGATGCAAAAGAGAAAAAGTAGAAAAACCTACATTAATTAACAGGCAAATGCACTTGTTAACTAGGCTAAATACCCATTTAAACTTTTTATGATCCCTAGGCAAGTTAATAGTGTGCAAAAGTGACAAAAGCATTTGAGGATCTAAGTATTAAAAACTAAATTGCATATCTAGTATATGGTAATATGAATACTAAAATTTCATATTTAGTATATAGTAGACTTTTGGCATTCATTTATTTAACCTGTGTGACTCAGCCTCTTCGCAGCTGTCTAACTGGAAGGTTCAGGATGCAAGCTACTGTGAAAAGATGTTGGTCGAGGAAGAATGATGAGAATGATGTATTATGTGCAAACCAATCATTCTGTGAGCAAATCTGTTCCTCAAAGTGACTTTGTACTTCTCTACTTGTGCTCACATATGCATTTAAAATCAAAATCGCATGTTAAGAACATGAATTCTTGCATGTGAATTTGAATTAGGGATCTTATGGTATATTTCTTAAAGTATTAAGACTGAGCCTTAGCATGTACACTTTCCCTTAGTATGTTCTTCCCCTGTAAGAAATTCCTACTTATTCTTTAAAACTCATCTCAACATCTCAGTACCTCAAAGATAAACTAATGTTCCTTCTTCTGGACTAATTCTATTAACTTGAACTCTTATACTGTCTTTATCCTGAGAGCAGAGTCCATGTCCTATTCGCTTTTGTAACTCAGCATCTAGCACAATGCCTGGCACATACCGTAATAAAGGTGTGATGAACGAATCAAAAACTTATATGGTAAAGCAGTCCTTAGAGAGACTGAGAACAGTGGGAAAACACTTGACTAAGATCTGAACTGCAGCCTGCTATATAACTATAACCTACTCAAAGCTCTACAAGTTAAAAAATAAAAGTCCAAATTATGCCTAAAGAGGGTTTCTTAATGAAGAAAAAGAAACTAATATGAATACTCCAAAAAAATAACTATCAAGATAAATTCATGTAAGTAAAAGGTATGTGAAAGGAAAATATATGGTAATATATTTTCACAAAGACTCTTTCCCTCAAATCAACCTGGAACTAGACATAATAATTCTTCAGAGAATTATTCTAAATAATCAAAGATCTCATCTACTGGACATTCTATATGGGTCAATGTATACAGACTTTTAACCACTGTCACCATGAAGAACTCTTTTTTTAAAAATGCACATAGTATTCAACTATTTTAAAAAGTGTTAATTATCTGTGAAAAACTCTCTAGTTATACATTTACACCTTTAACCCAACAGGCTATAATTGGTGTATTATGTGAAGTCTGATTTTTCTCTAATTATTTAAATTTCTTGGAAAGACTACAATGCTTTTTTAAAATAACTTTTCCTTAAACACACATGCAAAAATCCTATTGTTCTTATATTACTGTCAATAAGTTCTTCCATTAATGTTCTGATCAGTAAGACTGATGTTTCTAGAATTCTCTGAAAAAGTGACTCATGTAAGAGTCTCAATTTTGTATTTCACTACAATCTTCCAGTTTTTAAAAAAACTGACCAAGTGATATAAAGTTCTACTATATAACCATATCTCAAGTCTATAATCAACATATTTTAGGAAATGAATAATTAATAGCCATCCCAATAACTTGTAATGAATCTGGAATTTCCCCAGTACCTGGAAAATAGTCAAAGTAATCCCCTTCAAAAAGAGAAGGCTGTCTTTTGTAATGCTGAATATGAACCACTCCCTTTCTGTTCAGGTGCTCCAGAAGCCCAATTTTCAAGTGATCATGTATGCTCACTATTTTAGTAAACCGGTAACTAGAACAGGAAAGAAAACAAACTTAATTTTTGATTACCTAAAGCCTTTGAGAATTGTGTAACTCATTCTGTAACTGATCAAAATGTAATGCCACTCACAACTCTTAAAGTAGCTACACTTTCAAACTAACCAATGCTAAATATAAAAACCCAATCTAAAATGGAAATTATTTCCTTATGATTTAAAAAATAAAACCTAAAGTAATCCATGGTTAAAGTAATATTAGAATACCCCCCAATAAATTTTTCTGGATTTTAAGATTAGATGGATCAAGAATTTTCAGATTTGTCAGATTGGTTTTTTTTGTCATGACAACAGTATAAACATCCTAAAAAGGTACTGCATAACTCCAAAGCATTCTATTAAAACTGGGATACTGGCTCTAATTATGTACTAAAGTAGTGGATAAGACAAAAACGTATGATGTAGACTTTCACAATGAAGAACTACAAATATAAGCCTGCCCCTTCACCATGGAGATTTGAAAAATGAGATATTTTTAAGACACTTCATGTTTTTGTTATTTTTCTCCTTAAAAAAGGAAAATCGCATTATATTTGAGGGATCAATTCTGAAGTTTCTCTATATATTCTGGGGAAACAAATACAACTAAAGCCATGTTTTGCTTTACATTTCCATTCTCCAAGTTTTCTTTAAAGAACAAATTTGTGTATGTAAAATACAAGTGGATATAATTTTCATTTTAGTTTTAAAAAACTAAGTATTTTTTTCCCCTCTCCCACCTACTTAGTGAAGAGAGAATGGCATACACTCTACTTAAAATATTAGAATTTTACATAAAGCAATTTTAAAGGCAGCATTTTTAATTAGACAAAATATTCTAACATTTTAACATTTACCATTAGTCTGGCCACTATGCTTAGGACATGAAAAAATTAAACTTCACTTAAAATCTCTGCTATCAGCATTTTCTTCAAATTCTATGGAATCTATTTTTCACACACTACTTGAATTTAATAAGAATTTTAATGAAAACTTAGGAAGTATGACAACTAATGGGAAACCGCTAGCAAAGAAATGTCAATGCCTCTTCCCCCTCACCTATAGGACTGAGAAAGAAGAATTCTGTCAAAAAGAGTACACTGCTACTTGCAGTGAGTATCTCCTGTAACTAGAACTGTCATGCTTAAAAAAGCATGATTATATAAGACTAGTGATTTTTCATATTAAAAGCTAAAAGCAGCAACTGGATAGAAGATCCACTGGATAGAAGATACCACAGAGATGTATTTCAAAGCTTTTGGGATAACGATTACATCAATAAGGATGTTACAAGCTTTAAGTAGTTGCATGATGTTTTAAAACTACTGGACTGCAACAGCAATTGTAAAAAAAATTGTTTTTTAGTAACAGGTTATATGTTGAATGAGTCTATGTTTAGATATTCAGTTTACTGAAAGCATTCTAAAGCTAAATGATTCTAATAACATTAGTGAATGTTAGTGCAAGTTGTATTTTAGAGAACTAAAGCTTACGAACTCAATTTTAATGTTTAGTAGCTTATCTCCTACTCTATTTTAATAATTCAGAACTGGCTCACAATAAAATTAATGTCAACATTTTTAGCAAGGAGACTGTCAAAGCTTTTAAGAAGAAACAAACTTTTATAATTTTGTGTGTGTTCAGTCCCTCACGAACAATATTCAGTTAAGAAACATTTTTGAACAAATGAACATTAAGAATTGTGTGAGCCATTCATCTTTTAGATCTAGGCACATACAAGAAAGGGATAGCAGAATTTTTTTAAAAAGCTTCACTGACTTGCTACATTCTTTAAGAGAACCACCAAGTCATATACTTCTCTGTATCGTTTTATGGCAGTAGGCACATATGACAATATTTAAGCTGAGTTGAAACAGAAGTTTTAAGAACTATGTGATAACATGAACTATGAAGGTTTCTATTTTCATAATAAAAAAGAACTTTAAATTTACTTGATTAATCACTCAACAAATATTAAGAACAGATCATTATTTTAAGAGTCTTCAGAAATATAGATATAATGTTCTAAAATGATGTTTTCATATCATTCACTGTGAAATCATTAAAAAAACAATTTGCACAGTAGTGAGGGTATGTTCTGCCAAGTGATTAACATGGCAGCCCAATTCAAGTGCTATCAAACTGGTTACATTGGCAGGTCTTTGTGAGAACTACATATATACATATATATTACATGTTATAATTCTTTTAAAAATTATTGTGCTCTTTGAAATGTAGCTCCAGAAATACCATTAATGTGGTATAGGTGAAGCAAATATTTCAGATAAATTTTCCTAACTCAGTGTTTTTCAAACCATCTATGTGGAAGGACTAATATTTTTTAAAATTTTCAAGCTGTCATAGACTGATACTTTATAAAGTTTTTAATAAAATAAAAATGAACCACCAGAAAAATGAAATAAGAAACAACATACGGAAAACAAAGCCCCATCTTTAAATTATTAGATTTAATAGAAATTACCCTAACTACTTTAAAAGTTTTGGATCACTTATGCTTAATTTGTACAGTTATTTTATTGCTGACCAGCACAGTCTCATCCAAACACTGTGAGAAACACTATTCTAATGTACTGAACTATTATCTGCCATCGTATCAAACATTGGGGATATAAAAGAAAACCAAAGACAGTCTCTAACTGCATGATTCTCACTGCATAGTAGTTATCTGTTCAGAAGAGACAGAGGAAAAGAGGTGTGTGTGCATGTGCGTGTGGGTGTCCATGAGCACATATGTGGGTGTGTGAAAGGCAACTAGGAAAGAGGCAACATTAAATATAAAGAGACCTCAGACTTAATAAATTATGAGAGTCTTAACTTTTAGTTAAGGAGCTAGGTAGGGTCCAATTTGGATTTTATCCTTTAGGTGATACGAAATGAGTTTTAAGCAAGGAGGTATTTGCATTTAAAAACAACGACGCTTTGTACTAAATGTGACACTAAATGAATTAGAAGAGGATAAATGATGAACAAAAAGATGAGTTAGGAACAAAGAAATGAGTTAGATGTATTTTTCAACAGTTCATTTAAAAGATAATCAAGTGTTAAAATACTGTACTGGCAGGACAGAAAAGGATAGATACAAGTGATACTTAAGAACAGTCGAATCAACAGATCCTGTGGTAAGTCAGGTTTTGACTTGGGTCAATGATTGCACCTATAAGGTAGTATACTAAATAAAAGCACTAAGCTTCTAGGAAATATGTTCAGTCACAGACATGCTGAGTTTGAGTTATCTGTAATAGTATTTAGGCAGGGATGTCCATCTAACAGTTACATTTTGGAGGAAAACTCAAGAGGGAGAACTGTGGTGGAGACAGCTTTGGGATTTGTCAGTTATAAGCAGATGTCAACTAGAGGGGCTACAAAGAGCCTAGTGAAACAGGCAGTCAAGAATGACTTTAGCAAATATAATTTCTGTGGAGTGGTATAATGGTCACAGTGATGATACAGCAGTAGTTGATACTTACACAATGCTTGTTATGTGCCAAGTACTTCTTAAGGATTTTATCTCCATGTAACAGATAAAATTAAAAAGTTTCTTATCCAGGATCATACAACTTGAAAAGCTATAGTACTAGGATTTGAAGCTGTCAAACTGCAAAATCCAAGCTTTTACCTACTGTGCTATGCTGCAGTCATGAGGATTACTGAATGGAATATGAGAAAGTAGGGAGAAAGCACAGATCATGCTTTTCAAGGTCAAGGGTACTCTGTCTTCCTCCTACCTCATTTTTTTAAAAAAGACTTGACCATGTACATATGCTGAAAGGAAGACAGTGAAGAGGTGAGGTTAAAGGTATACAACAAACAAGAAATGATTAATGAAATAAGTTTCAGGGAAGGTAAGAAAGGTCTTAGGAAGATGGTAGTATAATTATGATGATATAGATACTTTGATATGATATTCAATGAATATAAGAGGAATCATAAAGTAAATATTAATATTAGGAATTTCCTTATGAACAGTAACATTCTGGTCAAGAACTTGTTTTTAATTTCTTTTAAGAACAGTTACTGAAAGCTTTCTCTTGGGCAAGGTACATGATGCTTAAAAAAGCCCTGGGTAATTACTGAAGAATTTACACAAAATACCTTAATTTTATACCAAATCTATTTAAAAATATATGTATTCATTCATATATGCATAATATGCATGTGTATGCATACTGGTGTTTTGTATATGTGTGTCAGCCAACGACTCAGTTTATGTTCAAAGCAAAATCTGTCTAAATGAACAGAGATCTTTAAGTACACATGACACCTGATTATTAAGCAAACAGTGATTTTCCAGTAAACCCTTCAAATTCAAATGAGTGTCATCTTTGATGCAATTACTTTAGGAGACTATATGTTTGTTTCACTGATACTGTCACTGCTCAAAATATTTTAGGTACTTCTCAGAGATGAGAGATGTATGAGAAAGCACTGTTACCTATATAGCATCCAGGAGGTATCAATATGTTTATTAAGTGCAATGTGTTTTTTGCTATGGTAAAATAAGATTTCTGATGTAGGGATTTCTATGATAAAAAAAAGGTGCTCATGTGAACAAGTATGAGCTATAATGTTATAGTTGTACCTCTGGTATGTCATTGCTATTTTTATCACCAGGTTAACCAAACATAAGTCTTAGTGAATAATGTACTCAACAAATGAAATCAAGACTCAATTCAACTGTCACCTCCTTAGTGAAGCCTCACTTATTTCCCAATAGATCGCTTTGCTTCTAAAATACTTGGCTATCATGCTTTCTATATCACATATTATCTTATTTATTTACATGTTTATCTTATTCACTAGAATGAAATTCTAGAAGATAGGCACTGTCTTTTTCAACTCTGTATTACCAATGTCTAGAACAATGCTTGGCACAGAGTAAGTCTCAAGGTATGTTTATTGGATTAGCTAAATACATTAGCCACCCAAAACAAGACGACTAGCCTAGCTGCTCTTAATTTCTTTGACCCCTTTTTCTTTCAACTCGAGATGAACCCAATTGTCTTATTGTATGAACCCAGCCATCTATTTTATGCACTATGTAGCTAAACACTGTTACAGAGAATTTTAAGTGAATAAATTTATATCATTCTAAACTGGTGATCCTCAATCTCAAGTGAGATCTCAGTATTGCTGAGCAATCTTATTCGTGAATTCTTAGCTTATAACAAGGTCTCATTCTTTTGGAAGTCATCACAAAATCTAGAAACTACTTGAATCCATAATCCCCTTCTTTTCTCCTGTTGCAACAGCAGTCTTTCCCCTACTCACATGTTAAACTGTAAGTCTTAGTCCTGGAATCTCTTTTTCACAGATGCCCTCTCTTTACAGATGCAATCATTTCCCTGATTTTAAAACCAACTACAAACAGCCACATTTTTATTTCCAGCCTAAGCCTGTGGTCTGTATCCCATACTCTTAGAACACCCATCTGTCTATGATGTATCCACTTGGATGTTTCATGGGCAGGACAAACTGCATATGCCTAAAATTGACTCATAATCTTCTCCTTACTCCAAACCTACCTCCCCTGTGTCTCTCCTCCCACTGTTATCACTATGTTATCATTATGATGCACAAGCCAGAAGTCAGACACACACTTGTGATTTCGTTTACTTTTCATTAATTTGAATGCCAGCTACATGCCAGACACTGTTTGAGGTAATAGGGCTATAGCAGTGACTAAAACAAAGTCCCCATGCTCATGGAGCACGAATTGGGAGTAGGGAGAGGCCAACAGACAAAAAAACTCAAATATATATATATAGCAAATATCAGGTGGTCATGCAATGGGAAGGGCAGTTACCACTGTATACAGAGTGAGGAGGGAAACATCTGACTCATATTAAGTGTAGACACCCCAAGGCAGGAACATTTGTGAAATGTGGGGGGTGGGGGAGCTAAGTGAAGAGGGAGCAGAGGGAGCATGGAGGAAAGTCGTAGAAAATAAGATAGCAGGAGCCAGATCATACAGAGTCTTAAGTCTCTTTTAAGAACTGTAGCTTTTGCTTGGTGAAATGAGAAGGCATTTAGTGACATGAAGAAGGAATAACAGGAAATGTTTTAATTAAAAAAAAAAAATCTATTTATTTGGCTGCGCTGGGTCTTGGTTGTGGCATGTGGGATTGATTCCAGGCCCCATGCATTGGGGGCATGGCGTCCTAGCCACTGGACCACCAGGAAAGCCCCTGCTTTAAGTTCAAAAGGATCTCTCTCAAAGTTTATTTTTGAGGATGAATCATAGGGGCTAAGGGTATAAGCAGAGACATCAGTTAAAAGATAACTACAGTAAACCAGATGAGATGATAGCTGCCTGGAACCTTTAATGCCTTTATAATGCATTAAAATCCAAATTCCCCCTACATGATCTGGTCTTTGCCTATTTCTTTGAACTCATTTTATCCCCCCCGCCCCCTCCCCATTTTAAATATTATCCCACGGGTTACTCATCTTTGGTTCCTCAAACCTGCATGCCTTAGGGATTTGCACATGCTGTTGTTGCTCTGTCTGACTTCAATTCTCAATTGCCTAACTAACACCTATTTTTTGGTCACCGTTCAGACGTTACTTCTGGGGAGCATGTATTCCAGTATAAATCAGAGGCTCTCCCAGGTCTTATTATACTCATTGTCCTTCCATGATTTTTTCTCTTTATGATGCTTAGCACACTCACAATTTAATGTTTATACTCTACTAGACTAGGGCTGCCCCAGTGGCTCAGACAGTAAAGAAGCTGCCTGCAATGCAGAAGACCTGAATTTGATCCCTGGGTTGGGAAGATCTCCTGGAGAAGGAAATGGCTACCCACCCCAGCATTACTGCCTGGAGAATCCCATGGATAGAGGAGCCTGGTGGGCTATAGTCCATGGGACCACAGAGTCAGACACGACTGAGCGATGATCACGTTCCCCTACCAGACTACGATTCACGGAATCCGTACTGCTTTGTTCGCCACAGCACAGTCAGTGCCTCCCAGGGTGAAAGGCCCTTAGTGGGCCTTCGGTGAATATTTGCTGAGTAAACGAATGAATGTGCTAAGTCGCTTCAGTCGTGTCTGACTCTTTGCGACCCCATGGAGTATACCCCACCAGGCTCCTCTGCCCATGGGATTCTCCAGGCAAGAATACTGGAGTGGGTTGCCATTTTCTTCTCCAATGAATGGATAACTTAACACTTATTAATTTGAAAAAAATTATACAGCTTGATCCCCTACAATATTCTGGAGATAAAGCTCTGAATAACATTTTTGAAAATCAACTTTATCATCAAAAGAAGAGAAATATCCATCAGTGATATTCAGAAGAATGAAAGCAATTCTAAAAGGAGTTCTTAAATTATTTCAAACACACCATCAAATATAATCTCCCAGGGAAAGTGTCCGAATCATAAAATAGTAATACTACCAAATGGAAACATTTTGTATTATGGGGACCATATATTTTGCATAAACATAAAAACATTTTTAATGGATGCACAACAATGTGAATATACTTAACACCACTGAACTGTACACTTAAAGATAGTTGAAATGGTAAACGTTGCTATGTATATGCAACCACAATAAAATATAAGATTTTAAAAGCACTTCTTACAAGTTGACTAGTATAACTATGAAATATACATTATCTCAGGATGTCTGAATTAAAATAGACATCCTAATGTCAGCCAGTTTTAACTCATTCATTAACTTGTCTTAGTGAATGACAAGTTACTTAAACTTTCCTTGCCTCAATTTCCTCTTCAGTGAAATAAGGATATCAGATGCCCTAACTCAAAGGTCTCTACGAAGGGAAAAGTAAGAATGTGACAGTGATAGGAAAAACCACCTTTACTATGCAAAGAAGGGTACTGTTACTATCAGAGGTTGTAGGTTCACTACTGGGCTCTTAATATTTCAATATGAGTTTATGAGAATTAGTAATCTATTTTAAATACTATTACTAATTAAAGCAATGGTTTTTAGTAACCAACTCACTTGCCAAGTATAGTTTAGGAATTATTGTAAAGAAGTGATTGGTAACACTAAGCAAAAGTTTCCATATAGATAGTATTAAAAAAAAAAAATGAATTAAGCATCCATTATTGGCAAAGCAAAAACACTGATGAAGTTGATCACTGGTAACATGAATTACCACAAACTATTTTTACTCACATACTGAAATAGAAAGATGATCTTAAGTGTGCCAGTAGAAGAAAAAAAATCTAATAGAGAGGGCCTCTTGTAATTAATACAGCATAACATTAACTGACTAGAATTTAACTACATACATTAGGACAAACAGGTAAAAGATAAAAAGCCTTTAAGATATATTTAGCATGGCTTTCTCCTTTCTAGGGCTCTATCTGTCCAATAGCTTATATTTTTCCAGTGACTAATGATACCAATTTATAAAATTCAGAACATAAACCTGATATACTTTAGAATATTCCAATCACAATGTGTTGAGTGACATGCATATTTCTAATAAAGGAAAAAAATGTATTTTGGAAAAAGCTTTTGATATCAAGGAAATTAACTGTTTTTGATTGTTAGGTAATACAACTAAATCTGAAACCATTTTTTCTTTTCTTGCTTCTTTACTATGCAAAGAAGGGTATTTTGGTAACTACTAAATTGTAACTACTAAAACGGGGCACATTTTAGTTACCATTATAAAGACTGACATTTCTTATGTTTTCAATTACTTTGAATAATTATTAAAATATAAGATAATTCAGTCTGATTATGTTAGTAACTGCCACTATATGTCAGCATTCCAAGTAATTCTACCTCATGAGTGTAATGTAAAACAATTCTGTATTAAAATCAGATGTTATTATCTACAACTCCTTGAAATAAGCCTTTCCCTTGTAATCTGTACTCATGTCATTTCGTATTCTAGAATTATGACTGATAAAACATAGGAAAACTTATATTAACAGAAACAGAAGCATTAATACTAGAGAGATGTGTGTATTAATTTGGACGAATGTGAAGAACAGACAAGATCACTGGTTACAAAAGGCATATTTTCAAGATCAGAAATCACCATTAGCCAACTTACACAGTACAAAGCATTCAATCAAAGATACAGCTTCTGCCCCAGTTATGAAAACTAAATACTTACAGAATTATGCTATATCTACTCTTTCCCCTAATAGTCTGCCTGACAATTAAGGTTCTCTTTTCCCAGTCCCCTTACTTTTTCTAAAGGGAAGAAACACTTCTCCCTTTCCCTAGTTCAAACAAGGGAGAAGTAAAAACACTGGCGTCTGTGATAAGAAAGTGAATGGTTCTAATATGAGGTTGTTTCCATTTCTTTACCTTTATCAAAATGGAAAGATATGATTGAGTTGCCATTTGACAAGATGATTAAACATATTTTTGATGCTAGTTTGCCATGTAATTTTTGGCACGCAGTATGGAAGGAGCTCAAATATATTGAGTTTAATTGCTTGGGTAAAAATCTGCCATAAGAATAGGATTTGAATTTTTCATCAGCCACATTCTCAATTTATCTCAAGCCATCATTTTCTTCAAAATCCTAAACTATTTAAAAAAATTCTTATCTTTCTGTGGTGAGGTGTTTCGTTTTTGTGATCGAAAGAAACTATGTTCATTTACTGAACCAAAAGTTTGGTTAATTTGAATAAAAATTAGAAAGTTTCATGTTAAACTGTGTTTCCAAGAATTTGTTCCAATAAATGCAAAAGCAAGCTCAAGGTAAGTGTAGAAAAGCATTATACTTAGTTCTGTTCACAGATATGAAGTACTCCAACACAGAAATAATAGCTTTAGTAGTGACTTTTTCACAGTTTTGCATTATATGTGAATCCAGTTTCTTAAAAGAATGTTATTTCTGTGTAATATTACTCGTTCTCTTGAATTACGTCTTTAAAAAAAAAAAAGACTTTTCAACTTTCTATATTCTTTGGAAACTTTCAACATTCTTTGGAATTTACAGAATAACTTTTTACCTAACCCAACAGATCATAGGAAAAAGTTGACTTTAAAAACATTTGGAATTCCAACTGACATTTATGACAAAGGATAAAATATAGGTCCTTGATTATCATCTTTTTTTTTTTCAATGACTTCTTAGTGTCTGTTTAAGAAGCCCTATTACTTTCAAGTAAAGAGTTTGAAAACAACCATCTTACGCCATGCTGCTTTCCAGTGGAAAAGACCATATCACTCCCCTGCTTCAAATCCATCTGAAGAGCTGCTTCTTCCAGGAAGCCAATCATGAGCATCCTACGCCTTGACAATGAAAAAGACAAGGGTTGGAGTGCTCCTGAAATCTACTCAACTAATGCTAATTAAAATTACCTCCAAAAATGCAAATTTAAAAAACTAGACATTTTCTCAATGGAGTAGTATATTAAGGGCACTGGAAAACTACTTTGCTAACTCATTTTGCTACTGGAACACAGTGATGTATGCCTATAATCATAACTGCTGAGGAGGCTGAGGCCAGAGATTACCGGAACTCAAGAATTTTAAATTTCCTGCATACTGATTATTCATGAAAAGTTCTAGGCTGTTATATCCCTTGCTTAGTCAGTATGCCTAGGAGAACTAAGTTAACAAAGCTCAGAAATGGAGATGATAAATACCACTATTGAAATAACACTAAACTACAAAAACAAAAAAATTAAAAGTACATTCAATTTTTTCTTCATTCCCTAGGTCCAGACAAAGTGGAATAAGACTTGTAGGAAAGGAGAAAAAATAAACACAGGGACTATGGATGGTAGAATTTTCCCACAGTCACTCTGCTTAACTCCTTCAAATAAAAAAAAGATAAGATCAACCTAATGTCTATTCATTTATGATGTGCCAGTCACTATCCTAAGAACTTTATATTCATCAACTCACTTAATCCTCATAAAACTTCTAACCCTAATAAAAAATTAAAAAAATTAAAAATTAAAAAAAAAAAAACTTCTAAGATAAGGGGACTATTGATATTATTTTCCTCACCTGAGGAGAAAAATAAGTTGTAGAAATAACTTATACAGGGTAGCACAGCTAATTAGCAGGAGAGATGTTAAACTAGTCCTTAGAGTCCTGGGATGCCATCTGAGCATGCTCCTAGGGCCATTATATAGAAGAAAAGCAGACAGGACTCTGGGCACTTCAACCAACCAAAGCAACTTCACTGTATCTATTTAATTGCTGAGGATACAATTAAAGTTTTCACAGTAATAATTCAAAAAAGATTTTCATGTTAAAAAGCAAAACATCTGAAAGTTACAAAATCAAGACTATAATCTTAATAGGTCAGGACCTAAGTTTAAATGTATCCCACATGTTTGACGTCTAGCAGATATTAACTAGATAAACAAACTACATGGCAGCACTATATTCACCAGAAAAATTTAACACTTATCCATACCATTATTCAGAGAAAATCTTGAGTCTCAGCATTTTTAAACTGAATAACAATGACAATATTAAATCACACTCAAATTGGTGCTGCTTAGTTTTTAATCACAAATGATTAATTTAATTATCTCAAGGCTACTGATGGGTTAAGCATAACCTATGCTCACACAGAAAAAATAGCTATGCTTTTGCACCCATATTTTTAAAGATATTATCAACAATTACACTGCCTAATGTACTAATGTCCACTCATATCTTTTACAATTACTGAATTAATAAGAGATTATATTACAATTCAAATTATCAGTAGAAAATTCATTTTATAATATTTATTGACGTTAATGAACTATCTTTCATTTCACAGAAGTTACAAGGAAATTTAAATGGTGAATTTTCTATTTCAAAGCTGACATCCAAAGCAATTAAAAATTATAGATGCTTTAAGAAAATAAAACTGAAGTACTAGCTTTTCTAATTCTGAATTTAGATTAAAATTCAAAAGCAGCAAAAATTAAAACTAATTTTTTCTCTTCCCCAACTTGGAAAGTTTTATTTTAACGAGAGTAGTTCTTTAAAATACTTTGCTGAAATTTTCATGAAAAATTTATCTTTTATGATTATTAGAAAATTACAAACTATCACCCTAACAAACCTCATCCTCATGTCTATATCTCAGCTGAAATGAAACAAAAGGTGAAATATATTAAAGAGGAGTCAGCATCAGGTATACCAGTTTATTGTAATAAAACTTTCAACAGAAGAATAAAGTAGCAAAATGAAGTTTTTCCCTTAAATATACACAAGGAAGTTCAACAAATGCCAAATCTAGCTCAACATAGTTGATTAGGCACAGGAAACGAAAATTGCCTTAGAAGAAATATAGTTTGAATGTAAGCCAGAGACTCTCTGGCATGAATGATTAGCATGAACACTAATTCTTTTTCTAACGGACTCAAATTTTTTATGCTTATGCAACTAAAATTTTTACAAAAATCCTATTCTTAATCTTTATGAAAAATCACCAAGGTTGGTTTTCCGTACTAGAATGTTAAAACAAAAACAAAACCCAAAAGACCTCAAGATATCAAGACTCCAGAATGAAAATAATTTTGGTAATGCAAGGATAAGCAGTTGTATAAAAATTAATGTGACTTGCGATATGAGAAAGGGTTTTCTGATACTGATATAACCACTGTTTATATATATAAAACATCTTCCGGAGATGGTGCTAAATATGACTTTTCAGTGATTAGGCAGAGTAATCCAACAGACACAGAAACAAAATGGCAATGTCTGCCTGTCCCTATCTCAGAAAGCTCAGCACCCATGCACTTTATTATCCAAATTAAACTGTCAGGATTACAGTAGTTTTGGCTTGTTCTTTTTTAGATGAGTTACCCTTCTCTTCTTCCGGAAAATAAAGACAAAATATTTTAAAATTAAATTGTCTAACAATTGTTAGGATCCTAGAAAAAAAATTTGGATAAAGTGATTCACATTAAAGTATAAGCAGTATTACTCATCAAAGTAGGTTTAAAGGAACAGTTTATTAAACCTACACAGTATCTGCTTGAGCAGACAATTTACTGATTGGCTCAACTTTAAACAAAGATATCTGGAATTTATCAATTTTACACACTCTAGTGCGTGTCTTAAAAAAGCTGCCAACTCCCGGTCAAGAGTTATGATGGCTAAACTCTAACTTTTCAAGAATGCTATAAAGACAATGGTTAATTTAGGAAACAAGTGCATTAATGAGAATGTACAAATTATTTATTTAGAATTTTGAATGAAAGAGAGTCCTATACTTTCTTCAGATAGTCAAAAAGATTTGCAAGTATGTCCTTATCACTCTACATCTGTGTTTAATCTGTATCTTTGGAGGGTGGTTCCTGGGCATAGGAGATTCAGTATTAAAATCTGAATAGAGAACAGAACACTGTAGATTTAGAAATAAAATTCAGAATTGGGGAAAAAAAAAAAACAAAAGACTTGACAAATGTAGGTAAAATTCAAATATCAAAATAGTATACCATTATCTTGGGCTCTTTGAAACATAAAATTTTATTTTAAAAGGGAAATAAAATAACCAGCTCTAATTTTATGCACAGTGACAGTGATATTCAAGTATATATAGATCTTGTTACTTCTAAATCAAAGATATCAGTATTTCACAAGTAAAATTGGAAGAAGGTACAGACAACAGGAAGAAAAAGGAAGCTCTATGGAACAGACAAAGGGGAAAAAAGGGCAGTGATCTCTTATATCCCCAAATTGAAAGAGCATTAAGGGAAAGTGATTTATTAAAATGTGTATACAAAATTTCATTAAATTTTATTTTTTAAAATCTTAATTTCACATTAAAGTAAAAAAAAAAGATTTAAAAATAATTTTTTTTTTAAGAGGTGGAACACTGGCGACCATAAAAATCATTTTCTGAGATTTCCATCCATGTCTTAAAAAATAAGAGATTTCATGTAAAGGAGAGATCTCACTAGTTTTTTTCTTCTTCTCAGAGAGCCTAGGTTTTCTGATTGGTATTTTCTGATTGGAATTATATTTTCCCATGAATTTATACTTCATCTTCTACTACGTGATAATCAATCACATGCCACCTAACTGAGAAGCATAAGATATTCTACTACTAGCATCAGAATGAATCAAATGTGCATGCTTCAAGCATCCATGAAAACAAAAGCTCTTCAAACATAAAATACTCAAGTTCTGACATGGAAAACCCAACTCTATCCCTCCTGTATTACTGGTTTCCATAAAGCACAGGAGTTTCACTTTGTTTGGAAAGACCTACCTGAATAGCTGAGTTCATGAAACACGTATTTCCCAAGTTACTTAGGCCACAGAGGCCTGGTTGTTCATTGTTTCTTCCAGGTTCTGAATAATCATAGTTCTTATAAGCGGTATATGATGGGAGACAATAATTTGAGTTTTTCACACTGGAAGAAAAAACAAAATATTTTTCATAATGCACAATTATCATCATACAGTTATAATGAACACAGTACTTTAAACCTATTTGAGACAGGTGGTCAGTTATTAATTTTTTTATAAAGTACCTAACCGAGGTACTTCTAACATGAACCTATAGCACAACAATCCCCTTAATTAATATATTTCTCATTCAATCAATAAAATCACTGTATCATATACCACACCGACCAATACAAACCACATTATATCTTTCTACACTTCATTAACTGGAGCAGCTTCACAGCTTGCTCTGTTCCTCACTGCTCCAACAAATTCGAAAAATTCAGATTTTAACCACCACCCGCAGCAATAAATCATCTCATTTATGTCCCTTTTACATCTTGCTATTGTAATAGAGTGGGAACAAGAGAAACAGGAAGAGTTGTGTTTTAGTTACAGGTAAGAGCAGAGATTTCCAGGGCCTCTGCCACTTCACTGTTCTGATGCACTGAAGATTTTATTTATAGTATTCTATGCTAGATTAGCAAAATCTAGTATGCAAATGCAGGAAAAAGTGTGGGATGATTAGGTATGCAAAACTGAAATGATTCTAAGCAAGTACATTTCAGTATTAATATTATAGAAAGAATCTTCTAGCTTGTTAGATTAAAGCAATTTGTTTAACTAGATAAATACAACTTCAGGATAATATGTACTATGATGAGTACAATAGATAATAATCTTAAAAAAAATGATGTAATAGTCAACCTTTAGAGAATCAGGGTCATTTTATAAAGAACTAAGAAAATCAATAAGCTAGACTCCTCCCTTTTTTTACATGTAATTAAAAATTTGTTTGTGGAAAATAATGGCTTCTTAACTTTTAATAAGTTATCTTATAAGCTATTTATGATGAATGCTTTGGATAAACCTAAACAAGAATCAAGTTCATTTGCTAAAAACAAATAAAAGAACACACTATTACAAATAAACTTGGTAAATCAGTTAACTCTGACAACCTCAACTGGCTACAATTTATTCCTGGCATTATTTTTTCAAAAACAGTTTTTACTTGTAATTTCAAATAACTTTCCATTGTAGCTTCTATACTCTCACTTTATAATTACAACAATTTAAATGAACTGTACTACTGCCTCTTCTAACAAAACCTTAAGTAAACAAATATGCCCCAACACAAAACCCTATCAACCAATAATTATACACATAATGCTATACCATTAATATTTTTGTATTCATCATAAATAAAAGATCAACTCTTATACTAAAAAATTAATCTATCCTAAACTTAAAAATAGCAGGGTCCAAAGAAGTGCTTCATAGACTGGTAGCTATTTACTTGTTTTAAAGTTAAAGGAAAAAAAATGGGTTCAAGCATCTTTTGAAGATCACTAGCCTTATAATTTTTATTATCAGTAACTAAGTCCAAGGCACCTGTCAACAATTCAATATATATTCACTTAATAACTGATTCTTGACTCTAACTTCTAGGATATATAACAGAAAAACTGAATTGTGTTCTTCTTTCTTCCCTTTAAGAAGTGCTTAAAATCAAGGCCTGCTATACATTACAAAAATAAAAGGTCTACATTTTCAACACGTTGAAAAACAATATATGTATTTTTTATAATTGCTATATTTAATATATGTATATTATATATATCAGCTATAAAATTATAATAAAACAAGTCACAATACAGAGGGAAAGTATGCCCAAATGCATGTTCATGCACACACACACCCATATCCACACTGACAGCCAAGCAAGTGAAAAGACTAAAAGCACACTTATAAGCTATTCATATTCAGATCCCTTCTACCCCCAATAACAAATGAGTGCTGAAAACTCAACTCTTCTTTGAGGCAAGAGGATGGAGCTTGCTGGGACAGGGATTCCTATTTACTGAAAAATGAATACAAAACTCATATGCAAAAGCAGTGTTTGGTTTTATCTTTTAAGATCTGAATACTTAAAGGATATCTGCATTTTAGTTTAAGTGACAGGATAAGTATAAACCTTGTCCAAAGACTGAGATACTAGTCTAGATGCTCAATGATAATAATGAAAACAAATTAAAAATATTTTAATACTGTCTTCATTGGTCACTTATAATCCACATCTTTTGTGCTCCTTAAATCAAATAAAGTCTGCTGAGGAAAATACCAAAGCCAGCAGCTCTTTAAACACTACAGCAAAGAACAGGGAAACCTAAGCCTGAAAGATAGCTTCAATACCTTTCATGATGACTTCTGCTATTTTTTTTTCTAAAGACTGTAAACTAGTCCTTATCCCACAGGGTTTGCTACTTTGCAAAAATAAATGAGTTTGCCAGGAATCTTAATAAGAATTTTAATACTATACTAGATTAATTATGTATTAAAAAATCTATCATCTTAAATGAATATACATTTAAAAGTTTATGCTTACTTTGCAGTTAATGAAATGATGCTTCCACCAAGTAACTTGTCAAAAGCCAGATCACTAGCTAGCTCTGGCAGTCGTTAGCTCCAGTTCCTTTTCATCGCTTAATCTCTTATACAAAGTCATTTCCATTGCAAATAAAAGAGTTTTAAATGAATTAACAGAAAAACAGAATGTGCTCTGATGTGGAAAGCCACGATTTGAGACAATAAATACATTAAAGAGATTTATTTTTAAAGGCAGTATTATAGCAAAGCAAATGTAGCAAGACAGAAGAAAATGCAGCGAAAAGAAAGATTTTGACATATATAATGAATATTGTATGAATTAATAAGAAAACTGCAAGGAAAACAATATTCAGGCATAATATTAGTCTTTAATAAAAACTTAACCTTTATTAAACTTAAATAATTCCAAGTACACTGTTATTACTATTGTAACAAATATTATTTCTAAAAGTGAAAATTCTGTATCTTAATAATGTATCAGTTTAAATCCTGAATTTGTAAATAAATGCCATATAAACTTGTTATGTCAGAACTACTGATTTTAACATGCACTTTCACCGTAGTGTATAGCCACATACATGAAGTTTCATAAATGTACTTAAACAATGTTACTACCCATTTTACATACTTTCAATGAAAGAAATCGTGCTATTTCCATCTGAAGTCTTAAGCAGCTACTTATTTCCACAAGTTGAAAAGAAAGTCAAGAAGTAAATTTTATGTGCGATAACTGTTTAGGTAAACATGACAGCATTAATTCAAGTTTTTTCAAGTTAAAAAAACTCATTTCATAAATGTTTAAATTTTGTTCCTTACTAAGAAAGAGAAGTTTTACGTTAAGTGGTACCAGCAACTATTTACTACTAAAATTTCCAATATGAAAGGACTATTTTAGTGTCTAGACAAATATAAATAGCTAAAAACATAATCTGGTCATAGGAGTAGAATCATTATTCATGTTCTAAATTTAAGAAACCACTCCCAATTCCCCTTTTTAATATTTTCTCCAGTCAGAGGTTTTTGAAATCACACTGTATTGTCATATTTTCACTATGAGAAGGAAATAAGACAAACACAGAAGCACCAGACCACATGTACTAATATGGCTGCTCTGGTCAAAATACAGTCTATGTTCAATACAGTCTATAACATTGTTCAATACAATGTTAAAAAATCTCTCTCCAAAGAATAACTATAAATACACATATAGAATAACTAACATGTATAGAATAACTATAAATACATGGAACCAAATTCTTTTACAGTAGATGTGGGAGCCATCTGCAATCGGCAGAAACACAAATAATATTTTATCTCTTATGAGAAAATTACTTTTAATGAATTAAAAGATACTATGTAAAATACAAACCAGATTATAGGAGGATTCCTTTCACTCTTTTGCTTGAGAATAAACATTTTTGAATAGAAGAGAACATACTACATTGCAATTTTGGATATCCAGTGTCTTCAATATTTCGCTATTATACTATAGTGTGCATATCTTGTTACTACTGAAATAAAGGAATAAATGTTTTAAATCTTGATACAGATAGCAAACTCTTTTCTAGAAAAGCTGGACTAACATTCCAACCAGTCAAACAGAATCCTTACAAGAAAATATATCATCACTTAACTTTTCCCAGTGCAATGGAGGTGGGGGGAAGTGGATGGAGTTGTTTATGGTTTTAATTTACCTATCTCTAGTTAGTGAATTTGAACATTTAAAATGTTTAATTCTTTTATTTTTACAGCCCAGCTACATCATTTACTCACTTTTCTAGCCATCTGAAAAAATTCCTTGCTGATTTTTATAAGCTTGCTTTATTAAGAATATTTGCCCTTCACTGCCATTTCTGGCAAGAATTTTCTTCACTTATTTGCCTTTTAATTTTTATATACCTGACAATTAACACTTTTTAATAGCAATCTAATTTTTCTAACAGCATTTCCTGGATAATCTGCCCATTCTCTATTAGTCTAGAATATTGATACTTTCTGATCACATTAAATTTTTTTGTATATAAAGGTCTGTTTCTGAGCTGTCTTTTCTATTCCATTGATCTGGAGGCGTATTACTGGGTCAGTACTTTGCTGTCTGAATTCTATCTTTATAACAGGTTGTGATATTTAACAGGATTAATCATTTTCAATGTTTTTCCTTTCCAAAGTTATTTTGGCTATTCTTATATTTTTATAATCCAGATGTATGTTAAAATTGGAATCATTTTATCAAGCCCCACCCTCCATAAGAATTTTAAGGGAACATTAATTAAACCTATAAAGTCAATTAATGGTGCTTTTTAAAAGAGTATTTCACAAATAGTCTCAAGTATTTTTGAATTAATTCTCTAGAATAATCAGATGTCATTTATGAACTGGACAAGCAGCATAAATATTTAATTACATAAACACTGTAAATCTAATATAGAAGTGACAATGTATACATCCAAGAAGTAAAAGGATGATAATCATTTCTGGATTAAAATTCTTTCCATAATGGACCAGACTAATTATAACTTTATTTTTATCCTTTCCTATAAAACAATGTCAATTTTCAAGGCAATATACCCATGTCAGATGTTATTGTGAATGCCAAGTGACTTTCAATCCTTTTTTTTATAGCAATATATTCAAAGGCACACACTGTCATGTAATTTTTATATATCCCAAGATTCTGAGTATTATTCATGGCAGAGCAAAGGAATTGTTTCTCCAAGCTATTTAACAAAAAGTAATTGCCTTTTTCATAATTAAGAATTTGTATACACTTTTCAATTTTACTGACTGTACCTTCCAACTGAATCACAGATACACACTTTTAAAAAAACACCATATGCTGTCTGTGATTACATGTCTAGTTCTAAAATGACATCTGAAATTCATACTCTTCTTAAAAATTTGAATTATAACAGACTTCTATATATGTCAATAATTAACATTTAGAATATAAAATTCTGAAAGTGCGTTATTTCTCTTTTAGTAAATTACTGCAGTATATATATTAAATCAAGAAGTTTATACTTCTGCTTGCTTTTTTGTGAAGTTACTCCTAGAAGAACTGACCAGTGATTTAAAAGAAAATCAATTTTAATGCATTAAGACTTCTTTATTCTGAATTTTAGATACAAGAGATTTTTTGCAACCACAATAGGGCGATCAATTAAACAAAGAGTTTTTAAGATTCAGTGCTTACTTTCTGTTGTTGATGTTGTTATAATTATTTGATAGAGATGAAGGAGAGATCTTTGGTAAAGCTGAAAAATTGGATGCACCTGGGGACCTTTAAAAATATGAAAATGTTAAATTAGATAAAAAATGCTGAATTTTGAAATTAATTATGAAATAAAGAAAAGAACTAACAGATGACAATGTATGTAGTAAATGAATCCTGGAAAACAGATTTATGACAAAATCATCATCCTTTGGTTTTCAATTTCTGATGTATTCATTCATATAAAAAATAATGGTATATAAGGGAACTATTTTCAAAAGAAATTTATCAAATTAAATATAAAACTCGGTATTATTCTCATAAATCTACTAATACAATATACCCATTTCTGAGTTCAGGTAACCACTACTAATATTTTAAAATCAATAATTCTCTTAAATCAGTGGAATTAAAATACTAATTTTTAAAGGAAGCATGTTAAAGAAACCCACTCAGTCTCAGTGGGCACCGAGCATGCGTGCTCAGTTGCTCAGTCGTGTTCAACTCTCACAGCCCTATGGACTGTGGCCTTCTAGGTCCCTCTGGTCATGGGGTTTTCCAGGCAAGAATACTGGAGTGAGTTGCCATTTCCTCCTCCAGGGATCGTCCCAACCCAGGGATTAAACCCACATCTCCTGCACTGGCCTGCGGATTCTTTACCACTGAGCCACCTGGGAAGCCCCTAGTAGGAACCATGGCATTCTAATTAAACACAACACAGATATCAGAGGATTTACCTATTTTAAAAGTGTAAGGCAAGAGGGATAAAAGAGCAAAGAGAATTCCAAACATAATCCCATGAAGCAATATTTGGCCAAATTCATCCCTGCAAATACTGAACAGATATAAATCTGACTATATACTATGCACCTCACTAGTTCAGAATCTTTTTGGAGAAATCTCAATTACTAATGGCTTTTAATCAACAACTATGTTTTGAAGGCATGATTTATAATAAACAAATCCATGATATACAAATGATTACTTTAAAGTACTTAGAAGTTTCTGAAAGATTTAATTTCTCTTATAATTTTGTACACAAATTTAATTTGCTAGGCAACATTTAGGCCATGGGCTGTAGGGCCTCAAGAAGTTAATACTTTCAGTCCAGTATCTTAGTCATCAGAAATTCTAAATTAGTGAGGCCTCAAGTGATTACTGTTTTAAAAATTATTCTATTTCTTTTACTCAGGTGACAATGAACAGCAAAATGGTCAATGAACAGGAAAGTATATAATCTATTTGTTTTTTGGTAATTTGAATTTTGCAAAGTGGTGGGTAATAAAAATTTCTTTCATATATAAAAATTTTATTTAACTTTTGAAGTTTTATGAAATCTTGGTAAAATTTTTTCATTTTAAAGGAGGATTTTTTGTTGTTGTTGACTATATACAGATAAGATTATATCAAGTGGGACTTCTATTTAGCTGCCTTTCTGACAGAAGACCTTTACAAGATTTTATTTAACTGTACTAAGCTCAAAACAAAAAATACAACCACCAAGTTTTAATGTAAAACAATGCAGAAGACACTCTTAAAATGCAATTTTAATATAAATACTAGTATTTTAAGGTATTTATTTTAAAATGTTAATAGTAACAGAAAAAGAAACATTCTGGCATTGTTTGCCTTCCTATTAATAATGCTAAATCAGGGAAACAAACTAAAAATACTGAAACTAACTTATCATGAATTAAGGAAGTTAATTTTTCAAAATGTGATCCATTTGACTATAATTTAATTCAACTCACTACAAGCTTTCAAGTATACAGAAAGAGAAATATTCCCTTGAACCTTATAGTAAAAGTTATGAAAAGAAAGATTTTATTATAACATATTTATTATATATGGCTACGGTCATACATCATGTGAAATGCCTATACACACACACACACACACACACACACACACACACACACACATATATACTTATATATATGGTATATATGCGCTGTGCTTAGGTGCTCAGTCATGTCTGACTGTTTGCAACCCCATAGACTGTAGCCCGCCAGGCTCCCCTGTCCATGGGGATTCTCTGGGCAAGAATACTGGAGTGGGGTGCCATGCCCTTCTCCAGGGGATTTTCTGAATCCAGGGATTCAATCCAGGTCCTCCACATTGGAGGCAGATTCTTTACTATCTGACCCACCAGGGAAGCCCCAAAATAGTGGAGTGGGTAGCCTATCCCTTCTCCAGGGGAGCTACCTGACCCAGGAGTTGAACCAGGGTCTCCTGCATTACAGGCAGATTCGCTACCAGGTGAGCTACCAGGGAAGCCCATATGCAGGTGGGGAGTGTGTGTGCGTCTCTGTGTGTGTGTGTAACGTTTTTTCTGCCCATCTGTGCGTTTTTACTATTCATTAGCAACTCTACTCCAAGACAGTATTGGATTTCTTGCCCCTATTAAGTCTAGCAATACAAAGACAGATAAAGTTCCTGATCTCAAATAGCTCATAATCTAACAGGGAGAACTGAAACAAGCAACCTACAAAACACTGTCAGTTCGAAACCAAATATTAAAACTATAACAAAGTCAAACTTTGTGGGTAGTAACACGAAGTAATTTTAAACTGTGCACAGCTGGAAGGGTAGGTGGACACTGGAACATAAGAGTATTCTAGGAGGAAAGAACAGTATGAGAAAATGTGTGGGGCTACAGAAATCATGATGCATTTAGGGAATTATCAATTAACTGAAAGAACAGGAAGTATACAGTGTCAGAAACAGAAGTTAGTAAGGCAGGTGTGATAATAAAGAACCTCTTATGTCCTCTGAAGGAATCTGGATTTTATCCAATTGTGCTGTGGCATGTTGAAAGATTTTTTAAGAGTATCAACATAGTCAATTTGTATTCTAGAAAGTTAACTCTTGAGGAACAGAAAGAGACTGAAGATTGGAAGAGCATTTAGGAGACTATAAGAACAACAAAGGTTAGAAGTAAGACAGTGGAGTGGGCACAGGCAACATGTCTTGGAGATTCAGAAAACAGTTCTCAAAGTGCAATCCATGGACACCGAGCAGGCTACAAGATCCTTTCCAGGCAGCAGTCCATGAGGTCAAAACTATTTTCACAAAAACACCAACATGTTACTTGAACACTGTCTGACCTCCTTCCCTGGGTAGAAATTTGCACCAAGAGTACGAAGACAATGGTAGGTCAAACTGCACAGTGCCAACGATGGCCTTTTATAGATTACAGTGTGAATGATGTCCCCGGAGTTGTGCAGTATGAAACGTGCAAAAACAGGCAGGCAGCCCTGGAGAGGAAGAGAGCCAGCCAGTCAGAGGATTGGTCAAAGTCCTGAAACGCTGGTATAATGGTTTCAAAATAAGAGAATTTCTTTAGGAGATAGTTACCAAAAAGAAGTATTAAAGAGAGAGATCAAATAAATTAGGTTTTTAAAAAGTTCAATAAGGACTCTGCTAAATCCTGAATATGTGATATGGAATAGTAAGCACTGCCTTTTTAAAGAAGTTGGCTATCAAAGGGAGAAAAACTAAATGATATTCAGAGGAAATTGATGGTCTTGTTTTTAAAGACGGGAGAGATTTGTTTATATGTATCTATAGGTTAGCTTGGAAAATGATACTGGAAAAGAAACAAAAGCACAAACTAATGTTAACTAGTGTCTACTATACGTGTGGCAGTATGCAAGGCATTTATATACACAGGATTGAGTCGATAATGAAGGAAAAGCAAGGTCAAGGAAACACTCGGATAAATCCACTGGTAGAGAGCTTGCTCTTAAAGAGCATAGAGATGGATGGATGTGGTCCACAGGTAAATAGAAAAGTTTGAAAAACCTTTTAAAATCCTGATACAGACATTATTGTTAATAGATCACTTATCTACTGTGATTCCAACTTCTGACCTAGATTACACGAAGCCCAATCTAGCTAGTATTTGTGGAATTAATTTAGGGGTTGATTAGTCAATCTGTGGATTATAGCCCAAACACTAACTCTTTCTTTGATATAATTTGAAAATCACACTGCTTATTAGCAACTTTGCACTAATAGCTTTCTGAAGAGATGAGTGAAAAAAAAATGCTTAGAATATTATGCACAAACTAGATGCTAAGCCAGTTATCTAGCATTAAACTCATTTTGTCTAGTTAGGGCTAAGTGTAATCTAAGACAGTGAATCATCTCTTAACAAGACAGAAAAAAGTAAAACAACAGCACAGCTGAGTTGATTTCATGAAGCGAGAAAATTAAACTTCACCACTGACAACTGAATGCAGTATTTTAATTCCCCTATTCCCAGTGTTTCAGCTAAAAGCTGAATTCAAGGTCAAGCTGAAATTCTTACCTGAACAGAAAAACACAGCTTTACCTAAATATTCAACATACATGGAAATCTAATATATATTTAGCAATGAAGACATAGAGAAATTAAGTCTGACACTGACATATCTAATTTAAAACTTTTATTTCAAACATGACATAAAACCCAAATTTTTAAAATTTAACATTAAAAAACAAAAATTGTTAAGAAAAACAAGACTGATCTTAACGTTCCCAATTTCTAACAATCATCCTAAACTAAGTTCTTAGAGAAAATGAAAAATTTAAATCTCTTGAAAAATCAAGCACCTTGACTGCTGTGAGATACAGATGAGTTCAATTCAACAGGTATTTGCCTTGTGTCTCCTTTCATGTGAGGCGGCATGTTAAATACTTACACAAAAGAGAACTTAAGAAAATTTACATATAAGTTGCATCACATAACTTAATTTTTGCTTCTCATTTTGACTGCTCTATATGGTATCTGACAAAATATTCCACATAAAAAGTCCTAAAAAAAAATATATGCTAGGCTTTTCTATCTATATTTAAACAGATACAAAATCAAAACAGCTGGTGTAAAAAAAAAACAAAAACAATTATTACAGTCACCTAGATGTTTATTATTTATCCTAAATAAAAAGTAGTATGCAGTGGTTTTATTTATAAAATGTTTCCTCTCTCCGAGCAGAGCATCCAGGGACAGTGTTGTAAAAATACTAACATACCACTAAGATGAAGTTTATACTTAGTGCTCAGTCACCAACTTGGAATTCTGCTAATCAGAACAACACAGATGGCAGAGGGCCAACATCGGAGTTAAGAACTACTGGCTTAGTTTTCTATTTGATTTATTTTAGCCTGTCATGTCTTACCTGGTTGATTTTGGATTCTTCTCCAAATGTTTTCTAGCTTATGAAAACTGCCTCTTCAGTCATCAATGACCCTTTTTTTTTTTCAACAGATTCTTAATTACACATCTCTTGTCAGTATTTTTGAGCAATTAATGAAAATGTCTGAATTAAAACAACTTCTCATGCTACCTTTACAAAAATATTTACTTATTTTAGAGAAAAAAAGCAAAATATGGATATTTTAATTTCTAAAACATTAGTACTGTCAAAAGCACTCTTTGAGACACTTATACCTAAATGAAACCATACAGAAAAAAGTAACAGTACAATTTAGTTAATTAATCAAGTTATACTGCTTCTAACTAAGGGATAAGGTGTTAACATTAAACAAATTTTCTGGAGAGTAAGGGGTAATCTATTGATTAGATTTCTCCTCTCTTTAGGAACACACAAGAGTCTACAATTACTCTACTTTAAAATAATTTTTTAAAAATAGAAGTTGTAACTAGCTACACACCTCCAATTGAATAATTAGACTATCTACCCAATGACAACATTTTTGGAAAGATGGTCAAATTTAACACAACAGAAAAAACATTACAATGGTTGAAGCTTTCATAAAATATTATTAGAAAATACTGTGCTTTTGAGCAGTTTTAAGAAATTAGATACTTAAGAACTAGATTAGAAATCCAAGTTCTGGAAAAAACTAAGCATCTCAATTTTTAAAAAATATAGCATGAATATAAAGATGAAAAAATAAAATTATAAACTGATATCTAGCAGACAAATCTGAATAGATAGAAATAGACAGAAAACTTCTGAATAATTTTTAGGTAGGTTCTTAAGATTTCCAATTAGATTTTGGGATGTCATACGTTAATACATTTTTAGAAACGGGACTACCATGTTTTAAACAAAATTATATTTTATGCTCAATATGGCTTTCGTATTTAGCAGTTCCTCAGGTGAGGATATATTGTCTCCATTCTGATAGAAATGGGCGTAGTATGATTTTTAGGTCCTTCAGAACAGTTAGTTTTCAGTAGTATAGAAAAGTCAAGACAGTTAGATATTAACATGCTTTCTCTCAATGCCTACTGTAGTGGTGTTCTTGTATTTTCTTTTTCATAAGCAGCACCTAAAATTCAGATTCCTGAGTCCCCTCATAAAGATTTATACTCCGCTGGTCTGGTGGGGAGGACTGTGAAAACTTCTGTCTATAGTGGCTCACACAATACATACTAAGAAACATTATCTACAGAATTTCTCAAAGTGTGACAGATCAACAGCATTAGAATCAGCTATGAGCTTATTATGAGAAATGCAAATTCACGAGCCCGACCCAGATCTACTGAATCAGAAACTCAAATGATGAGGCTTAGGTAACAGTGTTTTAACAAACTCAACAGGTGACTCTTCCTTTCATCACCATATTACAGCTTTTAATGATTTTTTCCTTGGCTTTTGACACTCTAGGTAGGAAATATCTCTGTGCGAAGCAGTATGAGCATTGGACAGACCCCAGACTAGTGGTGGTTATTAAAACTAGCATCTTCATACCATGCTGAGGACCAAGGGTTGACTCCCGACAGATATGATGACAATTCTAAGTGTTACAGCTGTTATGTATTTTAGTATCTTGAAGTTTCTTTTTTGAGGACCTTAAAATTACATGCCTTCTGCTACAATTGAATTTGTCTAAGTCACATGTGGTTATAATAACTTCAATGAATACACAGAATTTCACTTTTTAAAAAACGCTGGCATTTATCCAGAAAAAAGGAATTTGCATCTTTACTTCAATTGTAAATGATAATTCCCCAAACTTTTTTTCCCCGTAATCTGTACTATTTTCCTCCACTTCAGGTGCCTTCTCAATGTTCTTGAATATTATAATTTTATATAGTATGTTCTGTTCCAAGTTCACCTAAATGATACTAAGTTAAATTTCATTTTGTTTTTATTTTTTTCTCTTAACTGTATGCTTTAAAGTTTATTCAGTTTTAAAGATCTCACCAGTTACTTCTACCTACTGCACTGGCATTCCACAGTACATCATCATCATTTTTCTTACTCATTCTACCAGAAAAAGATATTTAGTGAGGCTGCCTTCAAATCCCCACTATCACAAACAATGCAGCTACAAAGACTGCATAATATATTCAGGGACCTGTGTAAAAACTTCCACTGAGGGCTGGGTCAGAGGCATTAAGCACTCCTAATTTAATTCATCACTGACTGATTTATAGAATGGTACTAGTTTGTACTTCCACCATCAGTACCTAAGTCGTCTCCGCAGCTCTCCAAACACTTCTGATTAGCACCCTTTCAGGTTTCTGTTATTCTGATGGCTATCAGGTTGTATCTCATGCTTTAATTTTACAAGAGAGCTTGTATACCACCTCACTACCTGTCAGTGCTTGGGCATCCCCTTCTTTACATTTTTTTATCTTTTACTTTAAAAAGGTTATTTGCTTTGTTTCCATTAATTCACAGCAGTTCTTTACACACTGCAGTATTATTCCCTTGTAGGTTTTAGATTTTCTAAAACCAACATTTGACTTTTAACTTTGTATATGGTTCCTTTAACAGAAATACTTAATGTAATCAAACACGTTAATTTTCACACTATGTTCTGTGATCCCTAAGTCACAGATACTATCCAAATTATCTTATTAAAGTGGGTTACTAATGTTATATATCATGGTCAGGAATCTATGGCTCACAAGCCAAATCCACATTTTTTTTTAAACAGTTTTACTGCAACACACCACCTCCATATGTTTACACAATGTCTACTGCTACTTTCAAGCTATATCAGCAGTTATAGTTGAGTCAGAGACCCTATGGCCTATAAAGATAAAAATACTTATTATATGTTGTGATAGTTGCTCAGTCATGTCTCGACTCTTTACGACCCCAGGGACTGTAGCCGGCCAGGCTTCTCTGTCTATGGGGCTTCTTCGAGGCAGGCAAGAACACTGGAGTCGGTTGCCATGCCCTCCTCCAGGGGATCTTCCCAACCCATGGACTGAATCCAGGTCTCCCGTATTGCAGGTGGGCTCTTTACCGTCCGAACCACCACAGAAGCCCAAGAATGCCGGAGTGGGCAGCCTATGCCTTCTCCAGGGGAATTTTCCAACCCAGGAATCGAACCGGGGTCTTGTGCCTTGCAAGTGGATTCTTTACCAGCTGAGCTAAAGAGTATTGAACTATGGGTATGGAAAACACCTGCTAATTTTTATAAATTAATTTTATATTATACAGTATTGTTGAATTCTCTTAATTCTAGTCTCCTGTTTCTGGATTTTATGAAGACAATATTATTATGTGCAAACAGTGTATTTTATTTCTTTTTAAAATTTCTAATCTTATTTAGTTTGGGTTCAAAAATTCTCAATTACATGTTTGCTACGGATTTTAGACTTATGGGCTTTATCAAGTTAGGACAGTTCCCTTTTATTCCTGTTTTTTGAGAGTCTTTCATATACTAGATGCTAATTAAAAAAATTATTTGTATTTTTAATACAATAATATTAAGTAATAATAAAACTATTATTTGGCAATTTATGACATACTGCTATAATGTATTTCTCACATTTTATAGTGAATACTTAAACTTTTCATGTTTTAATATTTGGGTTTCCTATAAAACTGGCTGATTCAGTGAAGAATGGGACTCAACTCTACTTCTGTGTGTATCTCAGGAATAGTACCTTCACTTATCAACATTTACTGTATGTGAATAGTGGGTAAAGCATTATATAATAAACAATGTTTTCTCTTACAGAAGCAAGTAACTATAGCTGTTTAAATAAAACCGGTACTGTGCTAGCAGATAGGAATGAAGATAATAAAAGAAAATATTAATATATAGTTTTACTTAGGTGAGTACCAGTAATTTTAAGTTGAAAAGGTCTCTCAATCTGAAATTCATGGGACTTTTATATTAACCCACAAGTAATTCTGTAACTTCAAAAGTTATTTAAAGCTGTAACAAGTATACAACTATCTAAAGATAAGCTAGGAAAAAAAATAGTAGCTCTGATCTAAACACTAAATGTGAATATTCACAAATATTCCTAACTTCTAAAAACTAAATGCATCAAGAAATCTACATGATTCTACCATGTGATTTTTAGTATCTTCCTAAAATAATTTCTACTCTTGTATTACATCCAACTAAGTGGAGTAAAAATAAAATGTAATTAATATACTTGGGCATATTCCCACAAAAAATTTAAATAAACTTCACAGAAGATAAAAAGGACAGAGAATAACTCACTAAAGGTATATTTTAGTTCTGAAGGAAATTAAGTGGCAGGCTGTTCTTTTTATTAGCTAGGTTAACAATGACTAAATTATTATAAATTTAAGAATCGTTATTTTAAGGATTTCAAAACACAAATTCACAATCTTTCATCAGAAAATCTGAAATTCCAAAAGCTTTGAAAACTTAAAAAATTCTCCATGATTCACTTAAGGGCAATCTAACCTGAACTGGTAAGAGCTATTTATACTCCTTATTTATCCTACTTAGTGTGAATACTTGATGAATACTAATGTGCTTAACTACGAGAGTCTCCCTGGACGTTACAGAAATAGTAAAATAGTTAAGTAGCACGTGACACACATTACTTCTCAAATGTCTACAAAGTCGAAATATTGAAATACAACGAGCCCTAAGTGTTTTTGATCATGAAATGTGGATCTGAAAATCCTAAAACCCGTAGAAATACTTCTGCCATGCAGCATGCTACCTTTTCACTCTGTTGATTGTTTCTGTTGCTGTGAGGAAACTTTTTAGTTTGATGTAGTCCCTTTTGTCTATTACTGCTTTTGTTGCTAGTGCTTTTGCTGTCATATTCAATATATCACTGCCGAGACCAACGTCATGCTTTATAGATTCAGGTCTTGTTTTTAAATCTTTAAACAACATATCTGATAAGAGGTTAATATACAAAATATCAATATATAAGAAACTTATTACAACAGCAAAACCCTCAAATAACCAGATTAACAAATGGGCCTAGGGCTTGTTTGAACAGACACTTCTGCAGAGAAGGCATACAAACAGGTAATAAGAATGTTTAAAAGATGCTCAATATCAGAAATCATTGGGAAATGCAAATCAGACCACAAAGAGATACCACCTCACACCTGTTCGAATGTTTATTACCAAAAGAACAAAAGAAAACGAGAGCCAGCAAGGATGTGGGGAAACTGGAACCCTTGTGAACTGCTGCAGTGTAAAATGGTATAGGTACTACGAAAACAGTAAGCAGGTTCCTCAAAAAATTAGAACTAGAACTATCACATGATCCAGAAATCTCACTTCTGGGTACACATACAAAGGAAATGAAATCAGCATCTTGAAGAGGCATCTGCACTCCCAAGTTCACTGCAGTATAATTTAAAATAGCCCAGATGATGAAAACAACCTGAATGTTTGTTGGTGGATAAATGGATAAAGAAAATATACAAGGGACTTTATTCAGCCTTGAAAAAGGAACGAAATCATGCCATATTTGATAACATGGATGAACCTAAGGGACAGTATGCTTGGTGGTGGGTTAGTTGCTGCGTCGTCTCTGATTCTTTGTAGCACCATGGTCTGTAGCCTCACCAGGCCTTCTCTGTCCATGGGATTATCCAGGAAGAATATTAGAGTGGGTTGCCATTTTCTTCTCTAGGGGATCTTCCCAACCCAGGAATCAAACCCATGAGTCCTGCACTGGCAGGCAGATGCTTTACCACTGAGCCACCAGGGAAGCCCGTGTTACTATTAAGCCCTGCAAAAAATGATCTTGTTCCTACAGACATCCAGCCCAATGGCTTTGTTAATAATGCAAAAATCAGAGGAACTGAAATTTTGCAAAGGATAATATAAGCAGGCTATACAATATAGAGATAACTATTTCACTTCATGAAAGCTATCAAAGACCAGATTTTTTCAAGAAACGATAAGCCCATATGACTGAGGATAGTATGTCTGGTAAAGTAAGACAATTCACAGAAAGACAATACTATGTGATTTCACTTATATGAGGCTATGCAAACTAGTCAAACTCATGGAAACAGAGAGTAGAATGGTGATTCCCAGGGGCTGAAGAAGGGAGAAATGAGGAATTACTGTTCAACAGGAATAAAGACTGCTACACGATGAATAAATTCTAGAGATCTTCTGTAGAACAATGTACCTACAGTTAACAATACTGCAAGTGCACACACTTAAAACTTTGTTAAGAGGGCAGACAGATATCAAGTTATGTTTTCTTACCATAATTTAAAAAAAAATAGAAGATTTCTAATTTTTTCATTGCTCATTTACCATCAAAATACTTAAACCTCTCTGACTCTAATTGTGCTTTTATACTAATTTATTTAAATAAATAAAAAGTATTACTTTCATATCAGATTCATTTTGATAAAGAATATTCTTTTAACACACACTTTTAAAAAATCACAAAAAGCATGAAAAATATTAAACAAAATGTTTAAACAGTGATTTGATTGTATTAGTGCACCATTACATTTAGAACATTTATACTTTGTTTTAAAAGAAATTAGTATTGGAAAGCTTTTAAATTACAGCATATTAATTTCAGTGCAAATTTAGACAACTCCTATACTGAGAATAAAATATTAAAGTATTAAAAAGTTAAATATATTTGCAATATATAATTAGGTTCTTCTATCACTCTGTATTATCTGAAATCAAAGCTTCAAAATCATGTATTAAGCCACAAAAGGTGAGAGCACTTACTTAGGAGTAGACGGACCCCTTGGCCATGTTCCATCTTCATTTTTCTGTTCTATCACTAACACCTGCAAATAAGACAATAATAGAGTGTTTTTCCTTAACGCTGAACTTAAAATAGCTTAAGAAGATTAGCTATATATGCTAAATAACTAAAGTAACTCTGCAATGACTTATAGGACACGGTAGACAAGGTGAAGAGGTATTTGCATTTTGATTTCAAAGCGGGTCAAGGGAGATAAAGAGACCTTGAATATAAGATGTATGCAATGACAGAAAGAAAGAAGGTAACAAACTACAAGGAAAATCACTGGTTCTTTGACTTAAAGCATTAAAAAAGTTTAAACCAAGTAGTTAGAAGTTCTTTGAATTTGGGGAGTATGTTTTCTATTTGTTGCTTGTAAAAGTACTGTGCAAAAAACAGATGCTCAATAAATGGTGACAGTTGTCAACATACTGACGCATGATCTCAGCCAACTCTTGTTATGCAAATACTGAGTAACAGAGACAAAGGCAGTTCCAAATTACAGGTTATATATGATTCCTCTGGGGCTTTGATCTGAGAGACCAGCACTGAAACATGCATATTATCATATGTGGAACAGATCGCCAGTCCAGGTCCGAAGCACGGGACAGGGTGCTCAGGGCTGGTGCACTGGGATGACCCTGAGGGATGGGGGGTCAGGATGGGACACACGCATGCCTGTGGCTGAGTCATGTCAGTGTACGGCAAGAGCCACTACAATACTGAAAAGTAATTAGCCTCCAACTAAAACAAATAAATTAAAAAAAAGAAATTTGTCCTTATTTACATTATCATTGTATAAATTAGAAAATCTTTTAAGATGTAAATGATAGAACCATGTATGAGAATCAGACTGCAGTTCTCTATTGCAGCACAGTTAGGGTAGACACAAATCACCTCTAACAAATGAAAGGTACAGGCTGAGGTAAACTATATTTTAAAGTAAAATCCCAGAATCTTTTTTCATTATCTTCCAATCTAAAAAAGAAGGCTCTCTTCTAGTTTTTAGTAGGGGTGAGTCTGTGCAAAGAAGAAAAGCCAAAATAATTAACAAAAGAAAGTGATCTCTACAAGTTAGTATCTAAATTTCCACAGGAAAACTATAATATAGAAAACATGTCTGGAAGCAAATTCAAGGCATTAAAAATCTGCATATATTCTACACTACATATTCATTTTTACTAACTCTTTTCTTAAAGTTGCAATTTTGTTACCTGTTTTATGTATTCTTAGTAATATACTTCTTTATTGATAAAATAATTTTTTAAAAAAATTTTATTTGGGGGATAATTGCTTTACCAATGTTGTGCTGGTTTCTGCAGTATAACAACATGAATTGGTCATAAGAAGCAGACGTCTGTATACTTAGTAATATATTTTTGTGGACTGTATGTTTCAGGCAATTTCTAAGTTGGCATTTGGATCTTAACCATGTAAAAATGTGAGCATGATTCAGAACATACATACAAATGAAATATTGATTTAAAAAATTCATGGAACCATGCTGTTGATAAAATATGCTAATTAAAACACTAATGTTATTTTTGTGTGTGGTGTGTTAGTTGCTCAGTTGTGTCCAACCCTTTGCGTCCAATGGATTGTATCCCACTAGGCTCCTCTGTCCATGGGATTTTCCAGGCAAGAATACTGGAGTGGGTTGCCATTTCCTCCTCCAGGGTATCTTCCCAACCCAGGGATCGAACTCACATTTCCTGTGTTTCCTGCATTGCAAGCAGATTCTTTACCCACTGAGCTATTGGGGAAGCCAAAGTTACCTTTAAAAAAGTTATCTGTAAAAAACTTAATTATTTCCTACAAACAAAAAGCCCATGTGAGGAACTTCCCTGATGGTCCAGTGCTTAAGACTCCATGCCCTTGGTGCAGGGAGCACATATTCGATACCTGGGTGGGGAACTAAGATCCTGCAAGCCATACAGCTTGACCAGAAAACAAAAAACAAACTCCCAAAACACACATGAAATATAGGTAATATATTAAGAATAGTGCACTGTATATCTGCCATCCTGACACCTCCCTGATCATATTCCTCTCCCTACCTACCACTGGCAATTAACCATTATGCTCAATTTCTGCTCTAAGATTATATAGTCATGTATTTACATAGTTTCACATGTTTATAAAACTGAGTTTGCTGAGTAATTTTTAACTTCTGAAGAAAGGAGTTCCTGTGCTACAACTTTTAACTGTATAGACATCTAAGCAAAAATTGTACTTTATTAAAAAACACATACACATAAACTTTGTCTCTAGCAACACTTAAATCAGCTATAAAGCAAAAGAGTTTAGCTATAGAAAATGTCAAAGGTATACATTTAATATCTTTGCTTATGGTTTGTTTTTTAAAGGAAGATTCTAAAGCTAAAGAATCAAAAGAATATTTAAAGCTTAATTGTAACCTTTAATCCCAAGCAGTATTTGTATTTTAAATTCCTTTTGTCTTTACATTTAATGTTGAATGCCATCAGAAATGCTAAAACTCATTTCTTTACTCAAATGTATCATTTTCTGAATAAAATTTTCATCGTTCATGGTTAAAACCTTAACTCAAAATGAAAATATTTTTTAAAAGATTTTAAGATTTAATTAAACTGAACATACACATACTAGACAGAGAGGTAAAGACCATCTATTTTGAGAGGCAAACTCTTCAATAATGTATCTTTGTTTCACTTTTAATGAGGATACTTTCTATTTCAGTAAGAAAAAAAAAATCTTTTAAGTCTAAGATAGTGTTCAGTTCATTCATCACCATTCAGAAAATAACTGGTACAAAATCTAGAAAATTTCATGCATTTTCTCTGAACCATTTCTATTTCAAAAGATCAAATGTCTCTAAAGATATTCTATAAGAATGTTTAATAAGATATTTAGTCTTATTAAAGTAATTTGGTCATCTTCATTCTGATAAATGCATTCCTATCATCAAATTACTTAAATTCTCTAAGCCTCAGTCTAATATACATGACAAGGAGAATTATAGCCATTACACAGAATCAATTACTGAAAAGATTTAAAGAAATAATCCTACATATTTTAAACTGTACTCCCTGGAGCTACCTCATGGCCTGATGGATGATAAACTCTTTCTACTGGAAGAGAGAAAGAGGAGTTGGATGCCTAAGGAAGAGAGCGTCGCCTAGTAGTTCCAAATGTCTTAATCAGCTTCAACTGGATAACTCCTTTTAACTGGAATACATATTTTGTAAGATTTTACTTAAGAATATAATGGCTAAAATAAGTGTGAAAATCACTGTTTTACAGCTCAGGACAATATTTGATTATAGTAGGAACAATTTTCATCACATATCAATATCAATTTTAAATTAACACAGAACAAAGCAAAAGCTTCCATATATTGGAGCAGCAGGCTCTGTGTTAGGTACTAAAATATAGGTCGTATTTAGGACACAAAATCCAACCAAAACAAGGACTTCATAGTTTAGCCAGGGAGCTTAATATATAAATAACTCAAGTAGACAATGAATGATACAAGCTTCCCTGGGGGCTCAGACAGTAAAGAATCCGCCTGCAATGCGAGAAACCTGGGTTCCATCCCGGGTCAGGAAGATCCCCTGGAGGAGGGCACGGCAACCCACTCCAGTATTCTTACCTGGAGAATCCCCAGGGACAGAGGAGCCTGGCGGGCTACAGTCCACGGGGTCATTAAGAATCAGACATGACAATCAACTAAGCACAGCAAAGTATACAATGAATGATACAAGACATATATGTAAATCATTATGGAAGTTAAGGGATAAATTTTTTCTCCAAAGTAAAAAAAAATCCTATGCCTCAGTTAGATACTGAGATAAACAGATCATGAAAGGCTGAAGAAATGACCTGACATTGGAATTGGAAGGATGGATAATCTGATCTGGTTAGATTACATGATAGGATGGGAAGCTTCATTTCAATATTTGGATGTTTAAAAAGAATTTTGTTTTGGATGAATACAGGGATTGGGGAGAAGGGTACAATGGGCAGATGAAACAACATATGTCAAAGAACAAGAGAATGGAACACCACAGTAGGCTTAAGGACTATAAGTAGTTCAGTTAGGTTTTGTTAGGAATGCAAATCAAAAGGCAAGATTAATCAAAAGATGCTAGAAGAATAAGGTAAAAGGATAAACCGTGACTTGCCTGCTATGTTAAGGTGCTGGGACTTTTTCTACAATTTTAAGGAGCCAGGAAAGATTAGTGGAAAGGAAATAATAAGGTCTACATTTTAGAAAGGCTATTCTGGCAGAAATATGGAAGATTGAGAGTGGACATGAAAAGACTGGAAGCAGAGGAATTTGTTAAAACATTACAGAAAGGTAAGGGCTGGGAATGGAAGAGAGATTAATTAAAGAGAGAGTTGGAAGGAAGAATCAGTAAGACTTGCTGATTGTGTCTAGAAATCTTCATTTCTCAACACATTCATTTGTTTGGATTACATCATAAAGAAAGTCTCTCATTTGTTTGGATTATATCATAAGACCAAACTGGGGGCTGACCCCTTCTAACAGGGGTTGGCAAACTACAATTCACTTAGCTCACTGACTGCTTTTGAGAATAAAGACTGTTGGAACACAGCCATATACATTTTCTACTACTGTTTACCATTACTTTCTTGCTACTACAATGGCAAAGTTGTGGTCATGACAGAGATCATATAGACCACTGAAACAAAAATATTTATTACTTCATCCTTCACAAAAAGTATGCTGATTCCTTGTTAGTTATTTGTCAATGGAAAAGAATTTATTTTTAAAAAGTAGGTTATTCTTAAGCTCAAGGAGAGAAGAGGTTATAATTAGTGTATAATTAGTGACAAGCAGGGACAGAGAACAGATGAGTTAGAAAGAGGAAATCAGAGATAGTAGAACCCATTGTAGATTGTCAGGGTGGCCATAAAATTTATGAGTCTCAAAAGCTACATGTACAGTATGCATAAAATAAACAGTATTGCTAAACAATACCTGTCCTTGGTATAAACCAGCATCCTGAATGGTGCTGTCTGGTTTATTCAGCGGTTCAAATGTATTACTCATGTATTTGTTCCACAATCTGGTCTCCTTTTCATCTGGAATATTGAAGATTTTTCTTATTTCCTTTTCAATTGTATCTAAATTTGAGGAAAGATATGTAAATATAATAAATATTTAATAATGTACACACAGAGATTAAGTGCTCACTAGCATAAAAATCCTAAATTTAAAATATTGATAATAACAACAAGAGAAGATAAACAAATATGTAGGAAATATATAAAACAATCAAGTTTTTGAGACTGGGTATACTTTTTAGGAACAAAATGATAATTGTAACTTTGACAGATAATTACTTGGGGAAATTAATATCTCAAAGGTAAGAGTTCAATCACATAATACTAAAATATAGTTTACATTATACAGGATGCACTTTAACTTCTTGCACAGTATAAAATTAATGCATTTTCTGATGATATGTTGGTGTTAGAAATTAAAGTATGATTCAGAGATGCCACAGGATGAAATTTTGTTACAACAAAACCAATTTAAGAATAATTTATATTAAGCTGAATATAATTCACAGTTTAAATAGCTAGCTGAAACTAAACAGAATATGGAGACACACACAAAAGTGACGTCTTTGAAGAGAGGTTGGTCAAAATCTCTTGATTCCAAGGTAAAACCATGTATCTTCCTTATTTCTAAACCAATTACCTGAGTGGGAGAAGTCTCTTTTAAAAACCTAGAGCAGTTTATCTGCTGTAAAGTAAGATATAGGAGTCTCTACATGTTTGAGAGTTATTAAGTTTTCGTACCATATTTAGATGAATCTTTAAAGTATTTTTAAACATTGTCAATAACTCACCTAACTTAGATTCAAGAAAATTACACTTAAAATATTTTATAACATATGAAGAAATATAAAATACTCCTAACTTTTAGAATACTTGATTAATTTTGGACAAAACATAATCCATAAAATACTAAGTCTAACAATACATGTTCACTTAAAAAATAAAACCCACACCTATCCTACATAATCAAACTTAGTTAATAGCACTGTTTATGTTCTACTTAGCTTCTAATGCTAACAGTCCTACAGTGAAAGACAGCTTAATTAAGGCATTAATTACATAGTATACATTACAGTGTACTTCAAAACTTAGAGCAAACTAGACAGAAGATTTTTAAAATTACATTAAATAACTATAAGTATACTGTTAATACTGCTTTCTATTTTGGCAGTACTGATTTTTTAATTGAAGTGTAAATGCATACAGAAAAATGCACAAATTGTCAGTATATAATGATGAACTTCCAAGTGGATACACCCATGTAAGCAGTACAAAAAACAGAAAATCATCTAGGAAGGAGGCTACTGGCAGAAGTCAAGGAAGGGAGGTCATTTCAGTCTTTCTATAAAAATGAATACTTATTTCCTGATTGAAGAAATAAATCTTGCTCATTGCAAAAATACATAAAATACAAATAAAATGTCCACCTAGAGATAACCACTGTTACCATTTTGATATTTTTTCTTCTAGGCATTTTTCCTATTAATACATACACATTTATATGCATAATATATACAAGTAATATGGAAATGTCCGCTTTGATTTTGAGAAGGGTAACGCAAAGGCCCTGAGATGGGGATGTATTTGGCATGTTTTAGAACACTAAGGTGCACCAATGTAGCTGAAGTGGAATTTTGTTGTTGTTCAGTTGCTAAGTTGTGTCTGACTCTTTGTGACTCCATGGACTGTAGCCCACCAGGCTCCACTGTCTATGGGATTTCCCAGGAAAGAATACTGGAGTGGACTGCCACTTCCCACTCCAGGGAATCTTCCCCCTCCAGGGAACGAACACAGATCTCCTGCATTGGTAGGCAGATTCTTTACCACTGAACCACTCGGGAAGCCTCAAGTGGAATGAGCAAGGTGAAAATAAGACTGCCAAGGTACTAATTGTAGGATCATACAGAATTTAGGTAGTTATGAAAGCATTCTACTTTATCTGATTAAGAAGAGAAGTCACTGAGCGGTTGTGAGTAGAGAAGTGGCATGATCCAACTGACATTTTAAGTGCTCAATTTGGCTGCTAGTAAAAAAACAAACTAAAGAATGTCAAGGATGGGAGACTAGGCTACTACAGAAATCCAAACAAGGTGGTAACAGCGGAAGCAACATTAAGCCATCAGACTGAGAACAGATTCTAAGGAATACTTAGAAGCTAGATTATGCAGGTGAGAAATGCAAGGGAATCAGAATGATACCCAGGGTTTTAGCTTAAGCAATCAGAAGAGTGCAAGTGATGATTACTCAGACAGGGAAAAATAACAGAGCAGTAGGTTTTAGGGGGAGGAGGAAAGGTTAGTTTCAGATGTGTTATCCTTGGATTTTCAATAGATACAGATGAAGATAAGGAATGGCTGAAACTGGAATTAAGGGAGAATTTGTGTAGGAGATATAAGATATCAATATATAGAAAGGATTAAAAGTCAGGGTAAAACATTAAGGAAAAGAAAGAAGATCCAAGGACTAAGCATATCACACTGATGTTTTGAGGTCAGAAATACGAAGAGCATCTTACAAATGACTTTGAGAAGCTGTAGCCAGTGAGAACTTGTGCACTGACAGCCAAGTGAAGAGAAAATACTTCTAGATGGAAAAGTAAGTAAGTATGTAAATTTTTGCTGGCAAGCTAAGATATGCAGAGTACATCATGCAAAATGCTGGACTGGATAAAGCACAAGCTGGAATCAAGATTGTTGGGAGAAATATCAATAACCTCAGATATGCAGATGATACCATCCTTATGGCAGAAAGTGAAGAACTAAAGAGCCTCTTGATGAAAGTGAAAGAGGAGAGTGAAAAAGTTGGCTTAAAACTCAACATTCAGAAAACGGAAATCATTGCATCTGGTCCCATCACTTCATGGCAAACAGATGGGGAAACAATGGAAACAGTGAAAGACTTTTTATTTTTTTGGGCTCCAAAATCACTGTAGATGGTGACTGCAGCCATGAAATCAAAAGATGCTTGCTCCCTGGAAGAAAAGTTATGACCAACCTAGATGGCATATTAAAAAGCAGAGACCTTACTTTGCCAAAAAAGGTCTGTCTAGTCAAAGCTATGGTTTTTCCAGTAGTCATGTATGGATGTGAGAGTTGGACTCTAAAGAGAGCTGAGCACCGAAGAACTGATGCTTTTGAACTGTGGTGTTGGAGAAGCCTCTCAAGAGTCCCTTGGACTGCAAGGAGATCCAATCAGTCCATCCTAAAGGAAATCAGTCCTGGGTGTTCATTGGAAGGACTGATGCTGAAGCTGAAACTTCAATACTTTGGCCACCTGATGCGAAGAACTGACTCATTGGAAAAGACCCTGAGGCTGGGAAAGATTGAAGGCAGGAGGAGAACGGGACATCAGGAGGAGATGGTTGGATGACATCACCGACTCGATGGACATGAGTTTGAGCAAGCTCCTAGAGTTGGTGAAGGACAGGAAAGCCTGGTGTGCTGCAGTCCATGGGGTCACAGAGAGTCAGACACGACTGAGCAACTGAACTGAACTAAGACAATGAAGACTTCAACCACTGGATTTATAAATGTAGAAGTAATTAGAGACCATCACAGAAGCAGAATCAAGGGAGTGACAGGTCTGATCTAGTGAGTTTGAGAGAAAATAGGAGAAGTGGTAGTCAGAAAGCAGTTTGCTTAAAATGATATATGGCAAGTGCAGTTGTAGATAATGTCAGCCTAGGGTATATTTATGGAACTGGTGATTGAGTCTGAGTGCAGACCAAGATCACCAGGGTGAGAATGTCAAGGTATTGAGAAGATGTTCATATTTCTATACATATTAATCTGACAATATTAGGCAGTTAATGAAAAGGATAAAGAGATAAAGTATTAACATAAAAAACAAATAAAATTACTGTGACAAACATTTCTTTTTTAAATAAGTTAAGCAATTCTATTAATAAATTTTATAAAAATAAATTTTAAAACAAATCATTTTTCAAATTTTATAATAAAAGTTATTTTCAGTGATACTGAGAATAAATAAAAACACATTTTATCTTTCTTACTGAAACATCTTCAATATCTAAATGTATCAATTTAGGGAGAAAAATATTAAAAGGCAGAGTATTTTAGTCCTGAATATGGTAAATTATTTAGATCCTACCTATGGCTGTCATCATTTTTATTATAAATCAATGCAGGCATTATTAGCTGAAATGGAACATTTTATTAATTTGGTAAAAACCAAAAACAGGTGTTTATATTTTTTAATTCTGTTTGTATAATTTGTATACTGTAGTCAATTCTAAAGTAAATCAGTCCTGAATAGTCATTGGAAGGACTGATGCTGAAGTTGAAGCTCCAATACTTTGGCCACCTTATGTGAAGAACTGACTCACTGGGAAAGACCCTGATGCTGGGAAAAATGAGGCAGGAGAAGAGGACGACAGAGGATGGGATAGTTGGATGGCATCACCAACTCAATGGCCATGGGTTTGAGGAACCTCCAGGAGTTGGTGATGGACAGGGAAGCCTGGTATGCTGCAGTCCATGGGGTTGCAAAGAGTCAGACACAACTAAGTGACTGAACTGAGCTGATACTACATTTCATACACATAGCTATTTTGATCCTTTTTAGACAAGATTGAGAAAAAACATTCAGGGAAAAAAATATACATCTCATATTTCCTTTCTTATCAAATTCTTTATTGTTTCAAAACTCACTTGCTCTAGAAAAACAAAATCAATCCAATTAACACTTGTACAGATTGTGTAAAGCAGCAAATTAAGAGGTGAGACTCTGATATAAAAAGGTCTAGTTAAGGAGTCAAAATACTGGCTCTATCACCTGGTACCAGGGTGAATCTTAGTAGACTACCAAATTTTTCTAAGCCTAGGTGTCATCACCTTTAAGATGAGGGTACAGCAATGTTGAGGTTTAAATAAGAAATTTCCTATAAAGTGTCTAAAACATAGTAAGTACTCAGTAATTGCTAACTACTATAACCATGAAGTCTAAAATTCCTTACTTGATTAATTTTAATTTTTGCAAAACTTTTCACTTAGAAAGCAAACATGTTCTAATACAGATAACAAAGACAGAAATATAGATCAATGGAACAGAATAGAAAGCCCAGAGATAAATCCACGAACCTGTGGACACCTTATCTTTGACAAAGGAGGCAAGAATATACAATGGAAAAAAGACAACGTCTTTAACAAGTGGTGCTGGGAAAATTGGTCAACCACTTGTAAAAGAATGAAACCAGAACACTTTCTAACACCATACACAAAAATAAACTCAAAATGGATTAAAGATCTAAATGTAGGACCAGAAACTATAAAACTCCTAGAGGAGAACATAGGCAAAACACTCTCCGACATAAATCACAGCAGGAACTTCTATGACCCACCTCCCAGAATATTGGAAATAAAAGCAAAAATAAACAAACTGGGACCTAATGAAACTTAAAAAGCTTTTGCACAACAAAGGAAACTATACACAAGGTGAAAAGACAGCCCTCAAAGCAACAGACAAAGGATTAATCTCAAAAATATACAAGCAACTCCTGCAGCTCAATTCCAGAAAAATAAAAGACCCCATCAAAAAATGGGCCAAAGAACTAAACAGACATTTCTCCAAAGAAGACATACAGATGGCTAACAAACACATGAAAAGATGCTCCACATCACTCATTATCAGAGAAATGCAAATCAAAACCACAATGAGGTACCATTACACGCCAGTGAGGATGGCTGCTATCCAAAAGTATACAAGCAATAAGTGCTGGAGAGGGTGTGGAGAAAAGGGAACCCTCTTACACTGTTGGTGGGAATGCAAACTAGTACAGCTGCTATGGAGAATAGATCTTCAAATTTTTAAAACTAGGACCTATGGTAAGGAACTGTGACCCAGTTTACACATATATGTAGATATTCTGTATTCTGATATTTTCCATTCCCTTTACCCCCCAATGTTTAATGATCACAAAAGTACAGATAACATAGTTTAAAAAAAAAAAATCAATCCTGTATATTATCTAGGGTGAAACAGATCACCAGCCCAGGTTGGATGCATGAGACAAGTGCTCACGCCTGGTGCACTGGGAAGACCCAGAGGGATCGGGTAGAGAGGGAGGAGGGAGGGGGGATCGGGATGGGGAATACATGTAAATCCATGGCTGATTCATGTCAATGTATGACAAAAACCACTACAATATTATAAGGTAATTAGCCTCCAACTAATAAAAATAAATGGAAAAAAAAAATCAATCCAATACAGTAAGAAGTGTCATCTATACAAAAAAATTTACTCATATACAATTTTAAGGCACATATCCAAAATATGTAGCATTTTAAAGTATTAGTGAATTTAAACTATGCAAATTAAAATCTATTAAATCATAAACTGTTTGAAGCAGAGATTCTTCACAAATTATCTCCGTGATAATTCTTGGTGCTGGTGGTGCAGTCACTAAGTTGCGCCTGACTCTTGTGGCCCCATGGACTGTAGCCGCTAGGCTTCTCTGTCCACAGGATTCTCCAGGCAAGAGTACTGGGGTGGGCTGCCTTACCTAGTACCTAATGTAAAGACTCTGAAATACTTGTTTTGAGTCCAGAAATTAAAACTTAGATCTTCATATAATGAGTTTTAAAACATTTTTTCAGTAAACTGATGTTCTAAAATCAAGACTTTTTATTGCCTCATATAATTTACATGTAATTTTCCTACAGAAATGAGGTAAGGAACAAAGAAAAGAAAAAAGAAACTTTAAAATAACTAGAAAACATTATTTACATCATGCATTTAAGAGGTAGTTTATTTATATTCTAATTGGCTGAAAATTTCAGAAATTAAGTTTCTGAATTAATTTTAATAGATAATCTTTGTTGGACACAGATTCTTACTGTGCACATTTTGGTATCATGATTAATGTAATTTCATAAATTATATTTAAAACTTTCAGTTCTCAGGATGTAGAAATATTTTACTTTCCTGAATGTTCCAAAACTCGAGAAGTGCAAAAGTGAAGTACTTTATCCACCATAATGTAATAAAAAAGACATTTACATGGAGTTTCTAACATTTTAAGCATTCTTTCAGAAAGATGACTGTATGAGTTTACTGAAATTGCATCTCAACTTTTAAATGTTGTAGCTAAATAAAGAGAGGGAGAATAAAAAATTCATACATAATATATGGCAGAAACATTAGGATTAACCAAGCATTAGGTACTGAAGAATGGTACTACTTCATGAAAATTATGGGTTAAAAGTATTTTCTTGGGGAGGAGCCAAGATGGCGGAGGAGTAGGACGGGGAGACCACTTTCTCTCCTACAACTTCATCAAAAGAATAGCTGAACACAGAGCAAACTTCGCAAAACAACTTCTGATCGCTAGCTGAGGTCATCAGGCGCCCAGAAAAGCAGCCCATTGTCTTCGAAAGGAGGTAGGACAAAATATAAAAGATAAAAAGTGAGACAAAAGAGCTAAGGACGGAGATCAGTCCCGGGAGCTCTTAGGCGGCATTGTTTGGGGCAGGGTCCGGGCCTGAGTGCCCTGAGGACAATCGGAGGGAGCTTCTGTGAGTTGCCAACTTGAACTGTGGGAGACCAAAGGAGAGAGAGTAAATTAACCGGCCCGAACACACTGCCGGCCGTTCGCAGAACAAAGGGACCGAGAGGGTCCAGAGAGGAGCTCGCAGGCTGCGGACCGGCCCAGCCCCGCCGGAGGCAGGAGGCAGGGGGGAGGGGAAGGTCGCGGCGAGACACAGGGCGCAGGCACCCGACCGGCGCGGGCGGGGACTGGGGCTGGGGACGCGGAGGGCAGAAGGCGCGCGCACCCGACTGGCGCCGGCGGAAACTGAGACTGGGTCCGCGGAAGGGAGTGGGCGCGCCACACCTGGTGGGGGTGCGCCCACCAAGCCCCTCGCTGCCTGGACCGCTCTGACGGGAAGGGCACAGAGAGCAGGCGCAGCTTTTCCTTCCGCGCTTTTGTGGAACACCCGAGGGCTGGAACCTCTCGCAGCGCGGGGCGCGCTCCATATAGAACAGCCGGGAGCCTGAGCAGCGCAGAGGAGAGAGCAGCGTCAGCCCCTCCTGGCAGCGCCAGCCCATCCCCGCGGCGCAAGCCCCGCGGCGCAGGCCCCTCCCCGCAGAGCGACGGAACTAGCTACCCGAATAAGAGTCCACCTCCGCCCGCCTGTGTCAGGGCGGAAACGAGGCTCTGAAGAGACCGGCAAACAGAAGCCAAATAAACAAAGGGAACCGCTTCAGAAGGGACTGGTGCAACAGATTAAAATCCCTCTAGGAAACATTGACTACACCGGAAGGGGCCTGTAGATATCGAGAAGCGTAAGCTGGAACGAGGAGCTATCTGAAACTGAGCCGAACCCACACTGACCGCAACAGCTCCAGAGAAACTCCTAGATATAATTTTACTTTTTTCTCTTTTTTTAATTTTTTTTTCTTTTTTTCTTTTTTCTATTTTTTCTCTTTTATTTTCCTTTAAAATCCCCTATTACTCCCCCATTACTCCTTAACTTTCATTTCCATAGACTTTTACGATTTTTTAATTAGGGGGAAAAAAAAAATTTTTTTTTTTTCCTTTTTTTTTCTTTTTCTTTCTTTTTTTTTTTCTTTTTTTTCTTTCCTTTTTCTCTTCTATTTTCTATTTTTCTTTTTCTCTTATTTCTTTTAAAGTCCTCTAGTACTCCTCTACTACTCCTTAATTTTCATTTTCAATACACTATAACCTTACAAAAAAAAAAAAAAGAAGAGAAGCCCTATTTTTAAACCGAAGATTATTCTCTCCCAATCTTGACTCTCTGTTTTCTACCTCAGAACACCTCTATTTCCTCCTTTCCCCTTCTCTTCCCAATCCAATTCTGTGAATCTTTGTAGGTGACTGGGCTACGGAGAACACTCTGGGAACAGACAGCTGTGTAGATCTGTCTCTCTCCTCTTGAGTCCCCCTTTTTCTCCTCCTGTTCATCTCTATCTCCCTCCTCCCTCTCCTCTTCTTCATGTGACTCTGTGAACCTCTCTGGGTGTCCCTAACGGGGGAGAATCTTTTAGCCATTAACCTAGAAGTTTTCTTATCAGGGCTGCATAGTTGGAGAAGTCCTGAGACTACAGGAAGAATAAAACTGAAATCCAGAGGCAGGAGACTTAAGCCCAAAACCTGAGAACACCAGAAAACTCCTGACTACAAGGAACTTTAAGTGATAAGTGACTGTCCAAAAGCCTCCATACCTACACTGAAACCAACCACCACACAAGAGCCAATAAGTTTTAGAGCAAGACATGCCACGCAAATTCTCCAGCAACGCAGGAACATAGCCCTGAACATCAACATACAGGCTGTCCAAGGTCACACCTAACACATAGACCCATCTCAAAACTCATTACTGGGCACTCCATTGCTCTCCAAAGAGTAGAAATCAAGTTCCACGCACCAGAACACTGATGCAAGCTTCCCTAACCAGGAAACCTTGACAAGCCAATCGTCTAACCCCATCCACTGGGTTAATCCTCCACAACAAAAAGGAACCACAGACCTCCAGAATACAGAAAGCCCACTCCAGATACAGCAATCTAAACAAGATGAAAAGGCAAAGAAATACCCAACAGGTAAAGGAACATGAAAAATGCCCACCAAGTCAAACAAAAGAGGAGGAGATAGGGAATCTACCTGAAAAAGAATTTAGAATAATGATAATAAAAATGATCCAAAATCTTGAAAACAAAATGGAGTTACAGATAAATAGCCTGGAAACAAAGATTGAAAAGATTCAAGAACTGTTTTATAAAGACCTAGAAGAAATAAAAAAGAGTCAATTACAAATGAATAATGCAATGAATGAGATCAAAAACACTTTGGAGGGAACCAAGAGTAGAATAACGGAGGCAGAAGATAGGATAAGTGAGGTAGAAGATAAAATGGTGGAAATAAATGAAGCAGAGAGGAAAAAAGAAAAAAGGATCAAAAGAAATGAGGACAACCTCAGGGACCTCTGGGACACTGTGAAACGCCCCAACATTCGAATCATAGGAATTCCAGAAGAAGAAGACAAAAAGAAGGGCCATGAGAAAATACTCGAGGAGATAATAGCTGAAAACTTCCCTAAAATGGGGAAGGAAATAGCCACCCAAATCCAAGAAACCCAGAGAGTCCCAAACAGGATAAACCCAAGGCGAAACACCCCAAGACACATATTAATCAAATTAACAAAGATCAAACACAAAGAACAAATATTAAAAGCAGCAAGGGAGAAACAACAAATAACACACAAAGGGATTCCCATAAGGATAACAGCTATCAATAGAAACAGTATCAATAGAAACCCTCCAGGCCAGAAGGGAATGGCAGGACGTACTGAAAGTAATGAAAGAGAATAACCTACAACCTAGATTACTGTATCCAGCAAGGATCTCATTCAGATATGAAGGAGAATTCAAAAGCTTTACAGATAAGCAAAAGCTGAGAGAATTCAGCACCACCAAACCAGCTCTTCAACAAATGCTAAAGGATCTTCTCTAGACAGGAAATGCAGAAAGGTTTTATAAATGTGAACCCAAAACAACAAAGTAAATGGCAACAGGACCACACCTATCAATAATTACCCTAAATGTAAATGGGTTGAATGCCCCAACCAAAAGACAAAGATTGGCTGAATGGATACAAAAACAAGACCCCTATATATGCTGTCTACAAGAGACCCACCTCAAAACAAGAGACACATACAGACTAAAAGTGAAGGGCTGGAAAAAAATATTTCATGCAAACGGAGACCAAAAGAAAGCAGGAGTCGCAATACTCATATCAGATAAAATAGACTTTCAAATAAAGGAAGTGAAAAGAGACAAAGAAGGACACTACATAATGATCAAAGGATCAATCAAAAAAGAAGATATAACAATTATAAATATATATGCACCCAACATAGGAGCACCGCAATATGTACGGCAAACGCTAACAAGTATGAAAGAGGAAATTAATAGTAACACAATAATAGTGGGAGACTTTAATACCCCACTCACAACTATGGATAGATCAACTAAACAGAAAATTAACAAGGAAACACAAACCTTAAATGACACAATGGACCAGCTAGACCTAATTGATATCTATAGGACATTTCACCCCAAAACAATCAACTTCACCTTTTTCTCAAGTGCACACGGAACATTCTCCAGAATAGATCACATCCTGGGCCATAAATCTGGTCTTGGAAAATTCAAAAAAATTGAAATCATTCCAGTCATCTTTTCTGACCACAGTGCAGTAAGATTAGATCTCAATTACAGGGAAAAAATTGTTAAAACTTCAAACATATGGAGGCTAAATAACACGCTTCTGAATAACCAACAAATCATAGAAGAAATCAAAAAAGAAATCAAAATATGTATAGAAATGAATGAAAATGAAAACACAACAACCCAAAACCTATGGGACACTGTAAAAGCAGTGCTAAGGGGAAGGTTCATAGCATTACAGGCTTACATCAAGAAACAGGAAAAAAACCAATTAAATAACCTAACTCTACACCTAAAGCAATTAGAGAAGGAAGAAATGAAGAACCCCAGAGTTAGCAGAAGGAAAGAAATCTTAAAAATCAGGGCAGAAATAAATGCAAAAGAAACTAAAGAGACCATAGCAAAAATCAACAAAGCTAAAAGCTGGTTTTTTGAAAAAATAAACAAAATTGGCAAACCATTAGCAAGACTCATTAAGAAACAAAGAGAGAAAAACCAAATTAACAAAATTAGAAATGAAAATGGAGAGATCACAACAGACAACACTGAAATACAAAGGATCATAAGAGACTACTACCAGCAGCTCTATGCCAATAAAATGGACAACTTGGATGAAATGGACAAATTCTTAGAAAAGTATAACTTTCCAAAACTGAACCAGGAAGAAATAGAAGATCTTAACAGACCCATCACAAGCAAGGAAATCGAAACTGTCATCAAAAATCTTCCAGCAAACAAAAGCCCAGGACCAGATGGCTTCACAGCTGAATTCTACCAAAAATTTAGAGAAGAGCTAACACCTATCTTACTCAAACTCTTCCAGAAAATTGCAAAAGAAGGTAAGCTTCCAAACTCATTCTACGAGGCCACCATCACCCTAATTCCAAAACCAGACAAAGATGCCACAAAAAAAGAAAACTACAGGCCAATATCACTGATGAACATAGATGCAAAAATCCTTAACAAAATTCTAGCAAACAGAATCCAACAACATATTAAAAAAATCATACACCATGACCAAGTGGGCTTTATCCCAGGAATGCAAGGATTCTTTAATATCCGCAAATCAATCAATGTAATACACCACATTAACAAATTGAAAGATAAAAACCATATGATTATCTCAATAGATGCAGAGAAAGCCTTTGACAAAATTCAACACTCATTTATGATTAAAACTCTCCAAAAAGCAGGAATAGAAGGAACATACCTCAACATAATGAGGGCTATATATGACAAACCCACAGCAAGCATCACCCTCAATGGTGAAAAATTGAAGGCATTTCCCCTGAAATCAAGAACAAGACAAGGGTGCCCACTCTCACCACTACTATTCAACATAGTGTTGGAAGTGCTGGCCACAGCAATCAGAGCAGAAAAAGAAGTAAAAGGAATCCAGATAGGAAAAGAAGAAGTAAAACTCTCACTGTTTGCAGATGACATGATCCTCTACATAGAAAACCCTAAAGATTCTACCAGAAAATTACTAGAGCTAATCAATGAATATAGTAAAGTTGCAGGATATAAAATTAACACACAGAAATCCCTTGCATTCCTATATACTAACAATGAAAAAACAGACAGAGAAATTAAGGAAACAATACCATTCACCATTGCAACAAAAAGAATAAAATACTTAGGAGTATATCTACCCAAAGAAACAAAGGACCTATACATAGAAAACTATAAAACACTGATGAAAGAAATCAAAGAGGACACAAACAGATGGAGAAACATACCATGTTCATGGATTGGAAGAATTAATATTGTCAAAATGGCTATTCTACCCAAAGCAGTCTATAGATTCAATGCAATCCCTATCAAGCTACCAACGGTATTTTTCACAGAACTAGACCAAAGAATTTCACAATTTGTATGGAAATACAAAAAACCTCGAATAGCCAAAGTAATCTTGAGAAAGAAGAATGGAACTGGAGGAATCAACCTGCCTGACTTCAGACTCTACTACAAAGCCACAGTCATCAAGACAGTATGGTACTGGCACAAAGACAGAAATATAGATCAATGGAACAGAATAGAAAGCCCAGAGATAAATCCACGAACCTATGGACACCTTATCTTTGACAAAGGAGGCAAGGATATACAATGGAAAAAAGACAACCTCTTTAACAAGTGGTGCTGGGAAAACTGGTCAACCACTTGTAAAAGAATGAAACTAGAACACTTTCTAACACCATACACAAAAATAAACTCAAAATGGATTAAAGATCTAAATGTAAGACCAGAAACTAGAAAACTCCTAGAGGAGAACATAGGCAAAACACTCTCCGACATAAATCAAAGCAAGATCCTCTATGACCCACCTCCCAGAATATTGGAAACAAAAGCAAAACTAAACAAATGGGACCTAATGAAACTTAAAAGCTTTTGCACTACAAAGGAAACTATAAGTAAGGTGAAAAGACAGCCCTCAGATTGGGAGAAAATAATAGCAAATGAAGAAACAGACAAAGGATTAATCTCAAAAATATACAAGCAACTCCTGAAGCTCAATTCCAGAAAAATAAATGACCCAATCAAAACATGGGCCAAAGAACTAAACAGACATTTCTCCAAAGAAGACATACAGATGGCTAACAAACACATGAAAAGATGCTCAACATCACTCATTATTAGAGAAATGCAAATCAAAACCACAATGAGGTACCATTACACGCCAGTCAGGATGGCTGCTATCCAAAAGTCTACAAGCAATAAATGCTGGAGAGGGTGTGGAGAAAAGGGAACCCTCTTACACTGTTGGTGGGAATGCAAACTAGTACAGCCGCTATGGAAAACAGTGTGGAGATTTCTTAAAAAACTGGACATAGAACTGCCATATGACCCAGCAATCCCACTTCTGGGCATACACACTGAGGAAACCAGATCTGAAAGAGACACGTGCACCCCAATGTTCATGGCAGCACTGTTTATAATAGCCAGGACATGGAAGCAACCTAGATGCCCATCAGCAGATGAATGGATAAGGAAGCTGTGGTACATATACACCATGGAATATTACTCAGCCATTAAAAAGAATTCATTTGAACCAGTCCTAATGAGATGGATGAAGCTGGAGCCCCTTATACAGAGTGAAGTAAGCCAGAAAGATAAAGAACATTACAGCATACTGACACATGTATATGGAATTTAGAAAGGTGATAACGATAACCCTATATGCAGAACAGAAAAAGAGACACAGAAATACAGAACAGACTTTTGAACTTTGTGGGAGAATGTGAGGGTGGGATATTTCAAAAGAACAGCATGTATACTATCTATGGTGAAACAGATCACCAGCCCAGGTGGGATGCACGAGACAAGTGCTCCGGCCTGGTGCACTGGGAAGACCCAGAGGAATCGGGTGGAGAGGGAGGTGGGAGGGGGGATCGGGATTGGGAATACATGTAAATCCATGGCTGATTCATATCAATGTATGACAAAACCCACTGGAAAAAAAAAAAATAATAAAAAAAAAAAAAAAAAAAAAGTATTTTCTTGCAGTGAAATGGCTAAGTGGTGAAAGTCAAATGTACTTATGAAATTCAGAAATATTTTATTTAAAATAAAGTGTATCTAATGACTAACTTCAACAAGGAAAGCTATATAGGTGTAATTCATAAATTTGCTAATCTTGCTTTCTTGCTGAGTTCTACATTAAGTGTTATGTCCTTCTCCAGTGTCCATTTACATTTTCCAACAAGATCAATGTTATTACCATTAATTTTCTTTTCCAAGAACTTTATTTGAAAATAACTACTATTTATAATTTTTATTTTCAGTTGTGTCATTAAATAGTACTGCAATTGTTAGTAAATGCATAACCATGTATTTAAAAAGCATTTTATTCAATATATTCCTTTTTAAAATTGAAGTATAATTGACATGCAGTATTACATTAGTATTGGGTGTGTGACATAATGGTTTAAAATTTATATATATCATTAAATGATCACCAATAATTTATCAATTGGTGATCCATCAATCAGTAGACAGAGTTAAAAAACTTTTTTCCCTTGTGACAAAAACTTTTAAAATTTACTTTCTTAGCAACTTTCAAATTTGCAAGATAATATTACTGATTACAGTCACCGTGCTGTACATGAAATCCTCATGATTTATTTTATAACCAGAAGTTTATACCTCTTCATCTCTTTTACTCATTTCACTCACCCCCAAGCCCCACTCATCTGGCAGCCAATCTGTTCTTTGAATCTATGAGCTTTGTTTTGCTTATTCAATACATCCTTGGTCTAAAATTAAAATGTAGCTTTTAAGCAGAATTTTAAAAATTTACATGTATTTTAACATACATCTATTTGTGTAGATATGTAAATATATGAGCTTCCCTGGTGGCTCAGATGGTAGATATATAAACATATGTAGATATATAAATATATAGATGGAGTTAGGCACACATATTTGATACCATAATTCTGTAACCTACTCATTATATTAAAAAAAAATCAGTGATTCATAATAATGCTAGGCCCACTGCCTTACTAGCTATTTAATCGTATTTGGGTTCCCAAGAATGAGAGAATAAAACAAACAAGTCATTTCTCATGCTAAAGCGTAAATTATTACTAATAATTGCATTACCTGACAAAGTTTTACCTAAGCAAGTATTTAAAGTTCTACGTTAATTTATAATTCATGTTGCAAACATGACATATATTTTCAAAGGCTAAATTGAAACTATAATTATTTGATTTTTTTAAAAGTAAAATGGGACAAATATTAAACTTATCTAATAATGTAAAGTACATCTAGAAATGATAAACAATTCAACTTTAAGCTATTATCATATTGTATCAAGCTTGGAAATCTGTAATATCTAAGGATAAACCTTTAAAATGGTTTTCATCTTAGTAGCATACAGCAAATAGAATTTTAAATAAATTTCGAACGGCAATGGTTTAACAAAGAAACAGGATCTTGCCTTACCTATTGTGTCAGCTTTGCTAAATCTTCGTGTTACAACGTTGTTCATGTTTCCATTTTCACAGAGCTTCAATTCTGTGAGATAGACTTCTACTTTGCAGTGCTTTACAAACATACCCTGTTCAACTACCTAAAAAACAAAACAAACTAGTGTCAGCTGTAGCTTGATATATTTTACTGTTTTGAAAAACATATCTCTAAAAAGACTTTAGAAAAAGCAGATCACCAGTGAAAAAACCATAACTATTAAAACTCATCAATATAAAAGATACTGGATAGCTGAAAGAGAAAGGAACATTTTTGGAAATATTAGTATTTAACAGAATATGAACAATCATGATACAAATATTAACAGACAGTATAGTAAGGCATTCTACTACTCTATGGAAATACTTTGGTATACTATAACTAATGAATAAACTTAGTAGTTATGATGAGAAAGTGCATGCAAAGTGTAAATACGGTTCCGATTAAAGATACAGACATACTTTTATCTTTTAGCACTTGATCTCAAGCAAAAAACCTTTAAAAACCTCTTTAAGTTTTATATAATTTCAGCTAGCAACAGCTATAACAACACTCTGTACGTTAAAATAAATCTTTTAAAACGGTAACTCCAAATCACTGTTGCCAAAATATTCAGCTATGCCCTGTAATTGATATGTTAGTTTTCCATCCTAAGATGACTTTGTTTGACCTTTAAGTGCACACTGAGTAGTTCCAGGCAACAAATGAAAGGAAAAAAAAAGCTGCTAAACATGCAAGCAATAAAGCAGAAAGAGAAAAAATGTATATGTTAGGGTCACCTTTTTAGTTAAGTATATTTCCTTTTGATCTTCTAAAGGTTAACTGTAGGATTTCAGTCATGAACACAGTTTCTGAAAATAGTAATCAGCCTGATACGTGATACATTAGACAAATATGGCAAAAGGGAGGCTCCAAATGACTGTTGTACTCACTTGCTTAGCATCGATTCAGTAAGGGACTCAAAATTTGTCTTTCACTTGCAGGGAAGTTGTTTCAGCTCAAAAAGTTCAAAGGTAGTTTGCTAGTATTTAAAATGTCCAATTCAATGCTAATTTTTATGATACTTTATCATATATATTCTCCTAATCATACTTGTTACATTCACATTTCTAAAGTGTGTGATTCTGTAATGAACGCGTTATATAAACTAGTATATTACTGTCTAAATCAGAACTAATTAAATTTGTTTTATGTCATATTTGAAATTAAGAATGAAGCAAAGGATATTACATCATTTATAAGATTAATGAAGCTATAAAGATAGGAATCAAATATTCTTAACAATCAGAAATTTCTGCTCTGGGACTCAATATTCGAGTAAGAATCCTAAATTAAGTTAGTTACTAATTATCAGTAGGTTGCCAAACTGAGGTACTCACAGGCTTCATTTTATGTGGGGGTGGGGGGGAAGGGAATTCTAACAGTAGAGCAGGTGATGGGATAAGTAAACAGGATAAAATTTAAAAAAAGAAGAGAAAACTGTTCATTTTTATTTACATTGAGGTATGTATTCTCTAAGCAAGCAGTTTCATTTTTTTTTTTTAATTGAGAATTAGTTTTCATAATACTAATAGATATTTTCCTGGAAAGAATCTGGTGATTTAACTGTCAGAAGCTCACTGTCAACAATAAAAAAACATTAATTCCCTATTTCACTACTAAATACGACACAGACAACCAACAAGGATCTATGGTATAGCACAGGAAACTCGACTCAATGTTCTGTGATAATCTACACGAGGAAAGAATCTAAGTAAGGATGAATACATACACATGTATAACTGACTCATATTGCTATACACCCCAAACTAACACAACTCTGTAAATCAACTATACTCCAATAAACTAAAATTTTTACTAAGATTATCAAGAGTACTTAAAAAACCACTCTTTATTAGGATTCAGAATTTTTTCATTTTTTTCTTTTCTCCAACATCTTACAGTGCTAATTAGCACTACTCAGAATACTATAACTGTATTCAGAAGATATTTTATTGTTTCCTAAAGTAGTGTATTAAAAAGCAGTTTTTTAAGAAAGATATGAATTTGTCCTCCAAAAATTTTTTTTAACTGTAAATGATATTTTCATGTAATGAAAGGCAAAATAAACAATGAAAATGTGAAATATACATAGATTCTAATCCTTATGTATTTTTGTTTCACATACAGAATTTTGTTTGTTAAGTACAGGGTCATGGTATGTTCCATGGTATATCCAGCCAGATGAACGTCATTTAGTTGCTTGGTCGTGTCTGACTCTTTGCTACCCCATGAACTGTAGCCCACCAGGCTCCTCTGTCCATGGGATTTTCCACAACAATTTTTATTTGAAAGAATCATACCACATGAATGATTAAAGACTAAATATAATAGCACTGCAACAGAGAAAATTAATTAGCATATTTATATATTAGTGTCATAATATGTACATTATTTGTTCATTTAGTAACTCCTTTCTTTATATTTGTGTATATAAATCTTCACTAAAAATGTTTGTACTGAAAATAATCTTTAAAATGATGGCTACTAAGACTGTAACAGGAAGAAACAGGCTTATAAAATACAGGATACAAAGTTATATTTACTTTTTATACAAAGTTATAGTTACTATAACCATTAAAATATACATCTGAAATAGGACAGGAAGGTGAATAATCAGAAGTAACAGTTATGTTTCAGAATTAGAGATGACAGCTAAAGTATTTTTTTCCTAGGTGAATTATAATATTTTTCTACATTATAGATAAGAAGCAAGCACAAGAGGAAATCTATGCTTGGATTTTATTAATTCATGGTCACAATGAAGGTCAAGTTTCTTTACTAAGTTAGTTAGAGAAATACAAGTTAAAGCTGAATTAAACATAATTTCCATTCATTCATTTTGCTTTGAATACTAGTGGGCAATCTGACTAAAGTCATGAAATATACCTGATTAACCTAATGTAGTCCACTCTTTATAGTGGCTTATGAAAGAATTGACTTCAAGTGCCTACTTCTCCCCTCTTGGAAACAGGAAGTAATTTTTAAAGAAATCTGTTACTTCAAAATAATTTGATAACACTGGGCCTAATGGACACATTTACTATTTTTGAGGAGCTATACTCATTTTAGCAGCATTTACTAGGCACCTATGCTCAGTATTAGAAATACACAGTGAATCAGACCCAGTCCTTGCAATCAGGGTAAGAACACCTAGTGGTAAAAAGACAGACAGACTAGTAGAGAAGACAATACAAATATGAATCACAGGTGTTAATGTGTGACACAAATCTTACTTGTGATATTCAACACAAACATTTCAGGACACTTTAAAAACAAGACACAAACACAGCCATGACAATATTATCACACCTAAAAGTATTAAAATGGATACCTTAATATCAAATAGCCATTAAATTAAAACCAGTTAAAATAAAAATGATTTTTAATATCGATCCAAATAAAGCCCCTACACTGCAATTGAGAAGTCTCAAGTGTCTTTTAACCAAAAAATTCACCATCTATCTTTCTATTCTTGCAATTTTTAGTAAGACTACTTCATCGACTGTGAGTTATAGTCTAACAGGATGCAGATAACATCTAGTTGCCCCTCTAGTGTTTATGATTTGGTGGCTCAGATGGGAAAGAATCTGCCTGCAATGCAGGAGACCCATGTTCAATCCCTGGGTCAGGAAGATCCCCTGGAGAAGGAAATGACAACCCACTCCAGTATTCTTGCCTGGAGAATGCCATGGACAGGGGGGCCTGGTGGGCTACAGTCCATGAGGTCACAAACAGTCGGACACGACTGAGTGACTAAGCAGCACCAGCAGACGTTAATTAACCAGCACCTAGAGCAGAGGCGGGGCTTCCCCGGTGACTCAGTGGTGAAGAACTCATTTGCCAGTAGAGGAGACAAGGGTTCAATCCTTGGGTCGGGGAGATCCCCTGGAGAAGAAAATAGCAACCCACTCCAGTACTCTTTTCTGGGAAACCCCATGGACAGCAGAGACTGGAGGGCTACAGTCCATGGGGTTGCAAAAGGGTCAACAAAGCAACTGAACAGCAACAGACCAGGGCTGGGCTGACTATGATCCACGCGCTAAAACGGACCCATCTTTTTTTTTTTTTTTTTTTTGTAAATAACACTTTACTGGAACACAATTATTCCCATTTGTTTACCTATCACTAATGGCTGTTTTTGCACCCAAAAAAGCAGAGATGAGTAGTTGCCGAAATGAACATTTTGGCCCATAAAGCTGAAAACAATTATTGTCTTTTACAGAATAAGTTTGGTGACCCTTTGACCATTAACTCATTAGGTCTTCTTCAATTTTGCTCAGTAGTGTTTGGTAATTTTCATTGTACAAAAGCAGTTTTTGTAAGTTTTATTTCTTAGTACTTTTATCTCTTAGAAACATTATTTTAAAATTCAACTTTGTTGATTATATATAACTGGTTTTTCTACTAATAGATTTACATTATATTCATCCCCCTTGTGAATCTTAATTATTAATTTTAATGGCTTATTTGGTACAGCTTTTGGAATTTTCAACATATACAATTATGTCTTCTAAAACATTACAATTTTACTTCTTCATTTTCAATCCTTATTCTTTTAGTTCTTTTCCTCGCATTACCAACTGGCTAAGACCTCTAATATAGTTATCCTTGTCTTGTCCCTGATCTGAGTGGGACAGCTTTGAACACTTTACCAGTAAGTATTGTCTGCAATAGCTTTCTATTTCTAGTTTTTAAAAAAAATCATAACTTGATACTGAGTTTTATCAAATGCATGTTCTGCATCTACTGAGATGGTTTTTCTACTTTATTCAGATAGTACTAAAATTATAACAAGTGATTTTCAAAGTAAAATAAAACTTGTGTTTGAAAAAAATCTAGCCTGGCTATCTATTTTTAAACTTTTTATTTTATATTGGAGCACAGCCAATTAACAATGTTGTGACAGTTTCAGGTGAACGGTGAGCAGCTACACATATACATGTATCCATTCTATCCCTGCAGCCTGGCCATTTTTAACTCCCTTTTTGCCCATTTCTGGCCTGGCTTGCTAATACTGTGTTATTAAATATCTGGTAGAATATTCACTGGTGATGTCTTCTGGAGTTAACAGTCTTCTCTGTGAAAAGATGTTTATTTAATGATTTAGCTTCTTTATTCAGACATGGCAATTGAGATTTTCTATTTCCCACTCAACACTAGTGCATTTTTTTCTAGACATCTGACATTCTTCTAGACATCTGTCCACTTCACCTAAATTTTCAAATTACATAAAACTGTTCAAAATCAATCTTTTAAAAATGTCTTTGCACTCTGCTATGGTATCCCCCTTTTCATTCCTAATACAGATGATTTGTGCCTATTTTCCTTTTATTCTTGATCAGAGTCTTGCCAGGACTCATTTTTATTTTACTAGTCAAACTGCAATGTTCTTTACAATGAATCAATTTTGGTCATTTAATGCAATTTATTTTCTGTTTTATGTCTACTTCATATTAGTTCTTGATTAGTCTTAATTTCCTTTTCTTCTTGAGGCAACAGTCTGCAGACAACAGACTTTAGTCATTCTTTTATGCTGTATAGTTAGCAATCAGTTCAAAATATGTCTAATTTTACATGTAAATCTTCTATGACCAAAGAATTACTTAGAAGTATATTGTTTCATTTCTAGGTAGCTGAGAGATCATCTAGTTATCTTTTTGTTACTGACTTCTAAATTCCTTGAGAGACAGAAAACATACTGAATAATTTCTAGCATACAGTAATGGAATTTGCTTGATGGCCCAGCATGTGTTAAAAAATATTTGTATCCGGCACTAAGTGGAGTGCACGTCAGTTAGGTCGCAGTGGTTAACCACATTCAAACCTGCTTCCGAACTCATTCATGTGTCACTGGCAGACCTCCGTTCCTTTGCCGCTGTCGGCAGAGACTTCAGCTCCTCATCACCTGAGTCTTTCCATGGGCTGAATGCATGACATATGGCTTCACTCAAGAGTCGCTGATCCAAGAGAGAGCCAGAGAGCACTCCCAAGTTAGAAGTATCAGTATCTTTTATAAACTAATCTTGACAACACATAATACTATCACTTCTGCTGTATTTTACTGGTCACAGAGACCAACTCTGGGATGATGCAGCTTACATAAGAGTATGAATAACAAGAGGTGGTGATAACCTGGGTGCAATCTTCAAGGCTATCTCCCACAGTACACCCTTTGGTACCAATAAAGTTACTGTCCCTGTCACCAACATGCAAAATACACTCCACCCCTGCAAAGCCCCCAACTGGTCTCATCCCATTATAGCATCAACTCAGAGTTCAGAAACCTGTCGTCTATATCTGATGAAGGTACAGATGAAGATCCTTGGGTATAAGTTCCTTAAGCATCTTGAGTATGGGCCTATAGATCTATAGGCCTGTGAACGAGAAGATAAATTTACTGCCCCACTTACACTCAAAATAAAATGGTGGGGCAGGCAGAAGATAATCTCAGACAGCTATTTCTGTTAAAGTGGGGAAATGAAGGGGTACAAAGAAGTTATTAGTCTACAGAAATCCTGAAATCCACCTGAGCAAACACTGAAAGTTGCTTGATCAGGGCTCACTTTTGCCTTGACCTGTAAAAATGACTGTTTGTAACACCTGGTTCTGTTTTCTGAGTCACCTTCTTTCATGAAAGTTAGCACACATTTGCAGTTGAGTAAATTCTTAGTCTGATTCCTGCTTGTGTAAGGCTGGGAGGTCAAAGGTTTCTAAAATTTTATGCTGTCTCTGCAGTCCAAAATGGCAGTGCTTCTTGAAAACAGTGTGGATCTTCACTGGATTTCACTGGAGTTTAACCCAGGAGGCAAAAGTCACAACCACAAACGTTCTCTAGGTAAGTCCTTTCTACTCTGGGTTTACATTGAGAAGGCTCAGGGACATCACCCTGAAGCTTCTTAGAAGCCCCACGGTCCTAAAAGCCATATATTGAAAGGAAGTGTAAAGTACACCCTGAAATTCTTTAAAGGGCCTTTTTTTCTGAAGTGCAGTGTGAGGCACCACCTTCGACTTTTGTGAGGTTTTAACAAAGAAATTTTACAGCCACAACCTTAGGTTTCAACTTTAGACCATGCTCTCTAGAGAATGCCTTGAGTTTGGTTTTTTGCTTGGAAGCATTTCTTTGTTTCAGCATTGTCTGTCATCTGGAGAGGCTAATTTTCAAAACTAGCAAGTCTTGGCTCCTTTTTATTTAACAGTCCTTTCTTTAGCTTCTCTTTTCTCACATTTGACTAGCAGCAGAACAAGAAGAAACGCAGCAGTACTTTCAAAGTTTCGGCAGATTATTAAGTTCATTAAATGTATTTTTTACCTTTCAGTGACATGTTGTTAAAAGTTTCTTCCATCTTCTGACAAAAATCACTGGGTTCAAATAGGATTTTCCTCACTTTAAGATCTCGCTGGCAGCCTCCTCAAAGTCTAAGACTCTACTACTAATTTATTCAGGGCACTTTAGGCTTTCATTAATACTCTTAAAATTCTCACAGCTTTTACCCAACTCCCACTTCCAAAGCCACCACCACACCTCAAGTTTCTGTTACCGTAACACACAACTTCCAGGGACCAAAATCAGTATTAGCTACCTGTGTGTGTATGCCTATTTGCTCAGTCATGTCTGACTCTTTGCAACCCCATGGACTTAGCTCACCAGGCTCCTTTGTCCATGGAATTTTCCAGACAAGAATACTGGAGTGGGTTACCATTTCCTTCTCTAGGGAATCTTTCTGACCCAGGGATCGAACCCAGGGTCTCGTGTCTTCCAGCACTGGCAGGCAGATTCTCTACCACTGTGCCACCTGGGAAGCCCACGTTAGCTATTTACTACTACATAATAAATATCCCCAAGTTTTTATCAGCTTAGCAAAGCAAACGGTATCGCACATAGCTTCTGAGGGTCAAGAATCTGGGGCAGTTGAGCTGGGCGGGTCTGGCCTGGGGTTTCTCACAAGGCTGCTGTCAGTCTGTGGGCTGGGACCTCAGTTACTGCAAGTTCAAATGAGACTGGAGGATGCACTTCCAAGCCCACTCACATCACCGTTAGCAGACCTCCATTCTTCTCTACCACCCAGAGATCCCAGTTCCTTCACCTGTGAGCCCATCCGTAGGCTGCCTGAGGGTGCGGGGGAATTTCTCAGACTGAGAACTGAGAGAGAGCAATAGGGTGTGTGCACCTAAGACGTAAAGCCAAGGTGTCTTTTATAACTTAATCTTTTACTTTTAAAATTAGGAGCAATAACATATTAGTTTCAGGTGTACAACACAACTATTCAATATTTGTATATATGGTGCAATGATCACCACAGTAAGTACAGTTAACATTCATCACCTTACATAGTTACGTTTCTTTTCTTACGATGAAAACTTTTAAGATCTTCTAGAAGTCTTAGCCATTTTCAAATATGCAATATAGTATTTTTAACTATAGTCACCATGCTATACAATATATTCCCATGACTTATTTTATAATTTTAAGTTTACACCTTTTGACCTAAAATCTAATCTTGAAAGTGATACACTGTACTATGATTCTGCTCTATGTCACTGGCCACAAAGACCAGTGTAATACAGTACCATTGCAGACCCTGGTACGACGTGGATGGGGACTATCCAATGCTGTGGCTATGAAGAGGTGGAGATAATGGGGTTGTCTTGGGGCAACTATCTGCTAATATTGTTACCTACATAATTTTACACACATCTGACCCTCATAAGAAATTACTACTATTTTAAAGAGCCTACCTTAACACTCATTTATAGTATTTGCTTCTGCCAGTCAACATTTTTTCCTGTGTTTCCAAGCTTCCGTACAGACTAAATTTTCATTCTGACAACAATTTTTTATTTCCATCAATGCAAATATGCTGGTAACAAATCCTATCAATTTATCTGAAAACAACTTTTTTCACTATTAATCTTAAGGATGCTTTCCAAGGTTATAGAACTCAAGGTTAGTAGTTATTTTCTTTCAGTGTGTTGAAGATATGACATTATTATTTTATTTTGGCTTTCTCTTGAGAAAGCATCTGTCTTACCCTTACTTTGAAGGTAATAAATCTTTTTTCTGGCTATTACCGGGAATATCTTGGTTTTCTTAACAATTTTACTGTGTATGGTTTTGTCTATATTTTTTCAGCTTGGGATTCACAGCATTTCTTTAACCTGTAGCATGATACCTTGCATCATATTTGGAAAATTCTCAACTATTACTTCCAATATTACTTTTACCCCATCCTGTCTTTCCTCTCCTTTGAGGAGACCACTTAAATCTATGTTACGCTTATTCATTGCATTCCACGTGTCCCTCTTTTTTCCTTGTTTTCCACTCTTCAGTCTCTTTAAGCTTTAGTCTGTTTTCTAATGGTGTTATCAATTTACACATTCTGTTTCTTTTTAGTCTAGTATATCACCCAAATAACCACAGATATACAAATATGAACTGTTAATGTGTCAACTTTGTAACATGTTTCAAATAAATCCAAATAGGGTTTGGTCAAATAACAAGCACTTAATTCTTAACGTTTTCATATTAGTGTTCAGTTTTAGAATTACATTTGGTTCTTCTCAACTTTTTTTTTTAAACATAACCAGCACAATATCTTAAGGTTTCTGTCTAATACTTCTGTCATCTGGATTCCTCATGAATCTGTTTCCATTATCCATTGTTTCTCTTGGATTTTGGTTCCACTGTACTTCCTGCCTATTTGCCTGTTTTGTTTCTGGCTTTAAGCTGAATGCTTGATATTTTAAGTGAGACATTTAGTGATGATTTGAGGCCTAGGAAGATGGTTAACTTTGTTTCTACGTGAGAGTAGGGGCATTACCAATTCTAGATTTCTTAATGCAATCAGAAATTAGTAAAATTTGAAGTTGGGCTTCAGATTCTAAAAAACCAGTCAACTCTATTCTTTTAAGTAAGTTCTACTGACATATGTGGGTCCACTGGGATCAGAAGCATAGCAAAAATGGAAATTCCCAGACTTACTGATTTAAACTAAGATCGTGGCATCTGGTCCCATCACTTCATGGCAAATAGATGGGGAAACAGTAGAAACAGTGACAGACTTTATAAAGAAAGCTGAGTGCCAAAGAATTGATGCTTTTGAACTGTGGTGTTGGAAAAGACTCTTGAGAGTCTCTTGGACTGCAAGGAGATCCATCCAACCAGTCTATCCCAAAGGAAATCAGTCCTGAATATTCATTGGAAGGACTGATGCTGAAGCTGAAACCCCAATACTTTGGCCACCTGATGCGAAAAACTAACTCATTAGAAAAGACTCTGATGCTGAGAAAGATTTAAGGCAGGAGGAGAAGGGGACAACAGAGGATGAGATGGTTGGATGGCATCACTGACTCAATGGACGTGTCTGAGTATACTCTGGGAGTTGGCGACGGACAGGGAGGCCTGGCATGCTGCAGTCCATGGGGTTGCAAGGAGTCCGACACGACTAACTGACTGAACTGAACTGAACTGATTTAAGTTTGAAGGAAGACATTTTAATAGGTACTCTAGATAATTTAATATAACCTAAAGTTTGAAAATTATTTTACAAGTGAAGCAAATTCCAACCACCTCATTAAAAATAAATATATAGCCGCCTGGTAAACTTCTTGGGCTTCCCTGGTGGCTCAGATGGTAAACAATCTGCCTATATTTGGGAGAATCCAGGTTAAATCCCTAGATCGGGAAGATCCCTTGGAGAAGCGAATGGCTACCCACTCCAGTATTCTTGTCTGGGAAACCCCATGGAGAGAGAAGTCTGGCAGGCTTCAGTCAGACACAACTCAGCTACTAAGCAACAAGACTTCTTAAACTTTTTTTCCTTCTCCCTATATGAAGATAAAGAAGATTCTTCATCTTCTTTAATTTGCTTATCAGACATAGATTTCAAGAAATACCAATAAGGTCTCTTTCAAGAAGAAATGTCAAAGGAGTTGTCAGCTGATCAGTTTACTATATGATATTCTACATTTATTAAGGAAAAAACACGTGTCATTAATGTTGAATTAATACAAATTAACACATCTGAAGATATTCCAGACACAGGTTTTTCTTTACCCAGGAATAAAAGTCTTCTTCTAGAGAGTTTCACAGCTAAATATTTTATCCTTCAAATGGTCAAAACGCCCAGTTCTATGGGAATTATAGATAAAAATCATCGGCCATTATATATACATACACATATATGTGTGTGTGCTCAGCTGTGTCCGACTCTGCGACCCCATGGACTGCAGCCCTCGAGGCTCCTCTGTCCATGGAATTTTCCAGGTGAGATTACTGGAGCAATTATATATTATATATACTATATATATATATATATAATTTATTTATGGCTAGCATTCCTAGAAGAGATGATTCTTAACTTTAAATTGGCTATAAGACTGAGTGAAATTAAGGAACAAAACTAAACTGAACTAAATCAAAGGCATATTCACATTCTATTTAGAGAATAAAATTCAGTTCTATACCTAAATCACAGATATACAAATACAAACGGTTAATATATCAACTTTGTAGCATCAGTTTCAAGTAAATCCAATTATGGTTTGGTCTACTAGAAGTTTATATCCTTGTGTTATATAAATGGTTTTTTAATCATTTTTATGTGGAAATAAAATCAGATAAATAATTCTGCTCCACCTGACTACACTATCAAATACTTGTGTAAGGTTGACAGATCTACCTTAAGTACTGGGTATTATTCTACTATTGCAATACTTTCATAAATGACTTTTCAGTTCCCCAAAATAAAGAAAATGGGTCATTTTTGATGTTTCTAGACTGTAATTATAAAGCTTAAATCAGGATTAGAAAAATAACTGCATTTTCAAGTTTTAAGAAAATTTAAATATGTAAACTCACGTGGCTTTCTAAAAGATCCTGAACCTTGCTACCTCTGTCCTCATTTCCTCATCTATAAAACGGGGATAATAATACTTATCTCAGAAAGACTTTTTATGAGGATTAAATTAGTTAATAATGTATATGATGTGCTTCTATTAGTGGCTAGCATATAATACACTCTCCCTCTATGTGTGCTAGTGTACAGTAACATTTTGATGGTCTTTTTCTCCAAGATAATTGAAGAGGCTTCATAAGTCACGGAAATTAACAACAAAATAGGAACTGTTTAAGAAAAAATATTTCTATTCATTTCTTAATATGTACCTTTCGTGCTATTGGTTCCTGACCTTCCATCAATGTGTACCAGCTGACAAGTTTATTCCAGCCCTCAGTTGGCAACAGTATGTAATCCAATTCATCAATAAGGTGCTCCTTAAGTGACTGGGCATCGCCATCTACAACAGGGAAAATAAAATCAATACAGAAAAAGAAGCAATACTACATAGCTATAAATACTGTGGTCAAACATACTACAAATTATGTAAATTCATGAAGACTAATTCAGGTATTTAAATAATGAGTTTTGAAGGAAGCTCTGAAGAGGTTCACAAACTCAAATCTAGGCATTTCAAAATAAACTGTTGCTTTACAAAGTATGTACCATTAGTCAACCAACAGTGTTTTAAAAAGTAACTTTTCTATTATTGAACTCTTAAAGAAATACTAAACTGTTGGTCAGAGGATCCCAACAAAGAGTGTTTCCCAAATATTTTGAGTATCAGAGATCTGTCACACAGTAATAGTGATCACTCCATCATCAGCTGATGAAGAACATTCAGAAGCAAACTGATAACCTTTTACAATGATACCAAAGCACATGGGCTGAGAACCATGATGGAAATCACAAAAGGTATCTCACTGCTCCAGAGAGTAATTACTCATTACTCAAGAGAGTCCACAATCTAGATTCCTCCACAGATCCAGAGCAGAGGTAGTTGTTCAATTATGGTTCTAATTCTATGATCCATTTTTAAAATTCCAGCTGAACAGGGCAGGCCAGAGATCTAGAAGCAATACTGTGAGCTGTACCTATATCACAGTCCTAATCTGAGACTCACTGATTATTATTTGGTCCTTTACTTGAATTTCCAAAGTGTGGAAAACAGAAACAAATAGTTTACTGAGTTATCTGTAAATAACTCAAAAATATAAAGAAGATTTTCTCATTCTGAGTCAGCCCTGAATTAACAGACATGGGAAGCAAAATTGTTCCAGGCAGCATTTCAATGGTAAAGTACTACTTTTAACTAGATACAATGATATAAATCAAGAAGCAAGAGAAATGCTTTAAAAAAAAATTATTTACTCTATGTAGGATCAATCTATGGTTACAAAATCATACAAACCTTTGAGGAAAAACTATGTTTCATATAGAACAGAAATGAGAAAACTCTGAATTTTATATGAACTTCAACAGCTGGTACAAAGTAACTATTAATTTTAAAGCTCAGTTTAAAAAATTCTTAGTTGTAACTTTATTAAATTCTTGACGAAACTATTTGGAACAAATTTTCAGAGCCCTCTGAAAGTGAAACTCTCTCATGCATCATGTACTAAGTCATGTTATAGCAGATGATCATGTTATCTCAGTCAATTCTCAAAACAATCCTATAAGATGAATATCTATTTTAGACTAAAAAATACATTCATTGCAGCACTGTTTATAATAGCCAGGACATGGAAGCAACCTAGATGCCCATCAGCAGATGAATGGATAAGGAAGCTGTGGTACATATACACAATGGAATATTACTCAGCCATTAAAAAGAATTCATTTGAACCAGTCCTAATGAGATGGATGAAGCTGGAGCCCCTTATACAGAGTGAAGTAAGCCAGAAAGATAAAGAACATTACAGCATACTAACACATATATATGGAATTTAGAAAGATGGTAATGATAACCCTATATGCAAAACAGAAAAAGAGACACAGAAATACAGAACAGACTTTTGAACTCTGTGGGAGAATGTGAGGGTGGGATATTTCAAAAGAACAGCATGTATACTATCTATGGTGAAACAGATCACCAGCCCAGGTGGGATGCATGAGACAAGTGCTCCGGCCTGGTGCACTGGGAAGACCCAGAGGAATCGGGTGGAGAGGGAGGTGGGAGCGGGGATCAGGATGGGGAATGTGTGTAAATCCATGGCTGATTCATATCAATGTATGACAAAACCCACTGAAATGTTGTGAAGTGATTGGCCTCCAACTAAAAAAAAAAAAAAAAAAAAAAAAAAATACATTCAAAGAAAGCAAGTAAACTGCCCAAAACATTCACACAGAAAATTGCAGGTACTATGAAAGGTACCATCATGGAAAATACTTTTATCTCAGCTGATTTTCAAAACAATATTATGAAGTAGATAGCTCCATTTTACTTAGTAAATAGATTCAGGTATTGATTAACCTGCCCAAGCTCACATACAGAAAATTGTAGGCTAGACTCAAACATGTATCTATTTACACTAATATCCATTTTCTTTCCACTATAATCGGCTGCTTCAAAATAAATTTAGGGAAAGAAAACAAGTTTAAAAATTAAGACTTCTATGTTATTCTCCACAATAATTCAAGAGTCTGGGTAAATGATTTTATTACGTAACAGAATCAAACAGTAATTTATATCTAGTTGTTGTTTAGTCACTAAGTTTTATCCAACTGTTTTGCAACCCCATGGACAGCAGCCCACCAGGCTTCTCTGTCCATGAGATTTCCCGGGCAAGAATACTGGAGTGGGATGCCATTTCCTTCTCCAGGGGGTCTTCTCGACCCAGGGATCAAATCCATGTCTCCCACACTGGCAGGCAGAGTCTTTACCACTGAGCCACTTGGGAAGCCCTTAAAGTGGATAAAACAAAATGATCAATTTTTGAATCATTTTTAAGGGAGGAAGAACCACCCTAAACACAGAACCTCTCATTTTTGTTACTTCTGTTTTTGATATAAAATTGATATCAAAACTGCTGAGATTTAAAATGTAAAATTTGTTGTGACATAGCAATACAAGTGTGAAATCATCATTACCAAAATGATAAAAATATCCATCAGCATCTCCCCTCATCCCCTGGCCAAAAAGGTTTCCCTGTAGTCCTTTTTTGGGGTGTAATCCCTCCTTTCTGTCCATCCAGGTTCACTGTCCTGTGCCCTGAAAACTGCTTATCTGTGTTGTCCAACTGTAGACTAATTTGCATTTTTTAGATTATATAAAATTGGTATGTACTGCTTTATTTGGCATCATTTATGTTGCATCACTATCTTGAAATCCATCCATATTTTTATGTTTCAAGAGTTCATTCCTTTTAATTGCTGAGTAGGATTTCATTACTTTATATGAACATTCTGTAATTTCTTTATTCATTCAGCTACTGACAGGCATTTTGGACTGTTTCCAATTTTCTCTACAACAAGTAACACTGATATGAACACTTATAAGTTTTCTCTTCATTTCTCTTGAGTAAATACCAAGGAGTGGAATGATTGGTTCCTATGGTAAATGTATAGTTAGCTTTTTAAAAAACTGCAAGACTATTTCATTACCCAAAATTGCATATGAAAGTTCTACTTGCTCTACAGCCTCATCAATACTTGGTATGGGTTTATCTTTTAAATTTTAATTTGAATCACTGTAAATGATTCAAATCATGCACAGTGGGACCTCATTGTGGTTTTAATCTTCATTTTTCTAATGACTAGTGATGTTGAGTATTTTTACATGTGTTTTCTGAAAACACCACCTTCTCTGGTGAGGCATCTGTTTAAGCCTTTTGTCTACTTTTTCCACCGGGCTTTATGGAATTCTTTATTCTGCACATACTTTATCAGCTAAGTAATTTGCAAATACTTTCTCCCACACTGTGGTTTATCTTTTCATTCTCTTAACAGTGTTATCTGAAGAAGCTTTTGTTAGTGATGAATTACAAATTATCAATTTTCCCCTTTATCAATCATGCTTTTTAATTTATACTTAAGAAATTTTTGCCTAACAGTGTCACAAAAATCTCCTAATTTTTTCCTAAGAGTTTCATAGTTTTGGTTTTTACATTTAAGTCTATGGTGTGTTTTGAGTTAATTTTGTACATGGTGCTGGGTACAGGTCAAAGTTCATTTGTTTATGGCAAATAGATACTTAACGCTCAAGCAGCATTCATCTATTTAAAAGACTTCACTGAATTTCTCTTACATTTTTATGTAAAATGAATTGGCCATATATTTGTGGGTCTACTACTGGATGCTCTAATATGTTCAACTGATTTTTATCTCACACTATAAACAAATATTAACTTAAAATTGATCAGAGACAGAAATGTAACAGCCAAAACTCAAAAACTCTTAGAAGAAAACATGTCTTTTCTGATGCAGATGTTTTCTGCAACAAAATCACAAGCAACCAAAGAAAAAAAATAGATAAACTGGATTTCATCACAATTAATTTGCACTTCAGAGGCACCATCAAGAAAGTAAAAGACACACACAGAATGGGAGACAATTTTTGGAAACCTTGTTTGATAAGGGACTAGTATCCAGAATACATAAACAACTTTTAAAATGTAATAGTAAACATACAAATAACCCAATTAAAAAATGAGCACAGGATCTGAATATTTTTCCAAAACAGATATAAGCAACGCAGATATGATACTTAACATCATTAATCATTAGGGAAATCAAAATAACAAACAGATATTAAAATAACAAATACAAATCAAAGTAACAATAGATATCAGTTCATTGGAAAAGACCCTGACCCTGGGAAAGACTGAAGGCAGGAGGAAAAGGGGGCTAAAGAGGGTGAGATGTTTGGATAGCATCACTGTCTCAAAGGACATGAGTTTGAGCAAACTCCAGGAGACAGTGAAAGACAGGGAAGGCTGGCACCACAGGGTTGCAGAGAGTCAGACCTGCCTTAGCAACTGAACAACCACCACCATTTCATACCCATTAGGATAGCTATAATATAAAAGAATAGACAATAATAAGTGTTGGCAAGGTGTGGAGGAACTGGTACCCTACTTGCTGCTGGTGGGAATGTAAAATGATGCCAACTATTTTGGAAAAGTTAAGCAATTCCTCAAATAGTTAAACACAGAGTTACTATATGACCAAGAACACACCTACACAAAAATTCATACATGAATAGTTCATGAATGAATTATTCACTCATAGCCAGAAAGTAAAAACAACCCAAATGTCTGTCAGTTGATGAACGGATAAATTAAATGTGGCATATCTCCATACAATGGAAAATTAGCCATCCACTAAAAAAAGAATAAAATACTGATTCATGACACATGAATGACACTTGAAAACTTTGTACCAAGCAAAAGAAGTCCAATGCTATGGCCACATATTGTTTGATTCCCTTTAGATGAAATGTTCACAAGCAGAGAATTCAGAGACAGAAAATGTATTAATGACTGCCTGGGGCTGGGGTCTTGAGAGGGGATGAAGAGTGACTGCTAACAGATACGACGTTTCCTTCTCGAGTGATGAAAATTTTGTGGAATTAGACGATGGTGATGGTTGTAAAACTATGAATATAAAAAAAGAAAGCCAGTGAATTACAGAATTTCAAAGGATGAATTTTATGGTGTGGCAAAGAGTTGGACATGACTGAGTGACTGAACTGAACTGAATTTCTATCTCATTTTTTAAAACGCCTACTAGGAATGTGATTTGAAATTGTGTTGAATCTGTAGACTGAGTGGAGGAATTAAACAATACTGAGTTTTCTGATCCAATAACATAATTTATCTATTTAGGCTTTAATTTATCACAGCAATATCCTGTACTTTTTAGTTTACATGTATTATAGATTTATCTGCATTTTATATTCTGGTGCCATTATAAAACATATTTTTAAAATTTAAATTCATGTTAGTTCATTTTCAGTGCACAAGAAACACAACTGGTTTTTGAGTAATGGTCTTGTATCCTACAGGCTAATTTCATTTATTAACTCTAGAAGGTTTCTTTTTGTAGATTTTATTTTCTACATAGACACATGTATTCGTGAATAAAGGAAGACTTATTACTTCTTCCTATACAATCTGTATGTCTTTTACCTTTTCTTTTTATTACACTCTCTAGAACCTCCAGTACAATCCTGGCTTAAAGAGTTGAGAGTAGACATTCTTGTTTTTCCCTGATTTTAGAGGGAAAGCACTCTGTCTTTCACTGTTGGGTATGTCATCTGTAGACGCCCATTTTCATAGATGCCCATTCTGAGGTTGAGGAAGTTTCTTTGTATTCTACTCTTTCATCTAGTATTTTGGTAATGTTTTTTCTATATATCTATCCTCTTTATTTTTGGACCTGATTTACTAAAATTTTGTTAATAACAGATGCATCTATGTTCATCAGGGGTATACTGGTTGAGAAATTTTTTCCCTTGAAACGTCTCTCTTAGACTTTGGTATCAAAGTAACGCTGGTTTCATTGCATGAAGCAGTCTCTCCTAATTTCTGAAAAGAGCTTCTGCTGAACTGGCGTAATTCTCTCAAACAGCACTGGCAGAACTCACTAGTGGCACCATCAAGCTCTGATGTTTTCTTTGTGAGGAGATTTTAAACTACAAATTCAACTTCTTTAATGGATACAGGGCTCTTCAGAGAATTCATTCTTTTGGAATCAGCTTTATTAGTTTTCACCTTTCAGGAAATATTTCTTTATTGTCCTTTTGCTATTTGTAGATTTCTGTACAGATGTCACCTCTCTTGTTCGATATTGGTGGTTGTGTCTTTTACCTTTCTCTTGTGATCAAACTAGGTCTTTATAAATTTTATTATCTTCATAAAGAACCAGTCTTTGGATTCATTGATTTTCTCTATTTTTCTGTTTTCCCTTTATTTGATTTCTGTTCTGAACTTAGTATTTCTTTTCTTCTGCTTGATTTAGTTTAATTTGTTCTTATTTTTAGTTTCCTGAGTCAGAAACCAAGGTCACTGATTTGAGACCTTTCCTTTTCCTTATGCATGTTAAAAGAGCTATAAATTACCCTCCACATACTATTTGCCTTCCACAAATTTTTACATGCTTTGTTTTCACTTTCATTTAGTTAAAAATACGTGCTAATTTCTCTGAGTCCTCTCTGACCCATAAGTCACACAGAAGTATGTCAGTTTTCAAACACCTGAATATGTTTCCCCTCTCAGTTGTTATTATTCCCCTAGAGTAAGAAAACATCTTCTGTATGATTTAACTCCTGCTAACTTCACTGAACCAGGTTTTATGCATAATACAGTTTATCTAAATGCGTCATGTGAACACCAAAAAGAATTTTTATTCTGCTGTTGTTCAGTGGGAATACAGTAAGTCTTCTACACATGAACAGTTTCCATTTCAAGAGTGTGTTCATAAGTCCAACAAGGTTAGCCTAGGTATCTAACAAATACAACTGGCTATACAGTACTACCCTATAGATATTAGTGTAGATTTACAACACTAATGAGAGTGTTTACACCATTATAGATAATAGTGTTTTTTCCCACATAAATAATATTTAAAAAAAACACACACACAAAATAAGGAGAACATTTTGAATCTTATAGTACACCACCCTGAAAAGTACAGTAGCACATAGAGTACAACCGCCGGCACACAGGGGCTGGCACAGAGTGAGCAGGCGAGCAGAGTTACTGACGGAGGCAGGCGAGGAGGTGGGAGATGATAAGAGCTGAAAGACCGTCGGCAGCAGGAGGCAGAGGGCAAGGTGCCATGTCACTCGTGCTTGATGCTGATGACACAGGTTCTGGGTCCTTGCTCGATTCAATTCTATCTACCCTGTTGAAAAAATGATCCAGTGATGTCTGGGTAAGTAGTTCTCTTTTTTCTTGTCACAGATGACAGAGTAGCACTGGACTGCATCAGAACAGCAGTGGCAACCTTCATGTACCATTCTACACTTGGGTCCCACGCCTCAAAAACTAGCAGTGCCTCCTCAAAGAAAACCGTTCGCCATTTCATGTGTCATGAATCTCTTCGATTCTTCACTTATTTCTTCTTCCTCTTGTCTCTCTTCATCCTTTCTCTGGGCCTCCAATCCCATGAGGTCTGTATTAGTAAGCTCCTCATTTTGCACTGGAGAAGGCAATGGCACCCCACTCCAGTACTCTTGCCTGGAAAATCCCATGGACGGAGGAGCCTGGTGGGCTGCAGTCCACTGGATTGCCACGAGTCGGACACGACTGAGTGACTTCACTTTCACTTTTCACTTTCATGCACTGGAGAAGGAAATGGCAACCCACTCCAGTGTTCTTGCCTTGAGAATCCCAGGGATGGGGGAGCCTGGTGGGCTGCCGTCTATGGGGTCGCACAGGGTCGGACACGACTGAAGCGACTTAGCAGCAGCAGCAGCAGCATTTTGCACAGCAAGGAGGTCAATGAGGTCATCCTCTTGCAGATCTAGCTCCAATTTTTTCCTGAGGGTCACTAAGTGGCTGAAGACCTCTGTTGACTCTCTGTCCACCTCAAAACCATGAAAATGATGGGTAAAGGTTCTTCCAAATCCCATTCATGATGACAACCAAACATCACACCAAGCAAAGTCAATGTCTTTTATGGAGTTTGTACGTGGTACAGCCCTTCCAAAACTGTTGCAAGGTTGTTCCTGATATATGTCACTTGCCTTTATTGTCTGACAAAAAGTGCAATTTGAATAATATTTCTTGAAAGTCACTATAACCTCCTGGTCCACAGGCTGGATAACTGACATAGTATTTGGTGGCAGATACACACTGGGATGAAAGCCATCCATGAATGGAGGGTGGCCGAGAGTATTGTTGAGCAGCAAAAGGATGTTGAATGGGATGTCTTTCTTCAAGCAGTATTTCTCAACTCTGGGATAAAATGGTGCAAAAACCAATTCTGGAAAATGGCCTATGTAACCTAGGCTTTGGGGTTTCTCTTCCACAAAAACGAAGAGAGCCCCTGGCTGTTTTTAAGGGTTCTTGGGTTCTCTGGATAAGACACTAAAAAATGCTCTGGCTTCATACTGCCAGAAGCACTGCCACCAAACAAAGAGAGTTGGCCTATCCTTTAGTGCTTTATAGCCTGGCACCAACTTTTCTTTCTTACTGATATAACTTTGGTCTGAATTCCTCTTCCAGTACAGTCCTCGCATCCACATTAAAAACCTGCTATGGTAAATACGTTCCTTCATCAATAATTTCTTCAAACATTTCAGGAAATTTCCAGGCATGTGCCATACCTACACTCGCTGCCTCGGCACTCACCTTTACATTGTGAAGCTTGGCTCTAGCCTTGAATCGATCAAAGCAGTCATGGTTGGCTTTAAAAGATGTGCCTTCTGATTCTTCACCATGTTTCTTCTTCAAGTCTTCATAAGGCTTTTAACTTTCTCTTGCATCAGCATTAAACTGAGAGCGACTCAGCTGACACTGATCCTGCATTCACATACTGAGAAGTTTCTCCATCTCCTCCATCACTTTTTCACACTGGTATTACTGTCAACATCACTGGCATGGCATACTTCACATGTTCCAAGACTGAATGATTCATATTATAAGAATAAGTGATCTTTACCACCTTTTTGCCTTGCTCCACTCTCTCAATTATTTTCACTTTTGTTTCCATTGTTATTGCTTGGTGCTTCTCAGCAGTCCCAGCTACATCACCGCTGCTTTTATGCTTGCTTCTGAACATCCTGGGCTTGAAATAAAGATACCGCACCAGTGTACTCTGTACAGTACTTTACAGTCAAGTACACAAAGCACAGCCACTTGCAAAGGATGCGTGCATGTAACAGCGTATTCCGGACACGTGAACCAGCTTACATAACTGGACACGTGAATGCATGTACACATCTTTGAAGATTCACGGTTAGTATGTAGGGAACATACTGTATTCTATAAATGTCAGTTAGGACAAGCAGATTGATTTATTTCCTTACTACTTTTTTGTCTACACGTTTTCTATTATTTATGGAGAGAATAATACTGAAATATCCATTATATAGTTGTGGATATTTTTCTACTTCTCCTTGTGGTTCTGGCAGGTTTTGCTTCACATATTTTCAAGTGACGCCATTAGATGGGTATATATTTAGGATTATTATGTTTTTTTCTTAATGAACTGTCCTGGCCCGTTTACAATTATGAAATGCACTTTTATCCCTGATAATGTTCTCTGTTCTAAATCTTAATGTCTGATATTAAAATGGCCACTCCAGCATTCTTTTGATTATAGTGCTATATATGTTCGGTTCAGTTCAATCACTCAGTTGTGTCCAACTCTTTGCAACCTGATGGACTGAAGTTAATATGTGTCTTAGTTTTCTACTGCTAACAAATAACCATAGTAGTTTAAAACAATACCTATTTATATTCTCACAGTTCTGTGGGTCAGAAGTTCAGGTGAGTTCAACTGGGCTTTCTACTTAGGGTCTTAGAAGAGGAAATCAAGATGCCAGACAGACCTCTCTCCTATTTGGAGGCTCTGGGAAAGAATCTACCTCCAAGTCCATTCAGGTTGCTGGCAGAATCTAGATCCTCACGGCTACAGGTATGAGGTGCCTGTTTTCTTGCTGGCTAGAGGCACAATTCTCCTTGTCCCTAGACAACACCTGTCTTCCTTTTCACATAGCCCCCTCCATTTTCAAATCAGCAATGAGTTCTCATGCTTTAAATCCTAACTTCTATAGCTACCAGCCAGAGAAAGCTCTGCTTTCAAAGGGCATGTATCATCAGATAAAGCTCACTGGGGTAATCTCCCTTTTGTCATATAACATAAATAATCACAGGAATGATATCCTATTCTCAGGTTCCACTCACATTCAAAGGGGAGATGGTTATATAAGAGTGAGGATGACTGGAGGTTAGTCTTAGAATCTTTCAATCTCTATTTGTACTTTGTATTTAAGGTGGGTTTCTGGTAGACAGCATACAGTTGGGTCTTTATTTTTTATTCCAATCTTACAGTCTCTCCCTCAAATTTACATTAAACACAACTGTTCACAGAGCTGGGTTTAAATCTACCATCTCACTTGCTACTTGCTTTGTGTTTGTTTCATCTGCTTTGTGTTCTTCTCCACTTAAAAATTTTTTTTAAACATTGCTATTTCTCCTTATTATGCATTATATTTTCTGCTTCTTTGCATTCTGGCTACTATCTGTTTAGATCCAAGATATTAAAAATTTTATCTTGTTGGATGGATGCTGGTTATTTTTGTATTCCTGCTTCCCAGGTGGCATGTGGTGAAGAGTCTACCTGCCAATGCAGAAGATGGAAGAGAGGCGGGCTCAATCCCTGGGTGGGGAAGATACCCTAGAGAAGGAAATGGCCACCCACTCCACTATTTTTGTCTGCGGGATAAAAATTCCAGGGACTGAGGAGTCTGGTAGGTTGCAATAGATGGGGTTGCAAAAAGTCAGACACAACTGAGCATGCATGCGCATGCACACGCGTGCGCACACACACACACACACATGCACACAAATACTTTTGCGTTCTGTTCTAAGATGCAGTTAAGTTACTTGGAAATAACTGCTTTCAATTTAGAAGGACAAGAGGATTCATTTTGCCCTTCTATAGAGGCAAACCCATTCTCTGCAGTCTACTCCATGATTGATAACATTTTCCACTCTGGCTACTGTGAACACATTATTCTTGCTCCTTTATGAGTGAAACCGAGGGTACTCATCAGTTAGATCCATTAAACTATAATTTCTTAATAAACAGTGAATTGTAACCTGCTTTCACTGATCAAGCTCACTTTAATTGTTTTCACAAAAACTCGCAAGTCCTCCAAGTTTCATAAAGTCTAAAAATAAGATATTTTCCTGAGATGTTTTTCAGGAACTTGCAATCGGCTGCGTTCAGTTCTAGGTAGAGCTAAGATTAAGACCATTAACTGCCTAGTTGGGCTTGGATGAAGTGTCCGCTTGGTGACCTTTTGACGTGAGAGGGCCCACAATTCCACCCTCAGAACATGCTAACGCCTCCATTTTCTGAACATGTGTCTCATGGAGAAGCAAGTAGCTTAGCTGCATCTGCACAAGAATGACCCACTTTCTTCTTATCATCAATTACCCTTCCCCATGCTCTGCATACCTTGGACTACCCTGCTTCTTTATTTCCACAAATACCCTGAGTCCCTTGCTATCAGGTAGGTGAATCTGAGAGTGGTTCTCCCAACTCCCCACTTGGTTGCCTCACAAATAAATCCCTTCCCTGATGCAAACTTTGCCATCTCAGCATCTGGCTTATAGCACATCTGGCAAATGAACCTGATTTGGTCACATGAACCTAAATGATTGCTCTAATTCTTTTGGATAATTCTTTTCTTGGCCTTGGGTAGCGTGTTAACACACATGCACTAGTCAACAGTCAGCTGAAGACTTAGAAGAGTCTTCAGCGGTTTCTGTAGATCTCTAGGTCTCTCTCTCTCCTTACGTGCTGCTCATTCCTCTCTGGTCCTCTGCCCTGGAAACTCTGGCCACCTTGGTCTCCCTGGAATCCAAACTCTTTTCTCAACTAAGGGAGGTTGCTAGGCTTTGCGGGTCCCCCCTTCTGTGCTGTGTCTTGGAAACTCTCTCAGTACAGTAAGCTGAGGAAAACACAGGGCTCATTTCATTTGTTTCAGACTTCTCAGGGATCACTGTTCTTCACTGCCTGGTGTCCAACGTTTTGAGAACCACTGTTTCATATATTTTGTCAGGGTTTTGGTTCATTTAAATGGAAAGATAAGTCTAGTCCTTGTTATTCCATCTAGACCAGTAACGAAAGTTCTGGTATTTAGGTTTTATTCTCTTTAAATGCCACCAGAGTTTTAGAAGAGCTGGCAAGTATTAATAGTAAGGGTTGTAGAAAAATAATCCAAAAATCCAAGAATGTAAACATATACCACTGCTCCCCAACTAAAGAAGTTATGTGTCTGTTAGCAAAATAATACACAATAGAGCATTTCCCCCAAACAGTAAGGTAGTGCTTTCTAAACTACATTCTAGCCTTAAAAGCTAATAAACCCTTTTAATATCATAAATGACAAAAATTTGTCATGATAAAGAAAACTAATTATGACAAAATAATCTGAATTCATTAGGTCAAATCTATAATATAGTCGGCCCTCTGCATCCTCAGGGAGGGAAAACATTCCAGAAAGTTCCAAAAACCAAAACTTGAATTTGCTGTGTACCAGCAACTATTTACATAGCATTTATACTTTGTTAGGTATTAAAAAGTGAAGTGAAGTTGCTCAGTTGTGTCCGACTCTTTGCAACCCCGTGGACTGTAGGCCACCAGGCTCCTCCAACCATGGGATTTCCCAGGCAAGAATACTGGAGTAACCAACGAAAGACTTAAAGTATACAGGAAGACACACAGATTATATGCAAATATTATGCCATTTTATATAAGGGGCTTGAGCATCCATAGATTTTAATATATGAGAGGGGTTGTGGAACCAAACCCCACATGGACACCAAGGGATGACTATATAAGAAATTTCTGATTTATCAATTTATTTACATTAACATTTTCCACATTATATATATTGACCATAACATATTAAAATGAACACATTTACAAACTTGACTTAAGGAAATAATACCTCTAAGAAGCCCAGAGTTATCAATGGGTCCAGGATAAACGTTTTGATCTCCCATCTGGTATTTGTCCCAGCTGTCAAAGCCAACATACTTTTTCCACTGTTTGAACCAGCGACTATCGACTAGGTACCTAAAAAAGAAGAGAAATTGGTAAAAGAAAATAACATCAAGAAACTTAAGAATAGCAGAAAAGCTATTTTTTAAAAATATATATATATTTTTAATGTGGACCATTTTGAATGACTTACAATGTTGCTTCTGTTTCATGTTTTGGTTTTTTGGCTGCAAGGCATGTGGGATCTTAGCTCCCCAACCAGGGCTCAAACCTGCACCCCCCACATTGGAAGGCAAAGTCTTAACCAATGGGCCACAAGGGAAGTCCCTCTATTTTTCATATTTCACTTTTATATAAAAGTACATGTCTACTTCAAAGGATTACTGAGAATAACTAATGCCACAGATGCAGAAGAGAAATATTCCACTTGTGTAAGACATCATTTCTATTGTTCTATAAAATATCTACTACAGGCAGCTACTGACATACACATTAAACAAAAAATCCTTAATAGAACTTAAGAAAAAATGCAATAGCTGTTCAACACAATATGTGCCAACTGAACAAAAATTCAAATGACAATTGCAAGTATCAACCAAGATAAAATTTTACATGCAACATGGTAAAATGTTAACATGGAAAATGGTTCTTTTGCAAAACAACTTACAAATACAGTATGATAATTGTATGTGTTTTATTGTATCTTTCAAGGAGTAAGGAAAGCAATTATTAAAGGTTTGGAAGATTGATTTTAGTAATTATAGTCAAAGTTTTAAAAGAAACTTTAAAAATAACTAGCTTCTTTACTAACAAAAGTTGATAGCAACAACACTGTCTCCCACTGTTTCTCATACATAAGTAAAATTTGCTGGGGCAAGCAAGGCTGGTTTTTAATTGATTTCAAAAGTGTGAAACCAAGCACTATAACCATTACTGAAACTATATTCACCCTGTTTTCAAATACCTAAATTAGCTTCTCATCAGATGACCAGTGACGGAAAAAGTACAATAATGGTTCTCTAGCAAAGAAAGCATAAAAAAATTATAAATCTAAAAAAACCATATAAATTTATTTATATTATACCTACCATGCTTTGCCACTGGTTCATAATTATTTAAAAAATTTTTTCCAGAAATATTTCCCCTCACAGTTAACTAGGCTCAATCACAAACAAAAGCAAAGGTTAACAAGATGTTTAAAGTCCACGTGTATAGCCAAGTTTTTTAGAACATCATTCCAACGCTTCCATGCTTATAGCACTATACATGGAGCCCTGTAGGAATGAAATGCTATCTTTATGTCTGAAAACACCTGAAGTAAAGGCACCAAACTAACAGAACCCCACAATTTTTAAGGAATATTCATCAGCAGTTCAGTTTCCTAAAAATGGGTAAGGTAGAATTATCTATACATGAGTACTTCAAACATACTAATCAGGATCATACAATGGAATGCCCCCAAATTGTAGATTTTGATGTCTATGAGGGAAAAAGAGAGTTGAAAAACTAAGTTTTAAGAAAACCCTGCTTGTAAGATAAAATAAATTAGACTAGCAACGTCTTTATATGTTAAATTGAATAAAGAAAATTAGACTTAATTGTATGCGTGCATGCGTGCTCAGTTGTGTCTGACTCTATGATGCTAAGGATGGTAGCCTGCCAGGCTCCTCTGTCCATGGGATTCCCCAGGCAAGAATACTGGAGTGGGTTGCCATTTTGGTCTCCAGGGGATCTTTCTGACCCAGGGATTGAACCTTCAACTCCTGCACTGGCAGGCAGGTTCTCTACCTCTGAGCCACCAATGAAAAACCAATGAAACATGAGGGAAGCAGAAAAAACAGGAGTATCTACTACGGAAATAATGTGTAGTCTTCTTAGGTGTACCCTTGAAATTAGATAAAGTGGACATATAAATGAAAATAAAAATATTCCAAGACATTTACACGGATCTGTTGTACTGTAAAAACTTTATTATAGACCTGCCCAAACCAAAACACAAGATTCCTCCATTTTAATTCATAAAAGTCTAGGACAAAACCAACAGCTCACCAAGATTTTAAGTAAGTGAACAAAGACCTAAATTTATCATACATTTTCAACAGCACTCTAAATCTTTGATACATTATTAAGGTCCAGATGCACCCAACTGTAGCTTCTGAGTTTCTTTTCTGAATAGTTTTAACTATTTGTAAAGGTTGATATTTCATGGCTTTTATTCTTGAAATACCAATCTTTAAAAATAGTTATAACTGATTTTAAGATGATGTCTAAAATCAGTAACTTTGCCTAATAGGTCTTGCATGATCTGATCTGCTCCTACCTCCCTCTTTAGTTTTAACTGGACCATTTTTCTTTTTGCTGAGATCTAGTTCCTGGACACACTATTTTCTGCCTCGTGGCTCCTTCTGCCTCAAACATTCTCCTACTGCTTTCACCACCTAGTTAACTCTTATCTTTCAGATAATTTAAAGTCGCTTTTCTCAGGGAATCCTTCCATAAGCTTCTTCCCATTTCCTCTTAGTTTGTAAAAGAAAACACAAGATAGCAATCTCAGTTTACTAACTCTCAAGATTCTTTATTCAGTTACAAGGATTACCTTTAACAATAACAAAATAACTAACATTTGAGCTTTACTCTTGGGCAAGGCAAGCACTTCTAAGCACTTTAATATACTGACTCACTTACTCCTTTAATTACCCATTGAGGTAGGCACTCCTATACAGGCACAAAGAAATTAACTTGCCCAAGGTTACAAACTTAGTGCCAGACCCTTGATTAAGAAAATGTGTTAGCAGCACAGGGAGAAGAGAAAAGACCAATGAAAGCACAAAGAAACCAGAACCAGGCTCAAGTATCCAACATCCGTGGGACTATGCGATACGCTAACAGCTTCATTACAAACCAGTGTAGAAAGACCTGGCTATATATACAGGGGAAATATTAATTAGAGCTCTACACCTCACATACATAGTTCTACTCGAAAAAGTTTAAGAAAACCTGAATGTGTTAAACACAACTGCTAATAAGGGAACAGTAACACAAAGTCTGCGTATGCTTAAGTACGACTTCACTCTATACAGTGCGAGGACTCGGGTAAAGCAGGTGAGATGCCAAGGGACCCTAACAGGGGGTGCGTCCTTTTACACCCCAGGAGCCTCACTTGTCTCACCCTAGCCCTAACTCCAGAACATACACTAGAAAAATGAAGAAAACTACCCAGCTATACTGAGTTGCACAGGTATGCACAAAACATACATTTTTACACGTACTTACAATCACCACGTGCATTATGAACTACACTCTCCACATCTGTTACAATTTCTTGGCAGATTTTGGATAACCTTCCTTCTACCATTTCACCATTTCATAACTTACAGGCTGCAACGTTTTTGAATCCCACTTCAAGCAAATTTCCTTTTATTAAAAATAAAAATGACATATTTTGGGGGGTATTAGTGTGTTTCTCAACTTTTAATAAATGTAAAACTATGCTATCATTTTTATTAGGTGTCTTGTTTTTAAAAAATGGGTCACTGCCAAGAAATTTTCAAGTGCTGTGCCCCAACCCTATTTTTCCCATATGCCCTGTGGGTTTTACTGCATGATTTTGCATATAGCACAGTGATTTTTCAGGAACACAAGCTCTATTACAGCAGAAACTGTACAAAAATATAGTTGGATTAAAAACATAAATGTGAAAGCAAAAATATAATTTTTAAAAGATAATAGAAAAAACTCTTGTTACTTCAGAATATAGGAAGAGTAAAGACAAAAAACAAAAACTCTTAAAAGTAAAGGTTGATAAAATTGCAAGGTTAAAATGAAAACCTTTTGTTTAACCAAGTAAAGAAAGACAGAGACTGGGAAAAATATTGCCTATAACCAACAAAGGATTAGAATACATGAAAAACTCATTTAAAAAGAAAAAAAGGACAATACACAGGACATCAGAATGGCCTCGATACAAAGGAGAAAATGTTCTATATCATTAGCAATGTAAAAAATACAAATTAATATCATACCACATCGTTTGCATGAAATTGGTGAACACACAAGCACATGTACATGTGTCAATAATATTGTGTGGAGAAGATGTGTAGTAACTACAGCTCATAAACTATCAACTGGGGTGTAAACTAGAATCCTCATTTTGGAGAATAATTCGGCAATATTTATTAAAGATGAAGATGTGTATAATGCAAAATCACATATTGTCATTGCTAAGTCTTATCATGAGAAACTCTTGCACATATTTACAAGAATACAACTTGTAATGCAGTTACATTATATGTAGCGCAACGTAAGTAGCAAATAGAAAACTGGGAAAGCTCCCTAATATCCACTACTCCTATCACGACATATTATAGAAAAACTGAAATGAAAAACACAGCCGCAAGTATTAACATGGATAAATCTCAAAACTGCAATGCTGAATAAAAAAAATAGAAGCTGCAAAAGGATACATGAGTTGGACACAACTGAGCGACTGAACTGAATGTAACACAAATATATTGATACAGATATGTACACACAGTACAACTACAGAAAATTTTTAAACATGCCACAAATAATAATATTCATAGATTCCTGTATACATACTGAAAATATAAGTAAAGGGAATAATAAAAATCCATTTCTGGAGGGTGGCTCCCTGTGGCAAGAGAGGGAAGGGGTTAGGATGAGGCAAACAGGTAAAGGGAGATTCAACTGTATTTGTAAAGATTTTTTTTAAACTAATAGAGGTTTACACAGGGGTTTTGTTACATTTTTCTCTGTATTCTGTTTTCTGAAATAGGATACTCAATATGATTAATATGTTTCTTATTTAATACAGAATGGGCTTCCCTGGTGGCTCAGTGGTAGAGAATCGACCTGCCAATGCAGGAGACACAGGTTTGATCTCTGGGTCACGAAGGTTTCCAGAGAAGGAAACGGCAACCCATGCCAATATTCTTGCTTTGGAAATCCCATGGACACAGGAGCCTGGCAAGCTATAGTCTACGGGGTCACAAAAGAATTGGACATGACCTGGCAACTAAACAACAACACCGGTTTATATATAACCTTCATATAAAGGCACAGAATGAAAGTCAAACACACAGACTTGAACAACGCTGCAGCCAACAAAGCTGACAGCAAATGAGGTTTCAAGCATAAAAATGGGATAGAAATATGTACAGAAAAATGTATACAATAGACAGCTTTAGCTTTAGTACTACTTATTTTTTAAAAGAAGTTCATTAGTTTCCATTACCTCATATTTATTTTATACTATCTGTTCCAAAAGAAAAGATCCTGATGCTGGGAAAGACTGGGGGCAGGAGAATGGGACGACAGGACGAGATGGTTGGATTGCATCACCAACTTATTGGACATGAGTTTGAGCAAGTTCCAGAAGTTGGTGAAGGGCAGGGAAGCCTAGCGTGCTGCAGTCTATGGGGTCGCAAACAGTCAGACACAACTGAGTGACTGAACAACGACAAATCTCTTCCAAATCCAACAGGTGAATTTCCATTAGATTTTAACAAAAAGTTACATAAACCTTGAAGAATTTTCTTTAGAAAAACATGACTTGTTTCCAAATTGATCAAATTATGAATTTGATATACAGTAATGCATTCATTTTCAAGAAATTGTTTGTTAACTAGAGCAACTACTAACTAAGCCAGAAAGGTGAAAATGATTGGTTGACATCTCATAAGAAATGAAAAGCACAAAGTACAAAAATACAGATTACCACCCCTGTTATCTGGGAAGATATGTAAACCAAACAATCAAAAAATTCTAAAACTGACATATATACTGATTTTAAGCTGATCAACCTTTAGTACCAAATATTAAACTTACCAAAGATTAAACTACAGACTTGCAATCATCTAAGTTTCAACTAAATACTAATGTGCAAACATCTAGATAGCCCAGAGTAATTATTAACCTCTTTATGATAAACAAACTAATTTAAGCTTCTTACACAAAGGAGTCAGTATCATACAGATGAAACTGAGGATGAAATGTTTCTGAATAATATTGAGCCATCTCACTGTGTTCCTATATAAAAAGCTATGAAATAAATGTACCAAAATATGCTCAAGATCATTTCCACTTTTGAGTGAGGCTTCTGACTGTGGCTGAATCACTATCATTCCCTCTGTTTTAGTGAAAAGTGAAAGTGAAAATCGCTCAGTTCATTTCAGTTGCTCAGCCGTGTCCGACTCTTTGCGACTCCATGAATCGCAGCATGCCAGGCCTCCCTGTCCATCACCAACTCCCAGAGCCCACCCAAACCCATGTCCATCGAGTTGGCGATGCCAGCCAACCATCTCATCCTCTGTCATCCCCTTCTCCTCTTGCCCTCAATCCCTCCCAGCATAAGGGTCTTTTCAAATGAGTCAGCTCTTCGCATCAGGTGGGCAAAGTATTGGAGTTTCAGCTTCAACATCAGTCCTTCCAATGAACACCCAGGACTGATCTCCTTTAGGATGGACTAGTTGGATCTCCTTGCAGTCCCAGGGACTCTCAAGAGTCTCCTCCAACACCACAGTTCAAAAGCATCAATTCTTCGGCACTCAGCCTTCTTCACAGTCCAACTCTCACATCCATACATGACTACTGGGAAAACCATAGCCTTGACTAGACGGACCTTTGTTGGCAGAGTAACGTCTCTGCTTTTTAATATGCTGTCGAGGTTGGTCGTAACTTTCCTTCCAAGGAATAAGTGTCTTTTAACTTCGTGGCTGCAGTCACCACCTGCAGTGATTTTGGAGCCCAAAAAAATAAAGTCAGCCACTGTTTCCACTGTTTCGCCATCTATTTGCCATGAAGTGATGGGACCAGATGCCATGATCTTGGTTTTCTGAATGCTGAGTTTTAAGCCAACTTTTTCACTCTCCTCTTTCACTTTCAGCAAGAAGCTTTTTAGTTCCTCTTCACTCTCTGCCATAAGGGTGGTCTCATCTGCATATCAGGTTATTGATATTTCTCCCAGCAATCTTGATTCTAGCTTATGCTTCATCTTTCAGCCCAACGTTTCTCATGATGTACTCTGCATATAAGTTAAATAAGCAGGGTGACAATATACAGCCTTGACGTACTCCTTTCCCGATTTGGAAACGGTCTGTTGTTCCATGTCCAGTTCTAACTGTTGCTTTCTGATGTGCATACAGGTTTCTCAAGAGGCAGGTCAGGTGGTCTCGTATGCCCATCTCTTTCAGAACTTTCCACAGTTTACTGTGATCCACAAAATCGCTCAGTCGTGTCCAACTCTTTGTGACTGCATGGACTATACAGTCCATGGAATTCCCCAGGCAGAATACTGGAGTGGGTAGCCCTCCCCTTCTCCAGGGGATCTTTTCAACCCAGGGATTGAACCCAGGTCTCCTGCATGCAGGTGGATTTTTTAGCCAGATGAGCCACCAGGGAATACAAGGGACTTTAACGATGACGCCTCACATGTGTCACTACCCAAAAGGTCTGTTTTCGTTCTGATCCCAAAGAAAGGCAATGCCAAGGAATGCTCAAACTACCGCACAACTGCACTCATCTCACATGCTAGTAAAGTAATGCTCAAAATTCTCCAAGCTAGGCTTCAACAATATGTTAACTGTGAACTTCCAGATGTTCAAGCTGGTTTTAGAAAAGGCAGAGGAACCAGAGATCAAACTGCCAACATCTGCTGGATCATTGAAAAAGCCAGAGAGTTTCAGAAAAACATCTATTTCTGTTTTATTGACTATGCCAAAGCCTTTGACTGTGTGGATCACAACAAACTGTAGAAAATTCTGAAAGAGATGGGACTATCAGACCAACTGACCCGCCTCTTGAGAAATCTGTATGCACATCAGGAAGCAACAGTTAGAATTGGACATGGAACAACAGACTGGTTCCAAATCGGGAAAGGAGTATGTCAAGGCTGTATATTGTCACCCTGTTTATTTAACTTATATGCAAAGTACATCATGAGAAATGTTGGGCTGAAAGATGAAGCATAAGCTGGAATCAAGATTTCTGGGAGAAATATCAATAACCTCAGATATGCAGATGAGACCACCCTTATGGCAGAGAGTGAAGAGGAACTAAAAAGCCTCTTGCTGAAAGTAAAAGAGGAGAGTGAAAAAGTTGGCTTAAAACTCAGCATTCGGAAAACTAAGATCACGGCATCTGGTCCCATCACTTCATGGCAAATAGATGGCGAAACAGTGGAAAACAGTGGCTGACTTTATTTTTTTGGCTCCAAAATCACTGCAGGTGGTGACTGCAGCCACGAAGTTAAAAGACACTTATTCCTTGGAAGGAAAGTTACGACCAACCTCGACAGCATATTAAAAAGCAGAGACGTTACTCTGCCAACAAAGGTCCGTCTAGTCAAGGTTATGGTTTTCCCAGTAGTCATGTATGGATGTGAGAGTTGGACTACAAAGAAAACTGAGCGCCAAAGAATTGATGCTTTTGAACTATGGTGTTGCAGGAGACTCTTGAGAGTCCCTGGGACTGCAAGGAGATCCAACTAGTCCATCCTAAAGGAGATCAGTCCTGGGTGTTCATTGGAAGGACTGATGTTGAAGCTGAAACTCCAATACTTTGCCCACCTGATGCAAAGAACTGACTTATCTGAAAAGACCCTGATGCTGGGAAAAACTAAAGGTGGGAGGAGAAGGAGATGACAGAGGATGAGATGGTTTGATGGCATCACCCACTCAATGGAAATGAGTTTGAGTAAGCTCCGGCAGTTGGTGATGGACAGGGAGGCCTGGCGTGCTGCAGTCCATGGGGTCACAAAGAGTCGGACACGACTGAGCGACTGAACTGAACTGACTGATGATTCTCAAACAGTAGTACATCAAAATGAAAATGTTCCTATAATGATACTATGAGTTTAAAATTACTAAAGAACATTTCACAGAGATTAAATATCTATAGTCTTCAATCAATCTCAAGTCCTTTAAAGACAACCGACATCCTCCAACTTCTCTCCAGTTTAGACTTCTCTACTTCCAATAATTATTTCAAACCTTTTCAAAACACTAAGTCTCTAACCCATTAGGCTGAATAGACAGCCTTGCTGCTTACTTTTCAAAGAAGTAAGCCCCAACTTTCTAACTCTCTTACTCCCCACCTTTATCATCAGTGATTCCCTTACATACCCGTGGAGTATATAACTCTTCTTAAATCTAAGGCTAATAATTTTTGTTCCTATTCTTTGGACCTAATTTCCTTCTGCCTCCTTGGAGACTTACCTTATAAACAGCCCCTACCATCTTTTTTCTCCCCGTATCTTTCCTGTTTTTTTTTTAACTTAGCCTGTAAGAAGAGCCACTCTTTTCCCCCTTCTGCCCATGACTGCCCTACTCCCATGTTCATTTCCTCTTCTATCTGCTCCCATTTTTCTGACTTCTCCCTGCAGCCAAGCTTCTCCTTCCTCAATCTTTACTTACTCTTCGGCAAAGCACAACACATCTTGCTATCCCAATGGGCCCTCAAAAAGGTCCTCATGAAGCCACCAATGGCCACCCTACCAAATCCAAAGGATTCATATTTTTGTTACCGTATCAATGCTTTTAAATATAATCTCAGTGATTCTACCTTTCCGGAGAGGAAGAATATATCTATATCTAAATATATTTAGCTATTTAAACAAGATTCCCTACTTCCACCTAAATGTTAGTAGTCCACAAAGCTGCTCTTCAATGTCCTCTTTTCTCAGTCAATAGTCTCAGTGATATTGTAACTGACACCAGTGAGTCTAAAATCTTCATGGTAAGACCAATGCTCAAGTTCTTGAATATTTCCAACTTCTACTCATCCATGTCAACTTGTATTTTTTTTAATAGAATTTCAATTTCAAGTTGTCAATTGTCTTTACATCCTCAAATGTACTCCTTCTCTAATATCTCTTTAATAAATGTCATCAGTAATTTAGTATCCCAAACCAGAAACCAAATTATCCTACATTCCTCCATGACCCCTTAACATCTAGCAACCAAGTCTGTCCCTCTCTTCTTCATGCTCAGAAAAGTATCTAAGCTCGGTAACTCACCCTCCTCATCAGTCTTAAGTGGCATAGAGCACTGTAACAGCTGCCCAACTTGTAACTCTGCTTTAAATTTGCCTGCTGCCAATTTAGCCTCCATTCTGCTGCCAGACATTTTAAAAACAGAAATATGATCATTCACTCTACTGTTAAAATTAAAATTTAGTGTCATGTGACAGACCTTACCTGTCTCCTGAGAAACCTGTATGAGGGTCAAGAAGCAATAGTTAGAACCCCGTATGGAACAACTGATTGGTTAAAGGTTGAGAAAGGAGTACAACAGGGCTGTCTGCGGTAACCCTGTCTGTTTAATCTGTACACTGAGCAACATAATGAGAAATGCTGGGATGGATGAGTTACAAGCTGGAATCAAGATGAGTGGGAGAAACATCAACATCCTCAGATATGTGGATGATCCCACGCTAATGGCAGAAAGCAAAGAGGAACTAAAAAGCCTCTTGATGAGCATGAAGGAGAGAGTGAAAGATCTGGCTTAAAACTGAATACTAAAAAAAATAAGATCATGCCATCCAGCCTGATTTACTTCATGGTAAATAGAGGGGGAAAAGGTGGAAGTAGTGACAGATTCCCCTTCTTGGGCTCTAAAATCACTGCAGATGGTGACTGCAGCCATGAAATTATAAGACGTTTGCTTTTGGCAGGAAAGCTATGACAAACCTAGACAGTGTGCTGAAAAGCAGAGACATTACTCTGCCAATCAGGCCCATATAGTCAAGGCTATGGTTTTCCCAGTGGTCACATACAGTTGTGAGAGCTGGACTGTAAAGAAGGCAGTGCCAAAGAATTGATGCCTTCGAACTGTGGTGCTGGAGAAGGCTCTTGAGAGTCCCCTGGACAGCAGAGAGATCAAACCAGTAATCTTAAGGGAAATCAACCCTGGATACTTGGAAGTACTGATGTTGAAGCTGAAACTCCAGTATTTGGTCATCTGATGTGAACAGCTGACTCTCTGGAAAAGTCCCTGATGCTGGGAAAGATTGAGGGCAGAAGAAGAGAGTGTAAGATGATGAGATGGCTGGATGGCATCACCAATGCAATGGACATGAACTTGGGCAACTTCGGGAGATGGTGAGGGACAGAGTGTCCTGGCATGTTGCAGTCCATGGGGTCACAAAGAGTCAGACACAACTGGGTGACTGAACAACAACAACAGAATAGAAATGTTTTAATTTATATTTATGTAAAGTTTTTTGTATGAAGTGTTTTCAAATTAATCTTTAGAGTAACTTTTCCCCATCTTTTTTTGTTTAGCTGATGGGGAAACCAAAACTCAGAGAAGCTACGTACCTTAACAAGGTCATACAACACTGAGTGTGTAGGGCCTGTTTCCAGTATACACTCTAGTTTTCAGACTTGAAAGTTCAGTGTTCTTTCTACTGTTTAAACTTTACTTTAAAAGCCATTTATTAACAGAGAACTAAGGCTTCCCAGGAGGCTCAGTGGTAAAGAATCCGCCTGCTAATGCAGGAGATGCAGGTTCGATTCCTGTTTCGGGAAGATCCCCTGGAGTAGGAAATGGCAACCCACTCCAGTATTTTGGCCTGGGAAATTCCATGGACAAAGGAGACTGGTGGGCTGCAGTCCATGGGTTGCAAAGAGTTGGACACAATGCAGTGACTGAGACACATTTAGAATAAACAAAATCCTTTTTGAAAAAATAATATTTTAGCATATGAACAGTAGTTATTTCACGAATAAGATAAAAAGCTACCTAGATGGAAGGAACAGCACACGCTGGAGCCGGAACAGCTCCGGGACTCGGGTACACCGGGAGAGTTAGATGCAGACGGAGTTTACGACAAAGGCAGAAGGGACGCTAGATAAGGCAGGCTGAAGCCAGACCACAGCACCTTTAAGGTAATCAAAGAGTTTATCCTAAATGCAAGCAAAGCCACTGACAGATTTTTAGAAGAGAAGAGATATAATCTGATTTACATTTCATGAAGACTGAGAGTATCTCACAGGAGTATTGGGAGGTTTAAGTACAAGTAAAATGTTTAATAAATCAAAACTTACATAAAGTTATAAGTACTTCAAAAAGGCCTAAACTGTATGGTGCTAAATATTCTAACGGCATCAAGAAAGACAATTTGCAATGTGCTCTGGACAGAATAATTTTCAATGGCTACAGAGAAGCAGGATCAATTTTAGGACCCAAAACAAATCAATTTAAAATGAGTCCATTTTAAAACAGCCCTCAAATGCAGAAAACCTACTGTAAGAACTAAAAAAGGCCAAGTTGTAGGTTTTTTGCTGTTATTTGTGTTTTTTTGGGGTGGGGGGAGGTGGTAGAGAAGACAGACAGGAGAGTCTCAAAAGCTGGTTAGTGTCTCTGTACACACCAAAAGAAAATTTAAGAAACATATAAAGGGACCAGTAAATGATTCAGAAACAGTCCTAAATACAAAGACATTTAAAAGCAGTATAGGGAAATGGGGAAATCCCAAGAGCTGGATTCAGAAAACCATGGGGTTAGTGAATGCATGATTCTGTTTTGCTTTTTTGGATTAGTATATGTTTATGCTGATAATTTCCAAATAAGCAGTTCCTTCTAAATTGCTTAATACTTATATATGATGTTTACTTTTCAAAAAACCCTACCTTTTTCTCTGCAAAGTAGATATAAGACAGTCACTATTCTGCAACTGAGAAGACACACAAAAATTTCAGTCTAATTCAATGTAGCACATACTCTGAAAACAACATGTATAACTGTTGTATGTAGAATTAACAGCATAAACACTTTTGGATATTAATTCACTCTATGACTAATCATCTCATTGAATAAAATACTGTTTCAATTACATTTAAGTTGCAATAGCATAAGCCATTTTTAATACTAAAAGAGATATTTATAGTATCCAGTACTTTAAATCATTATAAAACTAGATACTTCACTGTTTTTTCGTTTTAAGTACCACAAAGGAAAACTCTTCAGTAAAACATAATCAAGGAAAGCTATTAAGTTGTTCAAATAAACCAATGGTTTGGTTAATCATCCCTTTATATCTTAATTTTTAGGTCTGAAGCATTTCCAACCTACTTTTTGCTCTACACATTAAATTCATCAGTTGGCAAGAACTAATTTTTATGACCTCTTTTACATCTAAACTACAAGACAAAGAACTCAGGAAGGAGGCCAAGTAAGATTGTGAAAGTGAAAAGAAAACACACAGAAGTGGAGAAAATGTTGCATGTCACCTATCTGACAGGGGATTTGTATCTAGAATATATATAAAGAACTCTTAAAACTCAATAATGAAGAGAAAATTGCCAAATGAGAAAATGGGCATCGCTTCTCGGCCTTTTGGCTAAGATCAAGTGAGAAAATGGGCAAAGAATACAGATAGGCATTTTTGCCAAAAGGGCTAATAAGCATATATGAAAAGATCTGCACCAACATTAGCCACTATGAAAATGCAAACTGAGCCTCCAATGAGATGCCACTTCACATCCCCCAAAATGGCAATAATCAAAAAGACAGACAATAAGTATCACGATGATGCAGAGAAACTGGAACCCTCATAGATCACTGGTGGCAATGGAAAATGGTGCCACCGCTTTGGAAAAGAGTCCATTAGTTCCTCAAAAAATAAACACAGGGACTCAGCAATTCCATTGCCAGATATGCACCCAAGGGAAATGAAAACTTATGTCTAGACTAAAACTTGCACATAAATGTTCATAGCAGGATTATTCATAACAATCAAAAAGTGTGAAGAAGCCAAAAGTCCATCAAGTGAAGAAGGAATAAACTGAATGTGGTATCCCTATACAATGAGATGTTTTGAGGCAATAAAAAGAAATGATGTACTGATATACACTATAAAATGGATGAATCTAAAAAGCATTATGTTAAGTAAATGAAGCCAGAGACAAAAAAAAAACACATATATGATTCTATTTACATGAAATATCCAGAAGGTAAATTTATAGAACAAGAAAGAAGATAAGTAGCTGCCAAGAACAGCGGGATGTGGGTAGAAAAGGGGGTGGGGGAAACTGCTAATAGGTATGCGGTTTCTTTTAGGGCTGATAAAAATATTCCAAAATTGATTGTGGTGATGGCGGCACAATTCTATGAATATACCCAAATTCAGTGAATTTTACACATCAAGTGATATGTGATACCACTCACCTATTTCTTTTCTCTGCCCATGGTCCCTTCCTCCAGAGACAGTATGTTATGTTAATTATACCACAATAAAGCTATGATCTTTTATCAAAAGTGTGAAAGGGCCATAAATCTGGATGGAATTACTAGTGATGATTTTCCAAAGATTGGTTTTGAAGTATGTGAAAGTCAAGACTTAGTAAAATGTACTGGAAATAACATGAATGAATGTAAACTCCTGTGAGGAAGGGATAAGTCCAGAATCTGCAGGAAACAATACTTGTATGAAAGAGCTGTTATCAGTTAGAAATGAGACTGCTAAGACTGGAATGTTAAACCAGAAAAACCTAGAAAATTCTATAGGTTCCTCATAGATAATACATGAACATGCCATTTTATTAATATGACAAAACTGCCATGTCTTAATTTTAATACTTTCAAGTATTCATCCCTCAAAGAACTGTTTCCCATAAAATGGGTATGGCTATCACTCAAAGGCAGGCAGTGGCAGTGTATTTTAAAATGCAGGTTTCAGAGTTGACTGTCTAGATCAGAATCTCTGCTGTACCTCTGACTGACCATATCACCATGTGCACTTAACTCTGTACTTCAGTTTCTGAAACTTAAAAGAGAACACTATCACTTATTTTATACATACAAAAAGCTCTTAAACTTATACATGAATGGTAATATTTGTAATCATAGCCACAAATGCATGGTACATAGAAATACTTAGCTATACCTTTTCTGAGATTTTAAAAGCTTGAAATTCATTCAAATTTATGAAAATAAATTTTCCCTCTATATCACAGATAAATCTCTTGATGAAACTGTTAAACTTCATCAAGTTGCTATGACATATTGCTAAATAATATAAAGCAACCCAAATTATCAGATCTCTTTAACCATGATCATTTAACCCTTATCATTCTTTCTTCTTTCTTCTAGTTTTAGGATACAATTGACATACAGCACTATAAAAGTTTAAGGTGTACAGCATGATGATTTGACTTACATACATCATGAAATGATTACCACAGTAAATTTAGTGAACACCCATTATCTTATATAGATACAAAATTAAATAGAAAAAAAAAATTTCCTTATGATGAGAACAGTGGCCACAGGACTGGAAGAGGTTCAAATTTTATTCCAATTCCAAAGAAGGGCAATGCCAAAGAATGGTCAAACTACAGCACAAGTGCACTCATTTCACATGCTAGCAAAGTAATGATCAAAATCTTTCAAGCTAGAATTCAAACAGCATGTGAACTGAGAACATCCAGATGTACAAGCTGGATTTAAAAAAGGCAGAAGAACCAGAGAGCAAATTGCCAACATCCGCTGGGTCACAGGAAAAGCAACAGAATTCCAGAAAAACATCTACTTCTGCTTCACTGACTACGCTAAAGCCTTTGACTGTGTGGATCACAACAAACTGGAAAATTCTTCAAGAGACGGGAATATCAGACCACCTTACCTTCCTCCCGAGAAACCTGTGTGCAGGTCAAGAAGCAACAGTTAGAACTGGACATGGAATAGCAAACTGGCTCAAAATTGGGAAGAGTATGTCAAGGCTGTGTACTGCTTATTTAACTTAAATGCAGAGTACATCATGTGAAATGCCAGCTGGATGAAGCACAAGCTGGAATCAAGAATGCTCGGAGAAATATCAATAACCTCAGATATGCAGATGACATCACCCTAACGGCAGAAAGCTAAGAGGAACTAACGAACCTCTTGATGAAGGTGGAAGAGGAGACTGAAAAATCTGGCTTAAAATTCAACATTCAAAAAACGAAGACCATGGCATCCAGTCCCATCACTTCATGGCAAATAGATGGGGATAAAATGGAAACAGTGACAGACTTTATTTTCTTGCACTCCAAAATCACTGTGGATGGTGACTGCAGCCATGAAATTAAAACATGTTTGTTTCTTGGAAGAAAAGCTGTGACAAATGTAGACAGTGTATTAAAAAGCAAACATCACTCTGTCGACAAACGTCTGTCTAGTTAAAGTTATGGTTTTTCCAGCAGTTATGAATGGACATGAGAGTTGGACCATAAAGAAAGCTGAGTGGTGAAGAATTGATGCTTTCAAACTGTGGTGCTGGAGAAGACTCTTGAGAGCCCCTTAGACAGCAAGGAGATCCAACCCGTCCATCCTGAAGGAGATTGATCCTGAGTGTTCACTGGAAGCACTGATGCGCCAATACTTTGTCCACCTGATGAGAAGAGCCGACTCATTAGAAAAGACCCTGATGCAGGGAAAGACTGAAGGCAGGAGGAGAAGGGGATAAGAGAGGATGAGATGGTTGGATGGCATCACCGATTCAATGGACATGAGTTTGAGCAAACTCCAAGAGATAGTGAAGGACACGGAAGCCTGATGTGCTGTAGTCCACGGGATGGGCAGAGTCAGACACAACTGAGTGACTGAACAACAACGATGAGAATTCTCAGGATTTACTCTAACAACTCTCACATATAATATTCAGCACTGTTAATTATATTACAGTGGAATATTGCTTTTGTTGTTTAATCATTAAGTCACGTCCAGCTCTTCTGCAACCCCACAGACTACAGTCGACCAGACTCCTCGGTCCATGGGGTTTCCTGGGCAGGAATACTGAAGCAGGTTGTCATTTTCTTCTCCTTCACCACTGAGCCACCAGGGAAGTCCCACAATGGAGTATTCAGTTCAGTTCAGTCGCTCAGTCGTGTCCGACTCTTTGCGACCCCATGAATCACAGCACACAGGCCTCGCTGTCCATCACCAACTCCCGCAGAGTATTACTCAGCCATAAAGAAGAATGAAATCTTGCTATGTGCAACAGCATGAATGGACATGGAAGATATTACGCTAAGTGAAATAAGTAAGAAAGACAAATATGTATGATTTCACACATATATGGAATCTAAAAGACAAACATAAGAAAACAGAAACAGTCAGAGATACAAACAGGTGGTTGCTAGAGAAAAGGAAGGTAGGCAGAGGAGAGAAATAGCTAAGTGAGGTTAAGAGGCACAAACTTGCAGTTGCAAAATAAATGAGTTCCAAGCATGAAAAGTACCATGTGGGAAACAGAATCAGTTATCATGTAATACCTTTGTGTGGTGACACATAGTAACTAGATTTATCCTGGTGATCCTTTTGAAGTATATAGAAATATCTAATCACTATGTTCTGTAACAGGAAGTGACAGTGTTATAGGACAACCAACCAACCAAACTCATTATTAAAAAATTAGATCAGATTTGTGGTTACCAGAGGCAAGGGCATGGGGGGAGGAGGACTTGTATGAAGGCAGTCAAAAGGTACAAACTTACAGGTAGAAGATAAGTACTAGAGAGGTAATGTACAACATGATAAATATAATTATCACCCTTATCATTCTTAACCTTTTTGTTTTTTACTACAGGAACTTGATGCTCTTTTCACTCAAGCGAAGAATTTTTTCTCTAATGCTCCCCGGTTTGGATTTCACTGGCTAAGTGAAATAAGTCAGACAGAAAAAGACAAATATCTTTTTGTCTTTTATATTACTTTTATGTGGAATCTTAAAAAAAATGATACAAATGAACTTATTTACAAAACAGAGACTCATAGACACAGAAAATAAACTTTCGGTTATCAAAGGGGGAAGTGGGGGAGGAGCGGTTAATCAGGAGTTTGGGATTAAAATATACACACTACTATATATAAAATACATAACCCACAAGGATCTACTGGTAGCATAAGGACCCATATTCAATATCCTGTAATAACGTCTAATGGAACAATCTAAAAACATGGATCTACATCTGAGTCACCTTGCTGTGTACAGCTGAAACACGACACTGTAAATCAACTATATTTCGTTTAAAAACAAAAACTGGCTCCCTAAAACTTAGACTAGCCTGGTCTCAGAGACACTCTGGACTTGCTTGTGACAGCCTTTGATGCTTTCACTAAAAAGTCTTTTCTAAGGCTACTTCTGCTAAATCATTTTCCTGAATTACGAGGAATTATCACACTAATACCTGGACCTTCTCAAAGCTAAAGGGAGAGTGGAAGGGACAGCATTCTTAGTATTCCTCCTCGTAAAGAAGAAAGAGTAGTCATTACCCTCCTTTTCTTTTTGGAGAACTATAAGAAAACCAAGTGGAATCTTACTGACAGAAGCAGTATTTTAGGCATAACCAAATTTGGGTTAACCCTGCAGAGGTTTTCTGCCTTATATTAGAATCTGAGCTTCTTTCTTTTTGAGGAGCTGTTCTTGATTGTTTGCTCAGATACATCATTTTAATCTGCATCCAAAACTGAGGTCACTTACTACCAATCAGTCTTATTCTAGGTTTCTTTGGTAGTGGCTTCTGTGTACAATGAATGGTGACGCTAAAAGGAACTACATTTCTCTTTATAAAGAAGAGATGGAGAAAGAATCTGAAAGAACAACTTCAAAGGAATAAATATAAGATACAGAGTGTGAATTACAGTGGTAACTAAGGAAATGAAAATGAGGCACAAACCGAACTGACATTACTCAGGAAGGAAAAAACCAGCAACTGCAGACAAACTCTATATGGAGACTAAGAAGAAACAGTTTAATGGTTTATGAAATACTGTTTGAATTACACTTGAGTAGTGACAACACAAAACATTTTAATACTAAAAAGATACTAGTAGGATTTAGCCTTTTAAATCATTGTAAATCAGGTATGTAAGTAATATTTTAAAAACCAGCTCTGAAACCCTCAAACATCTATAAAATGAGGTAAATAAGAACTCTTGCTTTAATAGCTGCACAAGTATAAAGCATTTAGGATAGTGGCTTGAGGAGAGTAAGCATGCAATACATGCTCACTAGTGGTGGTATTATTATTACCTGTGAACCACATGCAAACCAACTGATGTGTCTCAACTCAGATTTCTCATCTACAAGAACAGAATACACACGTATCTTGAGAATCCAACCAGATGTGTGCAAACACCTTCACCAGTAATTCTCAACTTTCCCTTTATCTCCCTGCCAGTATAGCTGATGGTTTCAATTCACTTATCAATAATCATAGTTTTTCAGTGAAGTTATTCTCACAGTGAGGAAAAGAAAAACCACTCTAAATTCTTGTCCAACATAGTGGACATGAGTTTGAACAAAATCCCGGAGACGGTGAAGGACACAAAAACCCAGCGAGCTGCAGTCCATGGGGTCACAAAGAGTCGGGCATGATTGAGTGATTGAACAACACATAATAAAAGAGATGTATCTAATGACTAATATGGCAAAACTGATTTTATCAGCAGTGATACCACATGGACTGTCAGCTTTCAGATGTTAAAGAGGTATCGACATGGTTATGTACCTTCCAGTGTCTTAAGTGTGCTTTGACTTTGAAAATTCACAAAAAGTTGGTAATCATGGAACGTAAAATATCAAACTTTCACATTTGCATTTTCTGGGCTATTTCTAAGGATTCTTAGTGGGGAACAAAAAAGTCTTATGCATTTGTGATTTATACTTTTAAAATATGGGTAAAGTACTGAAACAAAATATCCTACTCTTACTACAAGCTCTTACTATCTGCTTGATATGCTGTTTCTGTAAAACTACACGTAAAGGGGCCATATGGCCTCTAACAATCGCTTATGATTACTAATAAACAAAATCCCAAATCTAAACAATACATGAGCCCAGCTGCTTTTGCTTAAATGTACTTTCAGACTGAAATAATATTTGTTCTACATATTCAGTTAAAAACTTACTAATCCTTAAACGTATTTTATTTTCCAAAAGCAGTATAAGATTTTTCCACCATATCAAAACTAAACAGTCACAAGAAACGAGTGTGGGATAAAACGGTAGAAGTCTCTTCCTAAATATAAATTAGATTCCATTTAAAGAGAAAAGCATGTCCATTTAAAAAAACAAGTGGAACACTTTAAAATGCATCTTTAAAAGGCAGTGTAGCACAATAATTTTAAGGCCTGATTTAAAGCCCTAAACTACTTGGGTCCAAATCTCAGATGTATCACTGTGTGAACACTTCTTCAAGCCTATCTGGGGAAACTCTTATTCTGGCCGGTGTGAACTGGCACACATTCACATTCTGGTACCCTAGAATCGCGGCGATGAGGAACTAAATACTTCAACAACACCTAGCACAGTGTCTTTTAAATGTAATATCATAGGTCATAGCCTGACAATTCTTATCATACTTACATCCAAGCAAGACTAGTAACAGTCACAAAATTATTTTCTAAAACATCTATTTAATACTTTGTATGTGCTAATGAAAAAAGGCGGTATGATTTAGGAAACAATCTGAATGTCACTAAGTAGATGCTAAAGCTCTGGATCTGCTCAGCCAAATGGGGTACATTAATCTTGGCTTCATTAACAACTTACAAGTGATTTAAAAACTTATGAAAAGGATTAAATAAGGGAAAGCTACTTTCCTCAATTTTAAGCAATTAAAATGTGAAAAATATGCTTTAACATCCCTACTTCTGTTATGTTCATCAATTGACCAACACTAAAAAACACTTTTGCTTTCTGGTTTCATTTGATGCAAGTGATATAACATATATCTTATTTTAGAGGTAAACACTTTGATACAATTAAAGCTAACAGTAAAGGTAATATAAAAACTTCTTGGCAAGCACACACTAAACAATTTGAGTTCATATTGATTAATAGTTTCCATTTACATTATTAACTGATTGTCTGATTTAAGATTATTTTGTTAGTGTGAATCAAAGTTGCAAAAACATAAGGGACTATATAAAATAAAGATTTCTAAGTAAAACAGTAGGAAAGGAAAGCTCTAATTGAAATTAAAGCCTCCTCTATCAAAAAAAACTTGATTGGTCCAATTCCTCTGCAGTTTGAGACAAAAACATCACACATGGCTATATGGCTACATTTTTAAATGACTATAAATGAAAGTTACTCTTCAAAGTTACCGTAAATCTACTAATTTTATTAGAGTTTATACAAAAATGACATGCAAGATTTAATCTATAAAGGAAGTTTTGAACATACTTGAACATAAAAATTAGTGGAACTGATTGGTAGATGAATAACATTTAATAAAATAAGGGACTACAGCAGTGGTTTTGGTGACTTATAGTCATTTATTTATTTATTTACAATAAATCTATTTTAAAAGAAATCACCTAAGAGAGTACATAATCCACAACACGTATTTGTATGTTTGCACACTTACTTATTTAACTATCATTCCCTTCAGTAGGTTCTTCCATCCCTGATATACTTAATGCAATGTATTTTAAACAAATTTTCCTTTTATTTTATTAGAAGAAACTACCATGTACCTAAAAATTAAGTTGTCTTTCATTCATCCAAAGCAAACAGTTCTAGTTCCTTTACTCTTTTCCTACAGTTTCTAAATTCTAATAGTGTTGTTCATAGTTTTCTGAATCTCTCCCTGGAGCTAAACACAGATCAGGAAACAGCACAAAAGATCACGCCTTCTAAGACAGATAGGTGTTACTTTTATACCCAACCTTTTTAAGAAGTGTATCTCTTTTACATCAATTTTGACATTTTTGTCACTATAAAATTTAATACCAAACATATCATAAGGTTTGTTACTCATCTCAGACACATGTAGCTTATTTTCATCTCTAGAAAGTTAGCTTCCAGATAAAAATCATCCACTATTTACAAATAAACAGAAATTCTAGTAGCCACATAGAAGCAAATCTTTATCCTTGGCCAGGTGTTAGCATTAATTACCAGAGTAGTAAGAGGCCGTCCTTATCTGCAAAGTACTCACAACCTAATTAATGATCTTTACTTATTTGAATGTATTTGACTATAACAAGAAATGTTAGTATTAAAATTTCAAGAATAAACTCATGGTAAACCTATCATTTTTTCTTAACAGTGCAATCAGTCTTTTCAAGATGGTAATATACATATGCCAAGACGATGTTTCATTTGTATATGGCCCATTTCAGCTATTAAAAAACAAACAGAATTTTCTCAAACACCCATAAATGACTAATCCAAGGCTTTTTTAAGACTTTAAAAAGAGAAACAACTGTTTAACAAGTTTTACTGAGTACCAGAAACATGAACCCAAGCTACAACTAAACCATTAAATATTCTTTACCAATTCTGTACTCACGAACACTTTATCAAATTCATACTTAACAAATTACTCTCCTTAAAATTCTGAATCAAACTTTCGCTAATTCCTTTTTTGATAGGTTTCACCTGCTAATTCCAAGTCAACTGGCTCACATATAAACCAAATTAGTTTCTGGAGCATCCCGGTACCATCTTTTCCTGCATTTTTTTTCCTTCAAATGAGAGGGGAAATCAATTGTGAGGATAAAAATTTGCACATTCTGCTGTTACTTAAATGTCTGGGCCTCAGTTTTCTTTTCTTTAAGATGGAAGCACTGAAACGACTCAAATTTATGAACTTCCTGTATTTACTCTTATAAATATCAACAGATCTTTAAAATGATTTACAGAAACTTTGTCAAAAATAAAAAGGCTAAACTTTAAAGTTTAATGGTCACAATATCCATACTGCTTTGATCATCCTTTATGGTTAACACCACCAATTATTACTCAGTATATCAAAACCACAACATTAACAAGGAGTAATATACACATAAATAATATCTATATATTAAATTAAATAGCATCACCAATCCAATGAACATGAGTTAGAGCAAACTCCAGGAGACAGTGAAGGACAGGGAAGCTTGCTGCACTACAGTCCATGGGGTCACAAAGAGTCAGACACAACTTAGCGACTGAACATCAACAAATATATTAAATTGTAGATTTGTATTTCATGAAAATCCACATTTACCTTTGTATAAGGTAGTATTAGGCAAGGTAAATTAAGAATGTTAAAATGTCCTTTAACAAACAATAGGAAGTAAGGACTGATTTCATCTTTAACAATTCACAGGAAAAGGTAAACAAAAATGTCCTAGGAAATGTCCAATTTCCCCACAGTAATAAACATCATAGGAACCCTCTGGTATGAACAAGAATGATTACTAAACCATATTTTTTGCTGCAATCCAACAAGTATATGTTTACACTCTCAGGGATTTTTAATCATATAAAACATACAGTGCAGCCTAACAAAATAAGAAAAAGTACCAAGACTTAGACCAAAGTATTTAAATTCAAGTCCCAAGTCTGCCATCTACTAGCTTACTTGACAGTGATTCTAGCTTACTTGACAATGATTCTAATACCACAGCATTTTAACAGAAATGGTGGTGATAAGAAGGTAACTAAAATTTGATGTTATCTCAAGGCAGAAAATCTTGTAGATTATTTCACTGAATCAGGATAAACCCCTAAATGAAATTATTCTGTCCATTTTGTAGAGGAAATCATTGAGATGCAATGTAAATTAACTTTCCTCAAAGTCACACTGAAAGCTAAGTGGTGGAAAGGCTAACCTAACTTGAGTCTAAATCTGACGCTCCTTCCACTAAGCCATATTGAGGAAATGAAAAAACACGCTTGCGTATTATACACAACTGTTACGGTGACGATGGAAAAGTGAAAATAACTTTTATCATAATAAAGAAGCACATGATCCTTCCTAATGAAACAGAGCACTTTAGCTTACATATTCACATACTGAAGTTATTCTGAATACCACTTGATATGGCCCACAAATATTAAAATCTACAAATCCTTTCTTCGACATTTTAAGTATATCCTTTGGTATTTTATAAGTTTGAATGTTAGCAAGTGACTGAAGCTTCAAGTGGACTTATCTGCTTCTTGCAGGCCTACGTTATCCTTCCAATAAGAGGGAAGGGCTGCACTTCTAAGAGAAACGCTGCCGGCGTCTACCAAGCCTCCACTAAAGCACAAGACCACGTGGTACCACTCAGAAGCCTAAGGTTCAGTACTGCTCGCCCTCCTTTTGACAAGGAACTAGGTTCCTCTCTCTTAAGTGGCGCCCTGACACATGCCACCTGTGTAGTAGGAACCGCAAACATCCTGCAGCCGGCCTCCCGGAAGAAGACGAGAATCAGAATAGGGGAACTTGGATGTCGACAAGGCAGGGAAAGGAAATGACTAAAGAAGTGAAGCGGGTGAGATCGGGATCAGCCGCGGGGCCAGGACCTGTCAAACATTAAGAGACTCACACCGAACGAGAGTCACCTATCGTTCGGGAAGGCCTGAAGTGGGAGCGGCACCACTAGAGGAAGAAGGACGAGGAGAACCGCACGAGCCGCCGCCGCCGCTCCCCGCAAGCCCTTCAGCAACGCCTCGACGAGCCATGAACCGTGGCCCTCATTTCGGGTCCAATCTTTGCCCCAACCTTTCGGAAGCGGCCAAAATCCTGCTGCCTGAGGCAGCCGCCGCCGGACCTGCCCGCACCTGTCACCAGCGAGACACCAGCCCGCAGTTCCCACCGAGTTCCCCACCACCCTCGGGCAACCGCAGCCACCTCAACCTCTTTCCCTCACCAGGTGTCCCCTTTCCGGAGCGAGGTTTTGAGCAGCGTCGCGATGTCAGACCGCTGGATGTCCAGATCTGCCGCTCCGCCTTCCGCCATCTTCTTCCACTAGCGGTAGCGGAGGCGGCAGCGACGGCGGCGGCACGCCCCAGAGCATTGTGGGAATGGCGTCCCGCGGCCCCGCCCAGTCGGCAGGTCGAAACCAAAAGAGACGTAAGGGTGGGGGGGGTGCGCCTCCGGACCGGCGTTGGCCCCGGGCGGAGTGAGTGCGCCGCCGGGGTCGGCTGCCTCGCGTCGGCCCCCGCCCGTCCAGCAGCTCGCCTCGGCCTCCTACGGCCCGGGAACGCCTGGTTTTAACTCTCGTCTGTGGGGCCTGGATCCTGTCTCACTTGAGCGGTGCCACCGCCCTGCCCATGCTGACTTCTGCCTTTCCCTCCGTCTTTCCCACAGACGCCTGAAAAACCTTATTTGCGCATTCACTCACACTTGAGGGTGGGGCGGCGCGGGGGGCGTGGGGACGGCTAGAATATGGCAGAAAAATTTTAACAGGTCTGTGAGTCGAGTCTTTCCGTGGCGAGCCCCAGAACCTAAACTCGGTGAAGATGGGACCAAATCTAGCAACCCGAAACCGAACGCCTAGCCGCAGTGCTCTTTCTGGGCTCTTTCTGGCGCTCCTAGTCCTGCTGTAGGCGGAGACCTTTTATAGGCTCTTTGTGACGCCTCCCCAGGCACACCCAGATAGCTGAGCTGCAGGGAGAAACATGTTCCAGTTCCTCGGTGAACAAGGTGTAAAATATGTACCGAATAGTGCCAGGTACTAAAATAAAGGAGCGAAAACAGGCGAGAAACCCATTCTCCTAGACACTATGAAGTGACATTCCTAGCCACACCTTCCCATGGTGTGTGCACCTGAAAGAAGGTAATACTAGCTATTATTTGAAGCCGATGATGTTAAAAATGGGAAAATCGAGTCTCACAAATCAAATGCCAAGGTCACACAGTAAACTTGCCTTGGAGAGGCAAGTTTATAATCCAGCTTCACAGGCACACTGGCTCGCTGTCCGGTATAGTACACTAATTACCACTCCTTACGAAAGCCTAAACTAACATAGAAACCAGGCTGCACTAATTCATTTAAAACAAAAAACAACACCTTTGTACACCTAGTGCTGCCTGACGTATAAGAACGACCTAAATATGTGTTTCAGAATTGAATTGTGGCAAAACCGCGTAAGTAATTCCAAGCATGATGTCCAGCGATTTGACTGTAAGATAACTTGATGTGAAAAGTCTAAAAGATGGATAGGAATTCCTGCCTGATCTCTCTTCTTTACTCATTTTCAGCCTCTACGCTAACTCATTTGGTGGGAATGCAGAAAATGGGTGTAATATACTGACGAGTGTTGAACCCTTCCAAGTCAGGGTAGGATAATTTGTATCAGCATTGAGATTGCTTATTTTCTTTGAAATAATACTGTTTTGTCTTTTTGTATCATCCTTGATTTGAAAGTCTGAAAACAGCTTCCAGTTCCTTGCTATTTCTTATACTATTTGACTTTTGACAAGTTAAAAATTAGTTTAACGATGAGTACTATCAAAGGGTTAAGTTTCCCTCCTTTCCCAAACCTAAACTCTGAAAGAGAACTAAGTAAGTTTTCAGAAAGAGATCACTGGATGTGGGAAGAATAATGGAGTCATATGAACGAACATGAGTTCAAACCGCATGTTCATACCTCAACCTCTAGCGGCAAAGCATTTAGCTATTGTTTAATCATTAAATTGAGAAAGATAATACCTGTGTTAAAGAATTTTTATGAAGATTAAGAAAAACAATGTATGTGTAGTACCTGGGACACAGTAGCCAATCAGTAAACGCTAATATTCTCTATTGACGGGATCATTTGTAATAGTGTGTTAATGGTATCTCAATAAGGTCGTTGGGAAAAAAAGTTACAGGTTTTGAAGACAAAGATCCTCTCCCTCATTTTATAAACACAACAACTGAGAAGTGACGCCTCATGCATACTCTGCTATCCAGTTTGGGTTGTCTTTTTTTTTTTTTTCCCAAAGAAAGGGCATTTCTGATATGTTGAAGTCTGTATCCATGCAACAAAATGAAGTAACATTTTATTTGTTTGCACCATGTTCAAGGCAATGAGTTAACTGGATATAGATGTGTCAGTTCAATGTCAATTTGAATTATAAGTCAGATTGATGAGGTCATTTTGTACACCTAACTAGTTGCCTTCAGAGTCAAGGAAGAAAGAGTCACAGTATTTTATTTAACAAGCACTTACACAGTGCCAAATCAGGTCCTAAATGCTTTAAAGTGTTATCTTGAGTCTCATAACAATTCTATGAGGCAAGTATTTTTACTCCTCTCACTAGGTAGATATGGACTTCCCTTGTGGCTCAGATGGTAAAGCGACTGCCTACAATGCAGGAGACCAGGGTTCAATCCCTGGGTCAGGAAGATCTCCTGGAGAAGGAAATGGCAACCCACTCCAGTATTTTTGCCTGGGAAATCCCATGGACGGAGGAGTCTGACTCTTTGCGACCCCATGGACTGTAGCCTACCACGCTCCTCCGTCCATGGGATTTTCCAGGCAAGAGTACTGGAGTGGGTTGCCATTACCTTCTCAAGAGGATCTTCCCGACCCTGGAGTGGGTTACCATTTCCTTCCTGACCCTGGAGTGGGTTGCCATTTCTTTCTCCAGAGAATCTTCCCGACCCAGGGATCGAATCCTGATCTCCCATATTGTAGGCAGACGCTTTACCGTCTGAGCCACCAGAGAAGTCTATCAGGCCAAAGTCCATGGGGTCCCAAAGAGTCCTACTCAACTGAGTGACATCACTCACTCATTCACTAGGGAGATAAGGAATTGAGGCAAGCGGCAGAACTCAGATTTGAAACCAAGTCAGTCTAGTCCCAGCATCTAGAAGGTTTGGGTAAATTTTTATTTTTCTACTGGCCTTTATGATCTTGATAATAGCAATCAGTTGATTGCTATAGTTAGTAAGCTTAAATTAGTAAGCAGGTTTACAAATTTATGGAAATTGTGCTTGTCATACTTCTACCCTCAGTTATGAACAGAAATAAGATACTGTTTATAAATACTAAATAGGTTAAGGTTCACTACTGAATATCTTTTTTCTCTACTGAATAATTAGATAATTGATGAGAAATGTTACTTTCCTTTGACTCACACAGATAACTGAACCAGGTGTTACATCGGCTTATTTGGAATAAGTGTCTTCGTTGATGCTTCCCTTAGTTAACTTTATAAAAAATGTACTATTTTCTTGGTGATTGCCGTTACCTTCTCAGACTCTGCACCTTTCTTACCCATTACAAATTTAACCTAGGACTTTGAATAGGGAAAAGGGGTGTCTGAGTACTTTAGATTTTAAGCTTGATATGAATCAAGTGTGCTTTACCTAAAAGCAGGATTCCCTCATCTTCAAATAATTCCCTCTCTGCTTACTGATGTTTAAGTGATCTCTTTCAGAAAGGTTATTGTATTCAACAATTAAAAGGTAGGACTTCAAATGGCAACAATTTGGAAGAGAGGAAGTCTTAAAACTAAGGTGTCAAATGAGTGCTTGATAGACCTCAGATGGACCAGAGAAAGAAGAAAAAGAACTGCATCTTTAAATAGAGTTGAATGCAAGAACGTACAAAGAATTCAAAGAGGAACATTGAATACTTCACAATTTTGTTTGGTGTTGGCTACACGAGCCTAAGGAAAAATCTGCTAGAATCAGCACATCCCCTGAAGGAACAGTGATTGATGACCTAGCTGTCTTTATTTCTCAGCTGTTCCTATCTCAGGGTCTCCAGGAACCGCTGCTTCACCTTTCCCTTCTTCCTTGTCCTTCCTGTACAGTCATTCCTTTTGATAACTCCCCACTCCCCATGCCTGTTCAGCTCTCTAAACCCTTCAGTCTTTTCCCTTTTGTAACTTTATAACTCCATTTTCCCCTCCACTAGCTCTCTGAGCAGCTAAAAGGCAGTGGAAAGGAAGGGGAGTAGTGCAAACACCAAAACAGCATGTAGTAATATGCTTAATCTGTTAATGATATTTTGAAATTTGAGATATGAATAAAAACTGTAAGTGCCACGATGCAGCTTTTAAAACTTAAAAAACCCACAGTCTTCTTATTTCAGATAAATGTTATGTTCTGATAAAGAAAAAGTAGTGAAATGAATACAGTGTCTTACACAAAGGGCCAGTGTACTTGGATTTTTGACTCTGGCTCGCTGCCACTGACTAGCTGGATCACCTTGGCCAAGTTATTTAATCTCTGTGAACATTGTTTTTTTTTCATTAAAAATAAGGTGATTAGACTCTTCTGGGGCTGAAACTCAAATGCTTGCAAGGATTCGATAATAGCTAATGTAAATGGGTGAAGCAAAACTGTTGTTAAGAAGGTGAGGAGTTGTGGGAACTCTAATGAAAGATCTGCCCTAACTAAAGTTATTTAAATAAAAAAAGAGAACAAACAAAATTATACCTTCTACCCTAAAGAATGTAGGAAGTTTAATTTTAACATCAGTGTGAAGTCTGCCAATGGATTATTCGGAGCTGCTACTTTAAAGTCTCTGTTTTGGAAGCATAACCAAAATGCTGTGAAAGCTGGCACTACTCTGGAGGTTGATGTCAATCTTTGGTAGATACTAAATGATCAGAGAACTAAACTGAGTTAAATCAATGAACAAATCAAATAGTCTTATAGATCTAGAATTATAGCAAAAAAAATTCTTAAGAGATGAGGGGGAGGGAGGTGGGAGAGGGGTTCAGGATGGGGAACACACGTAAATCCATGGCTGATTCATGTCAATGTACGGCAAAAACCACTGCAATATTGTAAAATAATTAGTCTCCAACTAATAAAAATAATTGGGGGGAAAAAAAGGATAGTATATTCTGTAGGTCCTAGATATTTCAAAATGAAATGTACCTGTATAGAGCAAAACACTTCCAAGAAAAGAGTTCGGTTATCCCATCCAAAAGAGTGGTTGGTGGTGGTTTAGTCATTAAAGTCGTTTGCAAGTCTTTGTGACCCCATGATGGTAGCCTGCCAGGATCCTCTGTTCATGGGATTTCCCAGGCAAGAGAGCTGGAGTGGGTTGCAATTTCGTTCTCCAGGGGATCCTTCCCATTGAGGGATCAAACTTGGGTCTCCTGCTTGGCAGGTGGATTCTTTACCGCTGAGCCACCTGGAAAGACATCCAACAAAGAGTGATATAGATTAAATCAAGGTTAACAGGAGGGAAATCTGCCCATTTTATTTTTTCTTTATTTGTCGCTTATATTTATTGACATATTAAAGGTTAAATGTGTTATATCTATAAATAGACTTCAAGGTTCATAAATGACCACTTCATGAAAAAATAGATATGTTAAACAGTCTCTGAGTCCTTTTCCCAAGCTTCATAATAGTAGATGGATTTTAGAAAGCTACATCATTTCAAACATGCTGATATTTTGTTTTAAAAGACAAGTTAAATTAAACAAAATATTGATCTTAACATTATATACTTGATCATTCTTATTTTATATCAGTTTTGTGTAAGAGTTTAAACATGTTTTCTTTTATGCCCATGTATCTTAGAAATCTAAGCATCCAAAGTGAGGTAGAAACTTGTGTAATGATACAGTGATTCTGCAAGTATATAAATTCCAGAGAGATTAACTTTGTTTCCTCCCAAGAGAAGATCGAATTATTCAGATTTTCTGTTTGGACAATCCTTCTCTTCATTTTGGCTTAGATAGCAAAAAGATTTAAACTGCTGACAGAGAGTTTTAGAACAATATATTTTATAATAGCAGGTCTTAAAGAGTGCATCTATATTCTGGGATTGATGCAAACTTTGCCATGAGGCATTTTTTCATAATGTTGTCTTCCCGGTATGTCTAAGCAATAGGGAAACTATAGACCATATGAAAGGTTTCGTCAAGTTAGAAGACATCAACAGTGAAGGTAAAACAAGTCAGGTGATTTAATGAAAATATTTACTATCGATTTTTGCTCTTAGCCAGGATGCTTCTCTCTAGGCGTTTTTGAACTGTCATCCGTTGTGCATTTCTAAAACTATTAGTGGTCCAAGACGACTATGTAACACACGGAAAGTAATTTGTATAGCATGAGGGATTCTTGATATGTACCGGAAATAACAATATACCTCCACATATAACTTGATTTACTTAATGTTTATGGAAATTTAATACAATATAGAGGGAACATTATATGTTTTAGAATTAGAAAGACCTATATTTGAATGCCCCACTCTGCTACTTACCAGCTTTGTGATACTGGAAACTTTTGTTTCCTCATCTGTGAAATGAGAAGAATAGACTATAACATTGAGTCAAAAAGAGCATGAAGTAATGAATGTAAAACTCATCATAGAGCTTAAAATATAGTAGCAATTCTTATTGACGAACTGTCTATCCCTCTTAGACTGGAGCATCTACTAAATGTCTAAAAAAATTCATTAAGATCACAAAGTTGCTATGCAGTAGTATAAACATATTAAAATTAGCAGTATCCCATGTCAAAGAAACCCAATCATCACAGGGGCTAAGATGGATAATATTGAAAGTTCAACTTTACTCTCAGTCTTTTCTGTGAAGGTGTTCTTAAGACTAAAACAGTGTACTTGGAAGCCAATAGTGGAATAATATACAAAAATATTTTCGTATGCATGGGAATCTCCTCTAATTATACACATAATAGATCAAATACATGTGTTATAGTCATCTTGGCTTCCCTGGTAGCTCAAATGGTAAAGAATATGTCCCCTGCGTGGGAGACCTGGGTTTGATCCCTGGTTGGGAAGATCCCCTGGAGAAGGGCATGGCAATCCACTCCAGTATCTTGCCTGGAGAATTCCAAGGACAGAGGAGCCTGGTGGGCTCCAGTCCATGGAGTTGAAAAGAGTCAGACAAGACTGAGTGACTAACTCTTTCACCTTCGCTAGTCATCTTACCTGTGGACTAAGATAGACAACGCAGAAGAACGTGTAGTGGCTTGATGTCCATGTCGTAATCCTGGAACTTGTGAATATGTTGCCATGTGTGGCACCATGGCAGAAGGGACTGTCAATTTGATTAAGGTTGAGGACCCAGAGATGGGGAGATTATCTTCCATTATCACGTTGGACCCAAGCTAATCACGTGAATCCTTAGAACTTGAGACCCTTTTCTGGCTGTGGTGGGAGGTAGATATGACAATGCAGGAACAGCTTTGAAGATGGAATGAAGGGACCACAAGCCAAGGAATGTAGATGGCTCCTAGAGGCTGGAAAAGGCAAGGAAATGAAGCCTCCAGAAAGGAACGCTGCATTGATAATGGTTTTATTTTAGCTCAGTGAAAACTGTATTCCGTTTCTAACCTACAGAAGTGTTACACAAAACTTGTGTACTGTTTGAAGCCACTAAGTTTGTGGTGACTTGTTATAGTAGCAATAGAAAACTAATACAGATCAGTGGGAAAGCAATCTATCTGGAGGAAATAAAAGCAATGCAAAGTATTTTCAGACCTAAAATTGGCAACTGTATCCACCTATTATAGTACTACCCAGATATGTTAGATCATGGGTCTCATAATAAATTGGTCTCAATAAGATTTATTCACTGTACTGCTGGTTCACGAAAGTATGGAAGATATTTTTAGCAATGAACTATAAAAGTGACTTCCCTGATGTCTCAGTGGTAAAGAATCTTCCTGCAATGCAGGAGACTGCCTGCAAAACAGGAGATGTGGGTTTGATCCCTGGGTCAGGAAGACTCCCTGGAGAAGAAAATGGCAACCCACTCTAGTATTCTTGCCTGGGAAATCCCATGGACAGAGGAGCCTGACAGGTTACAGTCCATTGGGTTGCAAGAGTCAGACACGGTTAAACCACCACCACCAATATAAAAGTGACACAATATAGAAAGTCATAGCCACACTAAAGTCTTTGGTGATTATGAGATTATTTTAACTTTTTAGGCAATGTGGCCAAAATCTTAACATCAAATTTTAATAAATATTCATCAAGAATGAGGACCTGGAGCTTGAGAATTATGCTGATTACATTTCCACTGGGTCAGATATAAGCCATGGATAGATGACAGTAGATACAAACAGCTTCTAGACCAGTTGTAATAGATTTAATTATTGTCATACGATGCAGGAGAAATGCTATAAAGATTCACTAATAGAGACTCTGAAACAGTTCAGGGAAGCAAGAGCAACAGTGAAGCCAACATCATGAATTACACTCAGAGGGAGCAGTAGAAATGAATTAGGAGTGGAGCTGTAAATACATATGAGCTGGGTGATACATATAACTGCTAGCTAACGTAGAGCACAAATCAACACTTTTATCAAAACTTGGTTTCCTTCCTCCTACCCTCCTTCCCTTCCTGCCTGTTCGTCTTCCTTCTGATCTCCCAGGGTATTTGGTACAGGTCTATGCGGACAATGGTTCCTGGATAAATACTTACTGAATGTAATGGCTTTGCAGGCAAGCTAAAACTAAGAAGAAAGCCCATGTCCACTGACTACGTAAAGTGGTTAATGGAAAACAGAAGCAGATCAAGGTAAGGAGGAAAGTACCTTGTTTTTAACAGAGCAAGAGCTGAGTGGTTTTAAGTCATGGCCTTTAGACTCTAATCCTCCTTTTGAATGGCTCAGGGATTGTAAATGGTGCTATGCAGCAAGCTTCTTTTAGCCCTTTCAGAGAAAAAATGAATTTCAAGATTTTTTGTCTTGAAGTGGAAGTAAAAGAAATGTGGGAAATTAAAAGACAGTTCCAAACTGTCAGACTTCCAAAGTAAAGGATGTTTTCTCCACATTCTTCTACTGTTTAACAAGGTTTGCATTTGTAATCTCTCTCTTCACATATTGCATAAATGAATTCAGAAGACAAATAATAACTTATAAAGATGTGAATACTTTTTTAAAATTTATTTTTAATTGGAGGATAATTGCTTATCGTGTTGTGTTGGTTTTTGCTGTACAACAGCGCTCATCAGCTATAAGTATACATATATCTTCTCCCTCTTGAGACTCCCTCCCCCACTTCCCGCCTCTCTAGGTGTGAATACTTATTATTTATTTTCGACCCTGCCGCATGGCTTGCAGGATCTTCATTTCGCCATCCAGGGATCAATCCCATAGTAGAGGCACGTAGTCTTAACCACTAGACCACCAGAAAAATCCCATGAATACTTTTTTCCAAGTCTGAAAGAGCTTTACATTAAAGAGAGTAAATTAGCTCTTTTAAAATATAGAAAGACTCATCCAAGGGAAATGATAATTCACTGGAAAGGAAATTTTACCCAACAATGATTTTATTAAGTATTTGCTATCATGATAAGGAAGAACACTTATGATGAAATCAACTTAGGAATTAGGTGTTCCTTTAAAAGCTATAGAAATACTATTATCTGATTAACAGTAGACTTGGGCACCTCAAATTAAATTTTAGGCCTTCCCCTTCTAAAAGCAGCTCTTAAGTTAAGGAGCAAGGAATCTAAGAGAATTCAGCTCTTCATCTGAACTTCAGAAAGGGATAATAGAGCTCATTTGGAATTTGCTCTTCCTCTCCACCGCCAAAGGTATGTTACGTATCCAGTGGACTGTTAATGGCTGGAGGGTTAAAAAGGAAAAATAATTTCGGCCTCAGGTAGTATTCCTGAAAGTGTGGCCTGTGAATCAGCTATATCACAAACAAGGTGCATTTAAAAATGTGGATTATTAGGCCAAACTCCAGATGAATCAGAGTCTCTCTTTAGTACTCTTGCCTGGAAAATCCCATGGACGGAGGAGCCTGGTAGGCTGCAGTCCATGAGGTCCAGCCGAGTCGACATGACTGAGCGACTTCACTTTCACTTTTCACTGTCATGCATTGGAGAAGGAAATGGCAACCCACTCCAGTGTTCCTGCCTGGAGAATCCCAGGGATGGTGGAGCCTGGTGGGCTGCCGTCTATGGGGTCACACAGAGTCAGACACGACTGATGCGACTCAGCAGCAGCAGCAGCAGCAACAGTGTAAAGAGAGAGGTTGGCTTCTGAATTAATTTTGCCCAAATACAGGCAATGACCTTGTGATAAGGGCACATTTTTTTCTAGTTGTAAGGCTGGATTGTCAGTTCTTGATAGAACAATTTCCATCTCTAGCCCTCTAGGAATATTTAGTCTCAGTAAATTAAATAAACGAACTCTAGTATAACTCTCACATACTGTAACAGGCATCACTTCTCCTAGGATGTTTTTTCTTCTTAAAAATTATGACAATTTCTTTAATAAAGATGCTGGCTTGTATCAGTGGACTGATATTATACTCAATAATTTCTTCTATTTGATGTCTCTATATTAATCATTTATAGTCCATTGGGCTTCTTTTTTTATTAGATAAATCATATTTCAGTTAAAACACAATAAACTAAGAATTGTGTATCCAACTGATGATAAATATTTTTAGTAAGTGGGCTTCCCAGATGGATCAGTGGTGAAGAATCTTCCTGCCAATGAAGTAGACACGGGATATGTGAGTTCGAGCCCTGGGTTGGGAAGATCCCCTGCAGGAGGAAATGGAAACCCAATCCAGTATTCCTACCTGGGAAATCCCAGAGACAGAGGATCCTGGTGGGCTACATACAGTCCATGGGGTTGCAAAGAGTCAGACACGAGTGAGCAACTGAGCATGTATTTTTAGTAAGCAATGTAAAAGTAATTTATTTTTATGTTAAAAATATAACCTATACAAATAGATCTAATTTAGATTTGTTAAGCCTGGTTACCAATGGCTAAATATAAATGTAATACAAGTATATGCTATGTCATACAGATTTTCAAAATATATTGTATATTATATTTATATATGTGTATATACTTAGATAATGTTTAAGCAGAGGGAATGAAGTACTTGTATAAAGAGTGTGCCATATATTATACATGTGTATACCACATATTTATCTATGATAACTTAAATGTGTGATAATTTGCAGACTGTATGTAAAACCTGTTTGCTTCAGATTTGTAAGGATCATAGTCTTTATTAGTGCATTTAAAGATCATCACACTAGAAAATCTTATTAAAAATGGAGCTTATTTTGAAAACACTGAAAAGAGGAAAAGATCTTTTTGTAGGCTGCTATCATACTCAGACTTCTGTGTATGTAAGAAGAAGGTGTGAGATATGTAAAAGTGGCACATTATTGGGTACCTCTCAAACTGGAAAATCAGGAGGTCAGAACTAGGAATCTGATGTGTTAAAGGCCCCATAGATGATTTTATGAAGTTAAATAGTCCTTTGAGAAATCTCAATTATATAGAGGAGACCACAACATATGTTAAAAATGAAAGCGTCAGTAATTATTCTTTTTAGTTCCAAACATTCTGCATTTTGTATTGTGGCAGTGGACACCCACCCCGATCCAACCTCACCCTACCCCCAGATGAGTTCAGAATCATTTTTTCTTCCTGGACCCATGTCTTTTCAATGAGTACAACATGCCTAGGGAGCAGCTTAGGGATGCATGGGACTGAAAACATGGCTTCCTTGAAAAGTACTGAAAGTGCCTATGTATTGATTTATACAACTAACTGTTTAGGACTCACACTTTGACAGGTAAAGATAATACAACAAGAGATTCAAAAGCGTCTCGAATAAGTAAATTTTATACAACACAGACAGATGATGGCAATATGATGACGGTTTTTAAAATAACTAAAAAAGATTAAATATACTTAAATTTAAGAGCAAAACATCAAGACAAATGCTATTTAGAGATACATTTCCCCTAATTGGAAACAGAAACGAAAGGCTTGGGTTAGCTATAACTAGGATTTTTTTTATTTGGGAATTATTGCCAAATAATTCAAGTCTTTACTAACAGTTTATAGTTGTTATAATCTCCTTTACTTACAATTATAGTCGAATATTTTCCTGTTTAAAATCAGGGTTTCAGATTTGTCACCTTGATTTAATTTAGCCTCAAGTGTCTATAATAAATATTAAGGAGAAAAACTCTCATTCACTTTCAGTACCTCAAATAGTAAAATACAAACTCTTGAAAGGAAACTTAAAGAGCAAACTATTCGAGAAAGAGAAGTAAATATTATGGAATAGTATTTACAGTGGTTGATATACATGAAGGAAGCTCCTGGGAACACTAAACAAGTTCTTGACTCTTGAGCTGACAAATGAGGAGGAAACAATCTGTGAAAATCTCCATTTGTAGAGTCAAAAATCAAATGTTCTTAGAATTCAATGGACCTAGCAATCATCTCATTTTATCCTTACCTTTTGGATGAACAGTTTAATAAGTGAGGTTGTGACCTTCCAAGGTCATAAGCCTAGTGAAAGAGTAGGGTTAAGACTAGCAGCCAGTGCTATCCAAAAGTCTACAAGCAATAAATGCTGGAGAGGGTGTGGAGAAAAGGGAACCCTCTTACACTGTTGGTGGGAATGCAAACTAGTACAGCCGCTATGGAAAACAGTGTGGAGATTTCTTAAAAAACTGGAAATAGAACTTCCATATGACCCAGCAATCCCACTTCTGGGCATACACACTGAGGAAACCAGATCTGAAAGAGACACGTGCACCCCAATGTTCATGGCAGCACTGTTTATAATAGCCAGGACATGGAAGCAACCTAGATGCCAATCAGCAGACGAATGGATAAGGAAGCTGTGGTACATATACACCATGGAATATTACTCAGCCGTTAAAAAGAATTCATTTGAATCAGTCCTAATGAGATGGATGAAACTGGAGCCCCTTATACAGAGTGAAGTAAGCCAGAAAGATAAAGAACATTACAGCATACTAACACATATATATGGAATTTAGAAAAATGGTAACGATAACCCTATATGCAAAACAGAAAAAGAGACACAGAAATACAGAACAGACTTTTGAACTCTGTGGGAGAAGGTGAGGGTGGGATGTTTTGAAAGAACAGCATGTATATTATCTATGGTGAAACAGATCACCAGCCCAGGTGGGATGCATGAGACAAGTGCTCCAGCCTGGTGCACTGGGAAGACCCAGAGGAATTGGGTGGAGAGGGAGGTGGGAGGGGGGATCGGGATGGGGAATACGTGTAAATCTATGGCTGATTCATATCAATGTATGACAAAACCCACTGAAATGTTGTGAAGTGATTGGCCTCCAACTAATAAAAAAAAAAAAAAGACTAGCAGCCAGATAACCTGTTACTTCATTACTTTTGCATAATGTCACACTAATTCAGTAAGTCACTATATGTATTAGTGATATTGGGCATTCTTAATATAACAGGATTTTCTACTAAATTGGAAACTGTGTATGCCAAAAGTCATAGTACTCCCTATGGCAGAGATTGCTTATGGTCTCCAAACACATACTCTCCTTTTCTTCCATAGCAACAGATGTTTTGGCTGAACACATGGCTACACAATCAGACACTCTGAATGTGTTTTCTTTTTAAAAACCACTTTGAGATATAACTCCATGTGCCGTATCTGACTCCTTTGAAGTGTGCCATCTAATGTTTTTTAGTATATTCACAGAGTTGTCGTTATTGCCACAATCAATATTAGAATATTGTCATTACCCTCCCTCAAACTCCACACCCCTGGGCTGTCACCCCAAAGCCCTCAGCCCCTCAGCCCCCAGTAGTCGTGAATCTCCTTTGTATATGCTGTGTGCTATGCCGAGTCTCTCAGTCATGTCCACTCTTTGCAACCCCATGGACTGTAGCCCGCCAGGTTCCTCTGTCCATGGGGATTCTCCAGGCAACAATACTGGAGTGGGTGGCCGCGCCCTCCTCCAGGGGATCTTCCCAATCCAGGGATCGAACCCAGGTCTCCCACATTGCGCACAGATTCTTTACTGTCTGAGCCACCAGGGAAGTTACTCTCTGTATAGATTTGCCTTTTTGGACCTTCCGTTTAAATAGAATCACACAATACAGCTCCCTGTGACTGGCCTCTTTGATGTTGCATACCGTTTTCAAGATTCATCCATCCTGTAGCATGTATCCATGCACCATTTCTTTCTACTGAATAATAATAATTCTATTGTGTAGATATACCACATTTACTTTCATCTACTCATCGTTGATGGACATTTAGGATGTTCTCACTTTTGGACTACTGTGAATAATGTTGCTGTGAATCTGGTGTAAAATTGTTTGTGTGGATGGATATTTTCACTTTTGGGAGGTGTATACCTAGGAGTGGGATTGCTAGGTCAAATGGTCACTCTCTGGGTCTAGTCATTTGAAGAACAGGCAGACTGTTTTCCAAAGTGACTGCACCATTTTACATTGCCACTAGCAGTCTCTGAGAGTCCCGATTTCTACAACTCTTAGAAACCCTTGTTATTATCTGTCTTTTTGACTATAGGCATTCTGCTGTGTGTAAAGTAATATCTCATTGTGGTTTTGATTTGCATTTCCCTGATGGCTAATGATGTTGACATCTTTTATTTTTTTTGCTTATTGACCCTTTTCATATCTTCTTTGGATAAATATCTATTCACATCCCCTGCCCATTTTATACTTGGATTATTTATCTTTTTTATTATTGAGTTGTAAACGTCCTTTAGATATTTTAGATACTAGATCTTTATTAGATAGACAATTCTTCTCAGAGTCTTATAGCTTGGATCTCACATTTAGTCTTTGATCCATTTTGAGTTGAGTTTTGTATGTGATGTGAGGCATGGGTCTAATTTAACCCTTTTACATGTGGCAATTCCAGCACTACTAGTTAAAAATATTATTCTTTCCTCCATTTGTCTTGGAACCTTTTTGAAAGTTAACTAACCAGAGCTACATAGACTCTCAGTTCTATTTCATTCACCTCTATGTTTATCCTTATGGCAGTATCACACTGTTTTGATTACTCTAGCTTTGCAATATGCTGTGAAATTTAGAAGTGTGAGTTCTTCAACTTTGTTCTTCTCTCTTAGGATTGTTTGTCTATTCTGAGATTCTTGAAATTCCATAAGAATATTAGAATTAGTTTCTCAATTTTTGTAGAGTAGTCGTCTGGGATTTTGATAAAGATTGCCGAATTTGTAGATCAATTTGATGAGTAATGCCCGTCTTAACAATGTTGTCTCTCAATTTATGAACAAGTGAACACACCATGGTTACTTAATCTCCCTTGCTAATACATGTGGTCATGTTCTAGGTTGTGGTCAATAGAACGTGAGCTAAAATAATGTGTGAAATGTCTTATTCATGCTTGTATAAGGAAGGATCATGTTTATCACTCCCCCATTCCTATCATTCCTTTCTGGTGGCTAAAAATTGGAGATGATAGTGAGAGCTAAAGTTCCCATGTTTTCTGTAAACTGGAGTCAATCTCCTGCCTCTCATTATTACAAGGACTTTAATCCCATCCCGAGGGCCCCACTTTTATGACCCAGCCTATCTCTAATCACTTCCTAAAGGTCCCACTTCCAAATACCATCACACTGGGGATTAGAGCTTCAATATTTGAATTTGGGGAGGTGATGGTACACAATAACATTCAGTCCATAGCATTCTGGCACTGGCTTTCCCAAATTTATATCCTTCTCACAGGCAAAATACATTCACTCTATCTGAACAGCCCCCAAAGTCTTGCCTCTTTCCAGGATTAGCTCTAAAGGCAAAGTCTCATCCAAGTCACATGTGGGTGAGACTCCTGGTGTGATTCATCCCAAGGCAAAAATTCCTCTGGAGCTGTGAACCTGTGTAGCCAGACAAGTTTTGCACTTGCGCAATTCAATGTGAGATAGGTATAGGTTAGATGTTTTCATTCTCAATGGGAGAAGTGTGAGAGAAGGAAGGGTGTGGGTCCCAACAAGTTAGACTCTAGCAAGACAATTCCCATTGGATCTTAAGGTTAGAGAATAGTCTTGATTAGATTCTCAAATCTTGATTAGATTCGCAAAATACGCAGTCTACACCTCAGCTCTGACATCGGGCGTCATGCCTCCATAGCTCCAGGCTGTCTCACTCTGGCTTCCCGTGATGGCTGTCTAGCCTGTTGAAAGTGTGGTGGTGGCCCTGATGATCTCTGAGTCACCCCCAGGGTCATTCTTCTCTTATCTTGAAAAATAGCACCTGTTCACAGCCAAACAGCATTATGGTTTGGGTGGTTTAGGGTCTAAAAACTCTGACAGCTTTCTTTGGTTTTGTCCCCTCTCCATTCCTTTCAGTTCAAACTGGCAGGGCTGCTGGGGTGGTTGATTAGATCTATGATTCACACCCATGTTAAACTCCTAATTGAATGGTCAGTCAGCCATACCCTTAGCATTCTCTTATGAATACACTTTATTTGTGTGTGTGTGTGTGTGGGCAGGGTCAGAATTTTCCAAATATTTAAGTTCTAGTTCCTTTTTGCTCAATAGTTCTGTCTTCAATTTAAACCTGTCTTATATGCAATCAGACGATCCAAGCTACTCCTACTTCTTCACACTTTGTTTAGAAATCTCAGCTAAAAATCCAGTGTCATTTGCAACTTATACCTTCCACTTGACATTAGAACACAAACACAAGTCAGCCAAATTCTTGGCCATTTTTTAACAAGGAAAGCCTTTCCTCCGGTTTCCAATAGTCTGTTCCTCATTTCTATCTGAGATTTCATCAGAATGACCTTTACCATCCACATTTCTACTGACATTCTGTTCATGATTATGTATTTTCTAAGAAGGTGGATGCTTTCTCTCTAGTTCTCCTCTTTCCTTTCTGAGCTCTCACCAACATCACATTTAGCATTCCTTTATGACAATATGAGCTTTTTCTGCCAGGCACTTCAAAATTCTTCCAGCCTCTTCCCATCATCCAGTTACAAAGCTGGTCCACATTGTTAGGTATTTGTTACAGCAGCATCCTTCTTCTTAGTACCAGTTTCTTTATTAGTCAAGATCCTTCAAAGAAACAGAACTAATAGAACATATATCTCATATATATATATATATATATATATTTGTATCTGTATATATATCCCACATATATGTATCCTATATACACACAAATATATAGGTCACACATGAACATATATAGGATACACACACACACACACACACACACACACACACACACACACACACACACGTGTGTGTATTGGCTTAAGCAGTTATAGAAGCTGAGAAGTCCTGTGTTCTTCTGTCTGGAAGCTGGAGGCTAGGATAGCCTTGGTATAAATTCCAGTCTGAGTTTGAAGACCTGAGAACCTGCAGAAGGTGCAGATTGTGTAAGTCTCAGTCCAAAGACAGTTGGTGATTGATGGCTGAATTCAAGCAGTTAGTCAGGGTGAGAGAGCCATCTCATGTTTCCTCCTTTATGTTGGTAAGGGCACAAATCCCATCATGAGGACCCCACTCTCATAACCTAATGTAATCCTAATTGCCCTCCAAAGACCCCACTTCTAAATAGCATGGCACTGGGGATTAGGGCTTCAAAATATGAATTGGTGTTGGGCACCACATTCAGGTAACAACAACAGGTCAAATTACAAATAAGATGTAAATAAAGAAACAACTCAGAAATTGGATCCTTTTAAACTTTATTTTTTATTGAAGTATAGTTGATTTATGATATAATATTAGTTTCAGGTATACAACATATTGATTTAATATTTTTATATATTATGTTCCATTTAAAGTTATTATAAAATAATGTATATATTTCCCTATATTGTATAATATATCTGTATTGTTTATTTATTTTATACACAGGAGTTTGTATCTTTTAATCTCCTGCATGCATGCCAAGTCACTTCAGTCGTGTCTAGCTCTTTGTGACCCCATGGGCTATAGCCCACCAGGTTCCTCTGTCCATGGAATTCTCTAAGCAGGAGTACTGGAGTGGCTTGCCATGCCCTCCTCAAGTGGATCTTTCTGACCCAGGGATCAAACTCGTGTCTTCTGCAGCTCCTGCATTGCAGGCAGATTCTTTACCACTAAATCACCAGGGAAGCCCCCTTAATCCCTAACCCCCTTCCCCCAAATTGAATTCTTTATCTGAGAAAAATCTCCCTATATTACTTGACTTTTGCTGTGTAGCCAATCATCCAAACACTTGGTGGCATACAGGGTATAACCTTTCATTTATTTCTTGCAAGTCTCTTGCTTCTACGGAGAAGGCAATGGCACCCCACTCCAGTACTCTTGCCTGGAAAATCCCATGGACAGAGGAGCCTGGTGGGCTGCAGACCATGGGGTCGAGAAGAGTTGGACACGACTGAGTGACTTCACTTTCACTTTTCACTTTCATGCATTGGAGAAGGCAATGGCACCCCACTCCAGTACTCTTGCCTGGAGAATCCCAGGGACGGTGGAGCCTGGTGGGCTGCCGTCTATGGGGTCACACAGAGTCGGACACGACTGAAGTGACTTAGCAGCAGCATTGTTACTAAGGTTTGAGAAATCTTATTTAAACTCAGCTGACTTCGGCTCTAGCCAAAGTTGGGTCTAAGTATGCCCTACATTTCTGTTATCATAAGAATCAGTATACCTGAGGCATATTCTTCTGATGTGAAAAGCTGGAATGCAAGAAAGAAATCTTAGTCATGTAAGCACATTGCAAGCCTCTGGTATTGTCGTGCCTATTAACATTCATTTGGCCAAAGGACATTATAATATATATATATAATATATATAACATATATAGCCAAACTCCAAATTAAATAAGGGCAAAAAATCCTCCTCTTCAGAGGAGGAAGGGGACAAATGACTCTCTGTTGAACAATGTTTTAAATCTAATCTACTACAGTCTTTTTTTACAGTCACAAATATTCATTCATCAACCATATGTAATATACACTCTCTTTCATTTCAAGACACCCCCAAAGTCTCATTCAAGCATGACATCAGATTTAAAGTTTAGGAACACATGCATTTTTAGAGTATCTCTTTGTGATTCAAAGACCTAGAAACTTATAGGATAAAGTATCTGCTCTCAAATATTCAACATATGATGGTGGAAAAAGGAAAGGATAACTATAAAAGACACTTCCATTTGAAAAGGAGAAGAATGAGATATAGATAGGAGTCACTGGCTCATACCAATTTTAAAATCCTGCTAGACAAGTATTTCCAAATACCTCCACCTTGGGGAGGCGTAATGTTCCTTGGTGAACATCATTCCCATCCATGCTTCTTCGTGGCTCTTTGCTCTGTCCTCTGGTGAGGTGGAAGGATCTTTGTTTATTTATTTATTTTATACTCCTCCCTAGTCACTTCTGAAGAGGGCTCTTCTTGGTGGCTAAGATGCTTTCACGGTCTGGTCCCTGCTTGTAGAAAGTTGGGGCCTAAAGTTCTTTTTATATCTGTTGAGCCTCAGCTTCTTTTAGTTCAGACCTGTGGTGCCTTTTGCTAGAAACTGTTTGCTTTCAGAAACAGTCATGGATTTCCTTTTTATTGATTCCTTCATACCAAAAGGCTCACCCACAGTTCTTTTTGAGGTATGATCATCTTACTTTATAGACTTACTTGGAAATACTTTGGGTACTGTCAAGACTTTGTTGAACCATATCCTTTATCTTTATAGATCCCTTCCCTGGTGGCTCAGATGATAAAGAATCTGCCTGCAATGCAGGAGACCTGGCTTCGATCCCTGGGTCAGGAAGATCCCCTGGAGAAGGAAATGGCAAACCACTCCAGTATTCTTGCCTGAAGAATTCCATGGACAGAGGAGCCTGGTTGGCTAGTCTATGGGGTCGCAAAGAATTGGACATGACTGAGTGACTAACACTTTCACTTTCTATCCAAGTGAAAAGATTTAGTAGGTAACACGTGTAGTAGACACCTACTACCTAAACTCATCTCTATGGCTGCATGATGGACACCTAATGACTAGTTTTCGACAAAAGGAGAAGTTTGAGCTTTATTTATGAATGATTCAAATCAGTATGTGGGTGAAAGTCAAGGAAAGGGTGGTATCTGCCCTACAGATCTGTTCATAAGTGGGTTTAAAAAAAAACGAGACCAGGATAAACTCTCTCAATGAGCAGAATTTTGGTTGGTACACCTAGTCATCCATTTTGCATAGAAAGACAAGTTTGTTCAGGGACCTGAAAAGAGAAATATTGTTAATTTGAGGGCCAGGAAGTCTGAGGTAAAGTTATATGGATGGACCTAGGGAGATGGGCAAAAGTGTCAAGAGTTTTATATTGTATGTGAGCACCAGCCATAAAACATATGCCATAGAATAGGTATTGAAACAGACTGAATGACTCAAACAGTTGACATCACATAGCCTCTATCCTCAGAGCTGTAACAATGAACACATGAATATCATAGCCACAGTTGCAGCCATGATGGCTATACAAGGGGACTGCCGCACAGTCTCCTATTTATCAAGACTGATCTAGCTGTTACTGCTGCCAAACATCCAACTTATTGGGAACAGAGATCAATAGTGAGCCTGTAATATGGAATCATCCCTAAAGGAGAAACAAATGGTGTCATGTTAAATACATTGGACCCTAATTCTGGAAAAGGCAATAATTTATCTTGACTACAATTTATATTAAAGATATTAATTTTCCTTTCCTGCCAGCAGTATCTCAAACATCTCCACTATCACAGGGCTTACAGAAGGTTTGGTGTTATTCCCAGATGGCACTAGTGGTAAAGAACTCACATGTCAGTGCAGGTTAGACATAAGACACATGGTTCAATCCCTGGGTCGGGAAGATCCCCTGGAGAAGGGAATGGTGATCCACTTCATTATTCTTGCCTGGAGAATCCCATGGGCAGAGGAGCCTGGCGGGCTACAGTTCATACGGTCACACAGAGTCGGAAACGACTGAAGTGACTTAGCATGGCACATGATATACCAAACAAAAGGCTACCATCTCTAGGAGATGCTCCATCCCAGAGAAAATCCAGTATGTAATGACTAGTTCAGTATAGTTCAGTGGCTCAGTCATGTCCAAGTCTTTGTGACCCCATGGACTGCAGCATGCCAGGCTTCCCTGCCCATCACCAACTCCCGGGGCTTGCTCAAACCAATATCCATCGAATTGGTGATGCCATCCAACCATCTCATTCTCTGTCGTCCCCTTCTCCTCCTGCCTTCAATCTTTCCCAGCCATAGGGTCTTTCCTAATGAGTCAGATCTTTGCATCAGGTGGCCAAAGTATTGCAGTTTCAGCTTCAGTATCAGTTCTTCCAGTCAATATTCAGGACTGTTTTCCTTTAGGATGGACTGATTGGATCTCCTTGCAGTCCAAGGGACTCTCAAAAGTCTTCTCCAACACCACAGTTCAAAAGCATCAATTCTTCAGCACTCAGCTTTCTTTATAGTCCAACTCACATCCATACATGACTACTGGGAAAACCATAGCCTCGACTAGATGAATCTTTGTTGGCAAAGTAATGTCTCTGCTTTTTAATATGCTGCCTAGGTTGGTCATACCTTTCCTTCCAAGGAAAGGTCTTTTAATTTCATGGCTGCAGTCACCATCTGCAGTGATTTTTGGAGCCCCCCAAAATAAAGTCTGCTACTGTTTCCACTGTTTCCCAATCTATTTGCTATGAAGTGATGAGACCAGATGCCATGATATTAGTTTTCTGAATATTGAGTTTTAAGCCAACTTTTTCCACTCTCTCCTTTCACTTTCATCAAGAAGCTCTTCATTTCCTCTTCACTTTCTACCATAAGGGTGGTGTCATCTGCATATCTGAGGTGATTGATATTTCTCCCAGCAATCTTGATTCCAGCTTGTGCTTCATCCAGCCTGGCATTTCCCATGATGTATTCTGCATATAAGTTAAATAAGCAGGGTGACAATATGCAGCCTTGATGTACTACTTTCCCGATTTGGGACCAGTCTGTTGTTCCATGTCCAGTTCTAACTGTTTCTGCTTGACTTGCATTCAGATTTCTCAGGAGGCAGGTCAGGTGGTCTGATGTTCCCATCAGTTTAAGAATTTTCCACATTTTGTTGTAATCCACACAGTCAAAGGCTTTGGTGTAGTCAATAAAACAGAAGTTTTTCTGGACTTCTCTTGCTTTTTCTTTGATCCAGTGGATGTTGGCCATTTGATCTCTGGTTCCTCTGCTTCTCTAAATCCAGCTTGAACATCTGGAAGTTCATGGTTCAGGTACTATTGAAGCCTAGGTTGGAGAATTTTGAGCATTAATTTACTAGCATGTGAGATGAGTGGAATTGTATGGTAGTTTGAACAATTCTTTGGCATTGACTTTCTTTGGGATTGGAAAGAAAACTGACCTTTCCAGTCCCTTGGCCACTGCTGAGTTTTTCAAGTTTGCTGGAATATTGAGTGCAGCATTTTAACAGCATCATCCTTTCGGATTTGAAATAGCTCAACTGGAATTCCATCACCTTCACTAGCTTTGTTCGTAGTGATGCTTCCTAAGGCCCACTTGACTTCACATTCCAAGATGTCTGGCTCTAGGTGAGTGATCACACCATCATGGTTATCTGGGTCTTTGAGATCTTTTTTGTATAGTTATTCTGTGTATTCTTGCCACCCCTTCTTAATATCTGCTTCTGTTTGGTCCATATCATTTCTGTCCTTTACTGTGCCCATCTTTGCATGAAATATTCCCTTGGTATCTCTAATATTTTTTAAAGAGACCTCTAATCTTTCCATTCCATTGTTTTCCTTTATTTCTTTGCATTGATCACTGTGGAAGGCTTTCTTATCTCTCCTTGCTATTTTTTGGAACTCTGCATTCAAATGGGAATATATTTCCTTTTCTCCTTTGCCTTTAACTTGTCTTCTTTTCTCAGCTATTTGTAAGCTGTCCTCAGACAATCATTTTGCCTTTTTCCATTTCTTTTTCTTGGGGATGGTCTTGATCCCTGCCTGCTGTACAATGTCATGAACCTCTGTCCATACTTCTTCAGGCACTCTATCAGATCTTAACCCTTAAATCTGTTTATCACTTCACTTACAATCAAAATCGTAAGGGATTTGATTTAGGTCATACCTGAATGGCCTAGTGGTTTGCCCCACTTTCTTCAAGTTAAGCCTGAATTTGGCAATAAGGAGCTCATGGTCTGAGCCACAGTAGCTCCTAGTCTTGTTTTTGCTGACTGTATAGAGCTTCTCTACCTTTGACTGCAAAGAACAGAATCAGTCTGATTTCACTGTTGACCATCTGGTGACGTCCATGTGTAGAGTCGTCTCTTGTGTTGTTGGAAGAGGGTGTTTGCTATGACCAGTGTGTTCTCTCGGCAAAACTTTGTTAGCCTTTGCCCTGCTTCATTCTGTACTCCAAGGCCAAATTTGTCTGTTACTCCAGGTATCTCTTGACTTCCTACTTTTGCATTCCAGTTCCCTATGATGAAAAAGACATCTTTTCTTGGCATTATTTCTAGAAGGTCTTGTAGGTCATCATAGAACCATTCAACTTCAGCTTCTTCAGCATTGGTGGTTGGGGCATATACTTTGATTACTGTGATATTGAATGGTTTGCCTTGGGAATGAACAGAGATCATGCTATCATTTTTGAGATTGCACCCCAAGTACTGCATTTCGAACTCTTTTGTTGACTAGGAGGGCTATTCTATTTCTTCAAAAGGATTCTTGCCCACAGTAGTAGATATAATGGTCATCTGAATTAAATTCACCCATTCCAGTCCACTTTAATTCACTGATTCCTAAAATGTCGATGTTCACCCTTGCCATCTCCTGTTTGACCACTTCCAATTTACCTTAATTCATGGACCTAACATTCCAGGTTCCTATGCAATATGGTTCTTTGCAGCATTGGATTTTACTTCCATCACCAGTCACATTTACAACTGGGCATTGTTTTTGCTTTGGCTCTGCCTCTTCATTGTTTCTGGAGTTATTTCTCCACTCTTCTCCAGTAGCATATTGGGCACCTACTGACCTGGGGGGTTCATCTGTCATTGTCCTAATTTTGTCTTTTAATACTGTTCACGGGGTTCTCAAGGCAAGAATACTGAAGTGGCTTGCCATTCTCTTCTCCAGTGGACCACATTTTGTCAGAATTCTGCATCATGATCCGTCTGTCTTATGTGGTCCTACACAGCATGGCTCATAGTTTCGTTGAGTTAGACAAGGCTGTGATCCATGTGATCAGTTTGGTTAGTTTTCTGTGATTGTGACTTTCTTTCTGTCTGCCCTCTGATGCATTAGGATAAGAGGCTTATGGAAGCTTCCTGATGGGAGAGACTGACTGTGGGGAAACTGGGTCTTGTTCTGATGGCCAGGGCCATGTTCTGTAAATCTTTAATCCAATTTTCTTTTGATGGACAGGGCTTTGTTCTCTCCTGGTTGTTTGGCCTGAGGCCAAACTATGGTAGGGGTAATGAAGGTAATGGTGAATTTCTTTAGAGATTTTGTGTTTATCCCAGGTCAAGTATCACTGGCAATAGATTAGACTTGCTTCTTTCTTCTCTGAAGTTGGGATTTAGTGATAAACAATTTCTGTTTTAATACTGTAAGTTTCATAATTTCTGGACTCTACTTTTTCCTCAACTCTATAATTCAGGCAGTTGCTTTAAAGTTCACCTCTTTCTCTTTGTAATTTTTAAAGAAGATTTCTTTATTTATTTTGTATATTGATGGCTGTGCTGGGTCTTTGTTGCTGTGCATGGGCTTTCTCTTGTGGCGATCAGGGGCTCCTCTCTCTAGTTGTGGTGCACAGGCTTCTCATTGCTGTGGTTTTCTCTGTTGCAGAGCACTGGCTCTAGGCAGATGAGCTCCATAATTGTGGCTCATGCGCGTATTTGTTCTGTGGCATGTGGGATCATCCTGGGCCTGGGATCAAACCTGTGTCCCCTGGATTGGCAGGTGAATTCTTCACCACTGAGCCACCAGGGAAGCATGAGTTCATCTCTTTCTTATGCTGTTACAAGTGGCAGCTAGCAGCCCACTTTTTAACATTCTGCTTTTGAATCATCTCACCTAATTTCACAAGTTTATTAAATACATGTTCTGCCTCCCATGGTATTGCAGGTGACAATTGCCACTACATAACAATGCTGCCATTTCCCAACTCTCCAGTGACAATTACATCTTTGCCTGCTGCCCATTCCCAAGGTTAGTGCTGCATAATTTAGGTTTTTGTTACAGCAGCACTTTAAATACCAAGTTTTGTATCTGTCCAATTTCTCTGCCTTTCAAAACACCCCCAATCCTAGTAATGCACAGTAATCTGCATGTATTTCATATCCTGCACTTGTGAGTGGGATGGAGTTTGGCTGATGTCGGCGGGACTCAGATGGTCTCCAAACTGCAGACTGGGTCTAAGCCTGCTTCACAAATATCTCATCTTCAAGGTAGACCTGTCCTCATGCAAAAAACAGAAGACCAAGAGACAAGTCCAACTATGCAAGCCCACATCAGTAGCAGAAAAGTGTATTCCTCATGTAGGGCTAGGGAAAGGCAGTGATCATTTGCTGAAAAATCCTCTACCTACTATATTACTGGAATGTAAAATAGATAAGTTATGGAAAAATGAAAGAATAATTATTTAATGGAGAATGGACAAAACTGAACATTTGTCTAATAAGAATTCCAGAATGAAAAATAACCAGTATTAAAAGAGAAATGATGATAATTTTTTTTTCCAGAAACAGAGTCTTCAGATTCAAAACTTAAAATGAACTTTATGTAAGTAAAGTGAGTGTCCAGGAGTCTCCAGCAGAGGTGTGGTTCAGTGGTGGCCTGCTGCAGGGTTGGGGGTACTGAATGTAGCAGTACATGCATGGGATCTTTTGAAGGAGGTTGCCATTATCTTTATTACTTCCACCATAGTTTGGCCCCAGGTACATCTGGTACCATCACTTCATGGCAAATAGATGGAGAAACAGTGGAAACAATGGCAGACTTTATTTTGGGGGGCTGCAAAATCATTGCAGATGGTGGCTGCAGTCATGAAATTAAAAGACGCTTACTCCTTGGAAGGAAAGTTATGCCCAACCTAGAGAGCATATTAAAAAGCAGAGACATTATTTTGCCAACAAAGGTTCATCAGGTCTAGGCTATAGTTTTTCCAGTAGTCATGTATGGATGTGAGAGTTGGACTATAAAGAAAGCTGAGCACAGAAGAATTGATGCTTTTGAACTGTGATGTTGGAGAAGACTTTTGAGAGTCCCTTGGACTGCAAGGAGATCAAACCAGTCCATCCTAAAGGAAAGCAGTCCTGAATGTTCATTGGAAGGACTGATGTTGAAGCTGAAACTCCAATACTTTGGCCACCTGATGCGAAGAGCTGACTCACTGGAAGAGACCCTGATGCTGGGAAAGATTGAAGACAAGAGGAGAAGGGGGCGACAGAAGATGAGATGATTGGATGACATCACCGACTCAATGGACATGAGTTTGAGTAAACTCCGGGAGTTGGTGATGGACAGGGAAGCCTGGCATGCTGCAGTCCACGGGGTCACAAAAAGTCAGACAGGACTGAACTGAACTGAACTGAAATAGCAGGGAGGGAACACAGCTCCACCCATCAACAGAAAATCAGACTAAGATTTACTGAGCATGGCCCCACCCATTAGAACAGGAACCAGTTTCCCCCTCAGTCAGTCTCTCCCATCAGGAAGCTTCCATAAGCCTCTTATCCTTATCCATCAGAGGGACAGACAGACTGAAAACCACAACCACAGAAAACTAAACAATCTAATCACATGGACCATACATAGCCTTGTCTAACTCAATGAAACTATGACCCATGTCGTGTAGGGCTACCCAAGATGGATGGGTCATGGTAGAGAGTTCTGAAAAAATGTGGCCCACTGGAAAAGGGAATGGCAAACCACTTCAGTATTCTTGCCTTGAGAACCCCATGAACAGTATTAAAAGGCAAAAAGATAGGACACTGAAAGATGAACTCCGCAGATTGATAGGTGCCAAATATTCTACTGGAGATCAGTGGAGAAATAACTTCAGAAAGAATGAAGAGACAGAGCCAAAGCAAAAATAACACCCAGTTGTGGCTGTGACTGATGAGGGAAGCAAGGTCTGATGCTATAAAGGGCAATATTGTATAGGAACCTGGAATGTTAGGTCCATGAATCAAGGCAAATTGGAAGTGGTCAAACAGGAGATGGCAAGAGTAAATGTCGACATTTTAGGAATCAGCCAACTAAAATGGACTGGAATGGGTGAATTTAACTCAGATGACCATTATATATATATACTATTGTGGGCAAGAATCCCTTAGAAGAAATGGAGTAGCCATCATAGTCAACAAAAGAGTCCAAAATGCAGTACTTGGATACAATCTCAAAAATGACAGACTGGTCTCTGTTCGTTTCCAAGGCAAATCATTCAATATCACAATAATCCAATTCTATGCCCCGACCAGTAATGGTGAAGAAGCTGAAGTTGAATGGTTCTATGAAGACCTATAACACTTTCTAGAACCTACACCCAAAAAAGATGTCCTTTTCATTATAGGGGAATGGAATGCAAAAGTAGGAAGTCAAGAAGCACCTGGAGTAACAGGCAAATTTGGCCTTGGGGTACAGAATGAAGCAGTGCAAAGGTTAATAGAGCTTTGCCAAGAGAATGCACTGGTCATAGCAACCACCCTCTTCCAACAACACAAGAGATGACTCTACACATGGACGTCACCAGATTGTCAACAGTGAAATCAGACTGATTATATTCTTTGCAGCCAAAGGTGGAAAAGCTCTATACAGTCAGCAAAAACAAGACGCGGAGTTGGCTCAGATCAGCTCCTCATTGTCAAATTCAGACTTAAATTGAAGAAAGTAGAAAAAACCACTAGACCATTCACGTATGACCTAAATCAAATCCCTTACGATTATGCAGCGGAAGTGAGAAATACATTTAAGGGACTAGACCTGATAGACATAGTGCCTGATGAACTATGGATGGAGGTTCATGACATTGTACTAGATACAGGGATCAAGACCATCCCTAAGAAAAAGAAATGCATAAAAGCAAAATGGCTGTCTGAGGAGGCCTTACAAATAACTATGAAAAGAAGAGAAGTGAAAAGCAAAGGAGAAAAGGAAAGATATTCCCATTTGAATGCAGAGTTCCAAAAGAATAGCAAGGAGAGATAAGAAAGCCTTCCACAGTGATCAGTGCAAGAAATAGAGAAAACAGTAGAATGGGAAAGATTAAGATCTCTTCAAGAAAATTAGAGATACCAAGCGAACATTTCATGCAAAGATGGTCTCAATAAAGGACAGAAAAGGTATGGACCTAACAGAAGCAGAAGATATTAAGAAAAGGTGGCAAGAATACACAGAAGAACTGTACAAAAAAGATCTTCACGACCTAGATAATAACGATGGTGTGATCACTCACCGAGAGCCAGACATGCTGGAATGTGAAGTCAAGTGGGCCTTAGGAAGCATCACTATGAACTAAATTAGTGGAGGTGATGGAATTCCAGTTGTGCTATTTCAAATCCTAAAAGATGATGCTGTAAAATCATGTGCCTCACTTAATATGCCAGCAAATTAAAACTGTTGGAAAACTCAACAGTGGCCATGGGACTGGAAAAGTCCATTTTCATTCCAATCCCAAAGAATGCTTAAACTACCGCACAATTGCACTCATCTCACACACTAGTAAAGTAATGCTCAAAATTCTCCAAGCCAGGCTTCAGCAATACTTGAACCATGAACTTCCAGATGTTCAAGCTGGTTTCAGAAAAGGCAGAGGAACCAGAGATCAAATTGTCAACATCCACTGGAACATCAAAAAAACAAGAGAGTTCCAGAAAAATATCTACTTCTGCTTTACTGACTACGCCAAAGCCTTTGACTGTGTGGATCACCACAAACTGTGGAAAATTCTGAAAGAGATGGGAATACCAGACCACCTGACCTGCCTCCTGAGAAATCTGTATGCACGTCAGGAAGCAACAGTTAGAACTGGATATGGAACCACAGACTGGTTTCAAATAGGAAAAGGAGTACGTCAAGGCTGTATACTGTCACGCTGCTTATTTACCTTATACGCAGAGTACATCATAAGAAACACTGGGCTGGAGGAAGCAGAAGCTGGAGTCAAGATTGCCGGGAGAAATATCAATCACCTCAGATATGCAGGTGACACCACCCTTACGGCAGAAAGTGAAAAACAACTAAAGAGCCTCTTGATGAAAGTGAAAGAGGAGAGTGAAAAAGTTGGCTTAAAGCTCAATATTCAGAAAACTAAGATCGTGGCCCATCACTTGATGGTAAATAGATTGGGAAACAGTGGAAACAGTAGCAGACTTTATTTTTGGGGGCTCCAAAATCACTGCAGATGGTGACTGCAGCCATGAAATTAAAAGACGATTGCTCCTTGGAAGGAAAGTTATGACCAACCTAGGCAGCATATTAAAAAGCAGAGACATTACTTTGCCAACAAAGATTCATCTAGTCAAGACTATGGTTTTCCCAGTAGTCATGTATGGATGTGAGAGTTGGACTATAAAGAAAGCTGAGTGCTGAAGAATTGATGCTTTTGAACTGTGATGTTGGAGAAGACTTTTGAGAGTCCCTTGGACTGCAAGGAGATCCAATCAGTCCATCCTAAAGGAAAAGAGTCCTGATATTGACTGGAAGAACATTACTGATCTGTACACTTAAAAATGGTTAAGACAGTAATTTTGTTTTGTATATATTGCAGTTAAAATAAAGAAGTTGAAATAATTTTAATAAGTACAATAAATGGTCTAAGTATTAGCAGTATCCATTAACTTTAGAACAAGTGTGTTAAAACTGTAAGGGTAACTATCATAAAAAAGGGGAAAAAATGTAAATTAAACCACTTCACTAGAAGGAAGACAAGGAGAACAGCAAGGAGATCAGCAACAATACCAAACAGGGAGAGATTAAAAGAAGCAGCAATGGAAAGCATAGCATATAGAAATCATAGCATATCTATGAATAGAAAGAAGGTGAAATATAATCACAGTAAATATGAGTAATTGTACTTGTTAAAAACCGGAGGCTTTATAGTACTTAAAAAATAAAACACCCTTAAGCAGTTTATAAGAATTATCTGAAACATGAAGACATATAGAAATGTTGAACATAAAATGATGGAAAATAATATGCCAGGAAAATACCAAAGAAATTTGGTTTTGCTGATATAACAAAACGTATTTTGGGTTGTCTTACCACCTATTATCAATCAAATTTCTATCAATATAGACTTTGAGGCAAGATAATTTTATTAGGAAAAAGTCACTATTTAATGATTAAAGTAACAGTTTACAAGGAAAATTTAACATCTGGAGTCTTGCTGTATCTAGAGGCATGATCTCAAAACATATAATGCAGAAAGTATAAAAAATTATAAGTAGAAATTGAGAAACTCTTTTAAAAGATGACAGAACAAGCAAAAATCAGTAATGGTAGAAAATATCAGGACATCTTAAGAAATTTGCTTGATCTAATAATCATATATAGACTCTTCTGGCCAACAATTAGAGAATACGGATTATTTCAAACAAGGGTAAGGAATTTATAGAAAGCAAGCAATACAAAGCCAGAAAGATTTCAGAAAATATCAAATAATCCATGTCATAAAGAGCTCCTTTTCTGAACAAAATTAGAACTCTAAAGAGAAAGATGGCCCCAAATACTATGTGTTTGGAAACTAAATGGTTCATGGCTAAAATATATCGAAATGGACACTGCATAGCATTTATAAAGTAATAACAATGAGAATAGTCTGATGCTAAAATAGAACCAAGAGTGACATGTAAGGTCTAAATACATAAATAAGAAAAAATGATAACTAGGGAGCTAGATTTTCATTTTTAAATGTTGAAAAAAGTGCAACAGAGTAAGTAACAGAAATGAATAAAATAGAAACAGAAAGAGTAAAAAAAAAAAAAAAAAAAAGCCAAAATCTGGTCCTTTGAAAAGGCAGGTATATTTTATAAAATGAGAAGAATGATGCCAGTGTGTAATGAATGTTAAATAATAGCTATAATCATTAAAAGAAGATTGCTACTGAGCCATCATCTTAGTTTTCTCGATTTATACCACGTAGTTAGGTTTTGCTGGTTCAAGTCTCTCACATTTAACCACACAATAAAACAACAAAAAAATCAGTCCATAAATGATAGCCTTTACAAATAATCATGAGTATATATTGTTGCTTGGTTTAATCGACTGCATAATGTTTTATAAAAATTACTTCATTTACTTGATAAACTGAAATGGCTATGGGGCTTGATTCCAGCCCAAAGGTACATGATATGCATTTATAAATATGTAATTAGGCAGCTCTTAAAGCCAAATTTGCTACTGCTACACTGCAAGTCCAGCATCATAAGTACTAAAGCGATTTCCTGCCACGCTTCCTTTATCAACTCTATTACTAAGGGGAGAAGCTTAGCATTCGAATGTAGTCTCTGTATGGAAGTATGTATTGGAGAATCAATAACCTGTGCATATCCTATATAATATTATCATACTATGTAAATATTTCACAAATAAGGGTGTTTTCATTTTCTTAATATCTTGAGTATCATAATATTTAAAAATATTAATAGCTTAAAATCTTAATAATTTTGCCTGTAGTTTTCAACACAATTTTATGTAAAACACAAAGTTGCTGTCTACTTTCCAGGTCAGTGACTCATTTAAAATGACTTTTAAATGAATATAACTTTTGGGCTTTCCCTGGTGGCTTAGATGGTAAAGAATTTACCTGCAGTGTAGGAGACCTGGATTCAATCCCTGGATGAGGAAGATCCCCGGAGAAGAGAATGGTTACCCACTCCAGTATTCTTGCCCAGAGAATTCCGTGGACAGAGAGAGGAGCCTGGCATGTTATGGTCCAGGGGGTCACAAAGAGTCGCTTTGGGGAAGAAACGTGCTTATTTTTAAATAAAAAGTTTTTGATTAGAGTTTTACAAATTGGTTAGTTATTAGAGCTTACATTCATATAGGGTATGTAAATTTCAATCTGTGTGAACTTTACTCCAATCAAAATATTGTTTCCTCAGATTAAGAGGACTTTGCTTTTTAATCTTTAGATGTATAAAGCTAAGTGTGTGTGAAATTCAATTTTAGAATTTGGGCAATTAAATTTTAAAATTTGAAATATTTGAAAAATATAGGAAATTACAGAAATAAAACATACATTGTAAAATGACCATAAAAAATCCTCAATAGTTAACATTTTATCATATTTGCTTTATCCTTTTAGAATACAGTGACTAAAACATTTAGAATAAATTGGAGTCATTGTCCCTCCAATCTAGTCCCATTTCCTTCCCCTTTACCTTGTAAATTCAGTGGGTCTTTTCATTCAAATTTTATGCTTGTGGATATGTAAAAATATATTTAGATAAAATTTAGAGTATAGTTTTATGTTTTAAGCTCTACTTAAATGAATTCATTCTGTATAAATCATTCTGCAACTGCTTTTTTTGGATGATGTTGTTTTTATAATCCACTATTTACACATACACACACACAGTTATGTAATTAGTGGGTTGCTTTTACTTGCTATATGATTTTCTGTCATTTAAACATAGCACATTTTAGTTACTTTCCGTCTGATGGACATTTCACATCTGGTCAGTATTTTGAATACATACCCTCTTATAAATATGTGTGAGAGCTTCTCTCGAGTATGTATCCAGAAATGGAAATATTGAATTTTGTAGTACCTTCATGTTAACCTCAATGCCCTTCATTTGCTTTTTTGCCAAAGTATTATATCCAAATAGTTAAAAATTCAATGGGCATTATAGAGTATAGCATAAAAATTGTAGTCCCCATTTCTGCCTTCTCTCATGCTTGTCCTTGGAAATCACCACTTTCAAGTGTTTTAAAAGTTTATTCTGATATTTACCCCATTATATATAATATGCACATGCTTTCATCATAAACATCTATTATCTTCTTGCTTTGGAACATAAATGCTTTATTTAGTTCATTCATAGCTTCTTATTCCTTTCTTCTATTTTTCTGTATAATTTTGTCTCAGTTTTTGATTATGAAACCTCTAATTGTGTCTGTATCTTTTGACTCCATAAATATTGATCACTCAGGAGCCATGTGTTAACACTGTGCTTTTGTTTCCTATTGTGTTCTTTTTTTCTGAAGCTGATAATTGCTTGATTTTTTAATTATCATTTTTCTTTGAAAATTTGAATAACATTTTCCCATAGCTCTAAAACCTCCATAGAATATATCTCAATCTAATTTTCATAATTTCCATCAGGCCTAAACTGTAAGACAATTATTCTATTGCCCCATCCCCGTGAAAACAACACTGGACTTATCTGATACCCTGCCAATCTGAATTGGTTGCATTCTCAGCTTTGATGTTCATTGTTATTTTGGAACTTTCTTTTGTCATCATTTTTGGAATTTTGTTTACTTTCTTTCTGTCTGTTTTCTGGAGCTGGAAAGAGGAAAGAGGAAGAGAAGCATCCCACTGCTCAGTATGAACTCTTTTCACCACTTTTTCATTTGCCTGGTAATCTTCAAACTGGTACCTCTCTGTTATTTCCAGAGAACAAACACTTATTTCCCTGTGGTGACTGGGGAAGTTGCCTGACTTCTTTGAGGATGAGGAATTGGGAGTTTTGTTACAAGCTGTATAGTTTTACAAGAAATATCTGTTTTCAGCTCCTCGGCATCACTGCCTCCAACTCTGGAGCCATTCAAGGGTTCTGAGGGCCAAGGCAGCTTGCTTTTATTTGCTTCTCCCAGTGTAGGCAAAAATGTTGTGTTTCTGTTTCTTGTTATTTGAGATAATTTCCAAATGGGGGAGCAGTCTGAAATGTTTTATGTTTTTTTTCTGCCATGGTATATTGCTTTTTCAGAGGACCCAGAAGTTAGATTTCCACATTCCTAATAACTACTGTGGCAGCAGTTGCTGGAACCAAATTAGGAATTCAACTGAAACATCAGTAAATTAGACTGAAATTAACCTGGAGAAAACTAGATAAAACGTCTGCATCAGTCAGGATAAGGACCTAGTGTTGTAAAATTAAATTGAATGCCAAAAGGAAAGGAAGGGGTAGCCCCTTTTCAAGATGACAAAGGTATTTTTGAGTCCTCCTTTCGAAAATTCCTTCAAAACAAAGAAAAATGAAACAGACTTTATCTCTAAAGAAACTTGGAGACATTTGTATCTCTGAACCACAGTAAATGAAGCCAAAAAGGAAGTAGGTCAGATCTTACATCCTTACAACAGAAGTATCAATGTGAGGCAAGTTTGCATGATCTGACCCCAATCTAGTGTCTCTTTTGTCACTTTCTTGTGAGCATGCTAAGTCATTTCAGCTGTGTCCGACTTTTTGCAACCCTATGGACTGTAGCCCGCCAGGCTACTCTGTCCGTGGGATTCTCCAGGCAAGAATACTGGAGTAGGTAGCCATTCCCTTCACCAGGGGATCTTCCCGACCCAGGGATCGAACCCACGTCTCTTACGTCTTCTGCATTGGCAGGCAGGTTCTTTACCACTAGTGCCATCTGGGAAGCCCTTAACACTTTCTTACCTGTATCTTATGTTTAAACAGAAACAGGTCCTTCAGTTTCCTAGACTATATTTACATTTCATATCTTCTTCTTATGTAGGACGCATGCTATTCTCTCTGCATAAAATAATGGTTCTCAACCTTGGCTTGTGTGTGTGTGTCAGGAGGGGATGTTGAAAATGAAATATTCTCCTAGTGAGCTAGTGTTCACGTAACATTAAAAACCATGGGACTGGAATGTCCTCACAATACCTTTTCTCTTCTGCCCTCAGACTTTTCTGTAGCAAAACTCTACTCATTTTTTTCTGATCGTCTCAAGGTCTACCTCAAACTCTTCCTGACCCTCTCACTCTCCATTGTCCTATCCAGATATTATTTCTTCTTCCAGTTATTTTCAGAGGCTCTTTATCTTTACACTTCTTCTGGCACATATTATATTCTTCACATGGAGGAATGATGCTTGCTATTTGTTTTGTCCTCCCTAGACTATAAACCCCTGGAAGGATTGAGCCTCTATTTATTCATTTTTACATCTTTCAAAGCATCTAGCACAAGGGCTTTCATATAAATGGGTCCACCATTTTTTGGGAACACTTTTTATTTTTTTATTTTTGGTTGCGCTGAGTATCTCATTGCTGTGCGCAGGCTTTCTCTAGCTGTGCAGAGTAGGGGCTACTCTTCGTTGCAGTGCTCAGGCCTCTCATCGCGGTGGCCTCTCTTGTTGCAGGACATAAGCTGAGGGTGCACCGGCTTCAGTGGTTGCAGCTTGTGGGCTCCAGAGTGCAGACTCAGTCACTGTGGCACACAGGCTTATTTGCTCTGTGGCAAGTGGAATCTTCCGTGACCAGGGATCAAACCTGTGTCCTCTGCATTGGCAGCAGATTATTATACACGGTTCCACCAAGGAAGTTCTTCAGAACTTTTGGATGAGGTGCTTTTTTTTTTTTTTTTTTTTTTTTAAACTGAGAAAACAGATTAGAAGTCTGTGGGATGTGAAAATAAGGGCATATTCAGAGTCAGGTCAGGACTAATGATTTTTTTTCTTTCATGTTTGAGTGTATGGTTTAAAGTACTAAAAGTCTGACTAGCTATAATGTTTCTAACACAAAGATAAGTAACATACAGATCTTCAAAGATTTACCAAAGTTTATAATTTCTAATTTTCTATGTCAGAAAACAACTCTGAAAAGAGAATCACCTTAATTATTATATATTTCCGGGCCCAATAATTAGAAAGTCAATTAAGTAGTATCTGCTGGCTAGAAAATTACACAACATAGGAAAGAGGAAATTAGAGTGCAATATATCAAAGCAGTATTTATAAATTCAAATTGCTAGTCAATCAGCCTTTACCTGATGCATCTTACATATTCATTGTTTGAAGGGCTTAAGTAATACAAGATGAACTGAAGTAAAAGTCTGATGAGGCAGGTCAATGCTAAAGATTTGGGGGAGGGGACAAGAATATGGAGGTAGCTAAAGCCTAGAGAATAGGTGGGATTACTTCAGAAAAGTTTGTCAAGAGAAGTGTGTGGACCAAGAATGACATCCTAAGATGCAATAGCATTTACGTGATGTCTTAGGCAAAAGAATTTATGAAGGTAAATGAGGAGGATAGGACAGACAGGAAAAGGAAAAGCCGGAGGGAGTTGAATTTCAGAAGCCAAGGGACTAGAGAATTCAAGGACCCATGAGGACTTCTGGTTTGAAGATGGTAGCATATATAGTTGGCATTTACCTTTTCTCTTTCTAAAAATCATCTGAAAGCAACAAGGGGAATGAGAAAGAAAAAGAACACAAGCCAGGAGACAGCTGAAACCCCAGTCCACCAGGTAGGTGGAAATGATGATGAAAGCTTTAGAAATTAAGCAACAGTATGTGTAGGAGGAAGCATAGAGAACACACCATTATGAATACCTTAAAAAGAGCCAGCAAAGTAAACTTGCTAGAGGCAATAGGCATAGCCTTGGAGCAAAAGCTAAATATGTTGTTTGGGAATAGGGTGTATGTACGTTGCATGAGACCATCTGTAGGATAAGTTGCTAGAAGTGGAATTGCTGAGTCAAAATGCAGGAAACCTTGGAAATTTTGATAAATATTGCCAAATTGACTATAGATCTTAAACTCATTTACACATCAACCAGCAATGTATAAAAATGCCAGCTTCTTTATGCTCTATTAAGCTTTCTAATCTTTGCCAAATTTATAGGTGAAAATTGACATTTCAGTGTATCTTTATATATGTTTCTCTTCCTGTGAGAAAGTTGGCACAATTTTTCTAATGACCAGGAGCCCATGAAATGTCTCTAGATTTTCCTCCATTTTCCTTATTTTCTCTGAGAAATACTGATTTGGAGAAACTTTTACTATATAAGGGAGATTAATCATTTGTCAATGAATAAGTTGCAAGTTACTTTTAGTTTTGCTCTTAAAAAAAAAACTCTTGATTTTTCCATGTATTTTTTTAAATAAAAACTAATTGTAGTCAAATTAGTCTTTTCTTTTACGGCTTTTAAGTTGGAAAGCGCATTTAGAATTTCCTTATCTCAAGATCGTAAAATTTATTTCACATAAATTTTTCTAATTTCTTTATGAAAGAAAGTGGAAGTGGAAGTCGCTCAATCTTGTCTGACTCTTTGCGACCCCATGGACAATTTAGTGCCAATTGATACCACTATTATTCATGGTAAGGCACCAATAGTTTATCCACCAATGCTTTTGCACCATTATCACAAATATCAATCAGTGACAAGGGCAAATGACATCTTCTTTTTATTATGAAAGTGGTTTTGACTTTATGGTCCCCTTAAAGCATCTTAGGGACCCACAGGTGTTTCCTGGAATGCAGCTTGAGAACTGCTGGTTGAACCATCAGAGTCTTTCTCAGTGAATCACGTCTGACTCTTTGTGACCCCATGGACTGCAGCCCACCAGGCTACTCTATCCATGGAATTCCCAGGCCAGAATACTGGAGTGGGTAACCATTCCCTTCTTCAGGGGATCTTCCCAACCCAAGAACTGAACTCAGGTCTCCCACACTGCAGGCAGATTCTTTGCCGTCTGAGCCACCATGGAAGCCTCTATTATTTGAGTCTGATAAATCTGGAATTTTTCTCAGCATAAGATGGGATATATGAATCCAATTATATTATTTTCCACAAGACTATTTCAATACTATTTATTAAATAATCATCTTTCTCAATGACTCAAAATATTTTATTGTGTTAGATCTGTTTCTGGTCACTCTCAATTCAGTTCAGTTCAGTTCATTTGCTCAGTCCTGCCCGACTCTTTGCGACCCCGTGGACTGCAGCACGCGAGGCCTCCCTGTCCATCACCAACTCCCGGAGTTAACTCAGACTTGTGTCCATTGTTGTGTGCCATCCAACCATCTCATCCTCTGTCGTCCCCTTCTCCTCCTGCCGTCAATCTTTCCCAGCATCAGGGTCTTTTCTAATGAGTCAGCTCTTCACATTAGGTGGCCAAAGTATTGGAGTTTCAACTTCAGCATCAGTCCTTCAATGAATATTCAGGACTGATCTCCTTTAGGATGGACTGGTTGGATCTCCTTGCAGTCCAAGGGACTCTTGAGCGTCTTCTCCAACACCACAGTTCAAAAGCATCAATTTTTCGGTGCTCAGCTTTCTTTATAGCTCAACTCTCACATTCATACATGACCACTGGAAAAACCATAGCATTGACTAGATGGACCTTTGTTGGCAAAGTAATGTCTCTGCTTTTTAATATGCTGTCTAGGTTGTTCATAACTTTTCTTCCAAAAAGCACATGTCTTTTAATTTCATGGCTGCAATCACCATCTGCAGTGATTTTAGACCCCCCCCCCCCAAAATAAAGTCTGTCACTGTTTCTGCTATTTCCCCATCTATTTGCCATGAAGTGATGGAACCAGATGCCATGATCTTAGTTTTCTAAATGTTGAGCTTTAAGCCAACTTTTTCACTCTCCTCTTTCACTTTCATCAAGAGGCTCTTTAGTTCTTCTTCACTTTTTGCCATAAGGGTGGTGTCATCTGCATATCTGAGGTTATTGATATTTCTCCCAGCAATCTTGATTCCAGCTTGTGCTTCTTCCAGCCCAGCGTTTCTCATGATGTACTCTGCGTATAAGTTAAATAAGCAGGGTGACAATATACAGCCTTGATATACACCCAGTAAGTAGAATTACTGAATCCTATAGTAACTATGCTTCATTTTTTTCAGAAACAGCCATACTGTTTGGCCAGTGGCTACATCATGTTGCATTCCCTTTCCACTCTGTAGATAGTGTCCTTTGTTGCACAAGTGTCACAATTTTGATGAAGTTCACTTTATCTTTTTTTTTCTCTTTTGCTTCCTGTGTTTTTGGTGTCATATCCAACATGTCATTGCCAAATCCAATGTCCTAAAGCTTCCCCCCCTATGTTTTCTTCTAAAGATTTTATAGTTTTAGTTCTTTCACTTGGGTCTTAATCCATTTTGAGTTAGCTTTTGTATATGTTGTAAGATGAGAGTCCAACCTTACCTTTTTGTGTGTGGATATTCAGTTCTTCCAATATTGCTGAAAAGACTGTCTTTTCCTGATTATGGTCTTGGTACCCTTGTCAAAAATCATTTGATCACATATAACTTGTTTATGTATTTATATACAAAATTTAGAATCTGATTGCCTAGTGGAAAAATTCTGTTAGTATTTTTTAAATTGAGATATAATTGACATGCAACATTATTTTAGTTTCAACTGTACAACATAATGATATGATATTTATATATATTGCAAAATGATCAGCACAGAAACTCTAGTCAACATCTGTCAAGCATACATATTACAGAATTTTTTCTCTTGTAGTGAGAACTTTTAAGATTAACTCTAACAACTTCCAAATATTCAATGTGATATTATTAACTATAGTTATCATGTTGTATGGGCTTCCCTGGTGGATCAACAGTAGAGAATCTGCCTGTGATGCAGAAGACCCGGGTTTGACCCCTGGGTTGGGAAAATCCCCTGAAGGCGGGCATGGCAAACCACTCCAGTACTCTTGCCTAGAGAATCCCATGGACAGAGGAGCCGGGAGGGTAGCAATCCATAGGGTCACACAGAGTTGGACATGACTGAAGCTTCTAAACAGCAGCAGCAACTGTGTTGTACCGTACATCCAATGACAATTTATTCTGTAATCGAAAGTTTGTACCTTTGACTTCCTTCACCCATTTTATTCACTCTCCATCCCCCACCCCTGGCAGCCATCTTTTCTCTGAATCTGTCCTATTAGTACTCTTGTTGGGATTGCATTGAATTTACAGATTAATTTAAGGAGAATTTATATCTTAACAGTATTGACTCTTACTAACCAAGAATATGGTATGCTTCCTCATTTGTTTAAGTCTAGTTTTGTGTCCTTTAATATTATTTTAAAATTTCTTTGTATAGATATCACACACTTTTTACTTAATAAAATCTTAGCTGTTTTGTCCTTTTTCATTATTATTATAGGTGAGATCTTTTCTTAATTTTTTTTTCTTTTCTTAATTTTTAAAAATTGATCACAGTATGTATACAGGAATTATTTTGTTTTCAGTTCAAGGAGAAAATACGAATATATATTAATTTCATGGTGAAGTGAGTGGGTCAACAATTTTTTCTTATTCTTCAGCAATGTTTTCTGGAGAATGTTTTCAATTGTCTTTCGCTATTTGTTTACTCTGGTAGAATCTTTGTGCAGATCTTGTGTTGGCTCTTTATTACTCATTTGTAAGGAAGTTTTTATGGACAAGGTACATTTGAGGGACTCATTTCAGGAGGAGCCAGAGCTGTGTTGAGACTAGCGGAAATTTCCTTATGTTCTAGAAGTGTGTGTGTGTGTGTGTGTGTGTGTGTGTGGTGTGGTGTGTTTTAAAGCCTTTACTTCTCCCCAGTCAATGGAGAAAGGCATGTATGTCCAGTGGACTAGAGGTTTTCAGAATACAATGTCTCTTTACCCTACTGTCACAGACACAGACTATTTCCTAATGTCTTCCTTGTTTTAACACTTATTTAGCCCCCCTCCATCTTTTTATCAGACTTAAATCTTTGTTTAAAGAATCTTTACTCTGGAAGTCTCCAACTTATGGATTTGTAAAAGTTTTTATATATTTTGGATATTAGCTCTTTGTTGGTTATATGTGTTGCAAATATATTATCTGTACTTTTGTATTTTCACCTCTGTACACTGTCATTCGATGAACATGAATTCTTCATTTTCATGTGCTAGAATTTTTCAGTCTTATATAGTCAGGGTCTTGGTGTCTTTTTTAAAAAATTTTTTTCTCAAAGGTCATAAAGATATTCTCTAATGCTATTACTAAAACTTTTTAATTTTATCTTTACATTTGCTTCTCTAATCCTCCTGAAATTGATTCTTATGAATGGTGTGAGGTTAGGGCCCAATGTCATTTTCCTCAGTTATCCCAGGATCATTTATCCAAAGTCCATTCTTTATCCACCAATTCATCATGCTACTCCTGTGGTCATACATGAGTGGGTCTTTCTGGGTTATCTATCCTGAATCATTGATCCATTTGTTTGCCTCTGTGATAATATTTCATTGTCTTAATTATCACAGCTTAATAATAAATCTTAATATCTGTTACCAACTTAGATTCTTAATAAAATATGTTAGAGTGCATTTCAATATTTTCAGTATTTTTGGACACTGCATATTAAATAGTACTCTTTTTTTTTCCAGTGAATTCTCTGAGGTCTAAAACATTTCTTAAAGGTAAATTCTTTGATCAATGTTGGTCTATTCATATTCTCTATCTCTTTAAACATATTTTTAGTATTTTACAACTGTTCATGCATTTACCTTTGATTATCATCTTTATTACTATACTATTAAAATATTTTCAGTAATTTCCAAATCTTCTTATAGACAGCATGGGTAATTTCTGGTTATAATATATAGGATAATAGCAATATATGTATATCATAGAAAATTGGGAAGTATAAAAAAGAATTAAAATGACCTATATTCTAACTATGCAGAGATGATTATTTTGTTGAATGTTTTCCTTCATTTCTTCCAGGCACCTCCTTTTTTTTGTTTCTTTTTTAAAAGGAGGCTTTAGCTTTTAGAGAAGTTTTAGGTTTACAGCAAGACTGAATGGATGGTACAGAGATTTCCCATATGCTCCCTACCCCTACATGTAGGTATTATCAACATTCCTTACCAGAGTGGTCAATGTGTTACAGCCTTCACGAACACATCATTATCATCCAAAGTTCATAGTTCACAGTGAGATCCACTCGTGGTGTTGCACATTCTATGGATTTTGACAAGTGTAGAATGACAAGGTACTCACCATTGAGTGAGTACAATGGAATTCACCATTGAGTGAATATAAATGTATTTACCATTATAGTGTTGCAGAGAATAGAAGCACTGGCCTAAAAATCCATTGTCCTTTGCCTGTTCATCCCTTCTCCCAAGAACTCCTGGCAACCACAGATGTATATACTGTCTATATAGTTTTGCTTTTCCATAATGTCATGTAGTTGGAATCATATATTAATAGTGTTTGGCCTTTTCAGATTGGCTCCTTTCACTTAATAATATGCATTTAAGTTTCTCCCATGCTTTTTCACAGTTTGGTAACTCATCTCTTTCTTTCTCTTTTTTAGGCTGGGGTATAGTTGCCTTACAATGCTGTGCTTGTTTCTGCTTGTTTGCTGATACCAAAGAAAGGTATCAGCCACGTGTATACATATATCCCCTCCCTCTTGGACTGTTCTTCCACCGTTCCCCCATCCCACCCATCGGGGTCACAGTGCACCAAGGTGAGTTCCCTGTGACTCACAACAGGTTCCCATTCACTATCTATGCTAGGACTCATGTCTCTCTTTCTTCTTCTTCTTTTAATTTTGGTTGCTCTGATTCTTCATCACAGTGTGTGGGCTTCTCTTGTTGGGGAGCATGGGCTTAGTAGTTGTGGTTTGTGGGTATAGCTGCTGCATAGAATCTAGGATCTTAGTCCTCTAACCACAGATTGCTTCCCCTGCATTGGAAGGTGGATTCTCAACCACTGGACTCCTGGGGAAGTCCCAGGGTTCATTTCTTTTTAGCTCTGAATAATATTCCATTATCTGGATGGACTATAGTTTATTATTCCTTTCGCCTGTTGAAGGATATCTTCATCTCTTTCACATTTTGGCAGTTGTGAAAAAAGCTACTATACACATCTGCAGGTTTTTAATGTGGACATAGGTTTTCAACTCGTCTGAGTAAATATCAAAGAGTATGATTGCTGGGTTAAATGTTAAGAGTTTACTTAGCTTTATAAGAAATGACCAAACCATCTTCTAGTGTGGTTGTACCATTTTGCATTACTATCCACAATGAATGAGAGTTCCTGTGGCTCCATGTCCTCATCAACATTTGGTGGTGTCAGTGTTTTGGACCTCTTTTTCCACTAAGTGTGTAGGGGTATGTTATTAATGTTTTAGTCAGATATTTAAAAAAAAATCTTTGGGTTCTTATATTTAGTTTCTCACTTTGTTAAATTGTATTTTCTTCCTTTTCAGTAAATGGGTTTGATTTTGTGATTTCTTTTTCAAAATAATCATTAGTGTTTTCTTTACTGTATTTATTTTTCCTTGTAATTTATTTCCACTGCTTACTTTCACATGACTTATACTTCATTCTAATTCTTTTTTTTTTCATTCTGGTAGTATGTTTCTGTGTCTCATTACATTCTGCCTTTAGTAAAGGCATTTTAAACAGTTTTTTAAAATGACATTTTAATAATTCAGCTGTTTAATAGACTTCATAATTTTGTTCTGGACTTTTTCACTTTCTGAAACTTAAGTATTTTGAGTTTTCAATCTCACATTCTCCTTGATCACTAGGTTAAGAAAAATTCCAAATCTGTAGGTTAGTTTGTTGAGTAAACTCTGTGACAGAATGAGATTTTGTGTTGTATCTTAAAGTTAATATATTATAATAATTTAATGTAGAAAGTTCTTTAAGGAGTAAGATGCACTGATACAGTTCTGATTTAATGGAAGAAGGCACAGTTTTATGTACAGGGTAGGTGGGTCATTAGTAATAAGAGCAGTGAGGTTATATTTAGTGATTTAGTTGTCCTAAATTTAGTGAGAAAATTCAACCCCTTATGGCAAATACTGTTTACAACTTTAAGTGAAAAAAAATTTTTGTTAGCAAATAAATGACTCATAAAAATATATATTTTCAAGTCAACAGTCCTAAAGATTTTACTATTAGAACTAATTTTGAATATTTCAGAAAAACTCTGTCCTTGGTATACAGAAATCTAGGTTTATATTGGTTTAGATTAAGTATAGATTTAATTTATTTTGTTGTTACCATTTGTACATGCTCTCTAGTCTTCTCTTGTATTTACCAACGCTTGGCATTCCCCACTGGTGTTAGCAACATTTTCAAATTTTCTATTGATACAACTTTGCCAACAAAGGTCTGTCTAGTCAAGGCTATGGTTTTTCCGGTGATCATGTGTGGATGTGAGAGTTGGACTGTGAAGAAAGCTGAGCGCCAAAGAGTTGATGCTTTTGAACTGTGGTGTTGGAGAAGACTCTTGAGAGTCCCTTGGACTGCAAGGAGATCCAACCAGTCCATCCTAAAGGAGATCAGTCCTGGGTGTTCTTTGGAAGGACTGATGTTGAAGCTGAGACTCCAATACTTTGGCCACCTCATGCAAAGAGTTGACTCATTGGAAAAGACCCTCATGCTGAGAGGGATTGGGGGCAGGAGGAGAAGGTGATGACAGAGGATGAGATGGTTGGATGGCATCACCGACTCGATGGACATGAATTTGAGTAAACTCCTGGAGTTGGTGATGGACAGGGAGGCCGGGAGTGCTGCGATTCATGGGGTCTCAAAGAGTCAGACATGACTGAGTGACTGAACTGAACTGAACTGAAATCTGTGACCTGAGGTTTCACTTATAGTTTTAACTAAAGCTAATTCTTCATTTCACACTTCAAGTAACCAAATTAATTTCTCTTATATCTGTATTTTAACTCTTATAAATCAACCTAGATTTTTGTGTTTAGAACCAGAATGTAATTTTATTCATTGATTTATATAAGTATAATATTAACAAGAGGAACTTAAATATTGTGTCTTTTCAGAAATATTTTTCCATACATTTTTTTCTTTTGCTATACTCACCTTGACATATTCATTCATAAAATGTTATTCCGTCCTCATCTTTTCTCATTTAGTCCAAATCACAGTTTTCATATATTGCCATTTTAATCTCATCATCTCAAATCCAAAATGCCAAAATGTCTAGCTATTTTGCAAGTATGATATTACTGAATGTCCTATGTAAATGTGTAACTGCTTGAAAAAATGTCCTTCAGGATATCTTCAGTAAATAGAAAACTATTCCAACTTAAATGTCCTTTTGGTATCTATTCTGATTATCATTGCTTTATTGACTTTGTGACTTGCAATGAGGTATAAATGAAATGTAAAAGAGAAGGAAAGTAAGTGGCTAGGAATAGCATGATATCCAATAATATTTGAAATATCTATTTGGCTTATAGATTTAAGAGGATATACATAAAGATAATGCTATTATATTATAGAAACAGATCAGTGCTTGACATATTATAAATGCTAAATAAATATTTATTTAAAGTAAATGAGTGAAATTCAGGATTTTCACAGGAGGTAAAAACAAGTAGAGTTTGGGTTAAAATGTTTAGCTTCTTTGTTGAGTAGCAAGTGGTAGTTTTTGTCTGGAGTAATGTTATTCTTCACTTCAGTTAACTTGTGAAGTGAAAGGCTACACAACTCACTACATAGCTTTTCAAGGAATAGGAAGGTGTGTTTATCAAACATGAGGAGGGGAGTCTTTTTGCCTTTCCTTTTCCTCCCTCTCTTCCTTTCTTTCTCTCTTTTTTCCTTATAAATTAGAAATCAATTCAATTCACATTTATAAAAACCTAGAAGTAAAGTTTCTTTATTTCCCCTTCCCTCCTTTCATCTAACTGAATATAATTTTGGTATGTATATCTTAGGTAAGTTTTCTGGAGGAAAACATTCTCAGGTGCACATTTGTTTGCAAGAAATTTATTGAAATATGTCCTTGAGATCAATATCCATGGGGAATCAAAGGAAGTAAGAATGGTAAGAGGGAGGAGTTGAGCTGTGATGCAGTTGTGACAAGGGCCTCAACCATTTCAAGGGGAACCCTGGAACTAGTATGGCCTTTCTGAGGTGTCCCATTTTGAAGGAAGTGCTGAGATTTTATACCCTTGTATCTGGATTTGACACTCGGAGGTGGGTGGAACCCAGGGAAGGAATTCAGTTTTGGCCACATGACTCTCTTGAGCTGACTTAGGGAAGGTCTGGCAGAACCCACCCCATGATGAGCAGTTCTGGCCCACTGGTCACCTGAGTCTCCACTGATCAGGCTCTGGTGTTTATGAGGGTCCAATAGCACTCCAGAGACCTATTATTATGTTTTTAAATGCCATACAACTCACTGCTACAGATGACATAGTTTGATAAGAATCCTAAGGATGTACATTGTGATTTTACTTTGGGAGCTTGTCTTAAATTCCACATGGTATCTTTTCCCATCACTCATACCTTGAATACTGATGGATCTGCCAAGTCATACGGTCCAAGCACTCAGCCTGGACCTGCTGCAAGTCTCTTTCCTGCTTTGAGCCCCACTCAGACTGTCATACCACATGTTAAATGTACCAGCAGTCTTGTTAGTGTGTAATATGTTACTTTCAGAACCCGAAGACAAATATTGGACATTATGCTTCCTTCTTTGTGAACAGCGACAAGGTCCAATAATTTGTTCCTTAGTTTAGAAAGAATGTCATGACTTGTCCCAGAGCCCTGCACTCTTGCGTATTACTTATATAGCATTTCCCTGAAGTTTCATATAGTTTAACTCCTACTTTTTGGAACACATATGTTATACCAAGGCCTATAATATGGAACTTCTTGCTCATTCAGTCCAATTAACATGGTACCATCAGCAAAGTGAACCGATGCTGTGTCTTGCTGAATGACCAGTTCAGATGTCAATGACTATATTATGTCAGAAGGCAAAAGCATTAACCTAGTTTTGTTTTTTTTTTCATAAATATATACACATATTTGCTTCAAGTAAATTCAAACAATTTCTGATCTTTCCAGTAGGAATGGAAAATGACGTTCATCAGATCAGTGATAGTATAACATGCACCCAAGGCCATCCCAGGTGGTAAAAACATCTGCCTGCTCACTTTTTGACCCCTGGGTTGAGAAGATCCCCTGGAGGAGGAAATGGCAATCTATTCCAGTATTCTTGCCTGGAAAATCCCATGGACAGAGGAGCCTGGTGGGCTACAGTCCGTGGGGCTGCAAAGAGTAAGACACGACTGAGCACACATCCAAGGCCACAGTAATCTCTTCTAGCAAAGAGGCCACATCGGACATAGCAGCTGCTGTTGGAGTTGCTTTCTGATTGAGGTTGCCTTATGCTGTCATTATCCAGAATACATCCTTTTCTTCTTTTTTTAAAATACATTCCAGGTTGGTTAATTAAATGGGGATGTGATGAGAACTAGCAACCATGCATCCTTAAGGTCTTTAACGGTGGCCCTAGTCTCTGCCATCAACCACCAACCAGGGGTGAAATACTTTCAGGAAAATTAAAATCTTGATGGGGGCAGTTAGAAGTTTTTAATTGGCTTCTCTACTGCATAGGTCTTATACCACTGTCCAAAGAAACAATATGGGGTTTCTGCTAATTACCAAGTATTGTTCATAGTACTTATATGTTTGGGAACAAGAGAGGGAACAAACAGGCACTGGAGGGCTCTGTGAATCCACTTTTAGCAGGAATTTGACAGGATTGCATTTGTGACTTTACCCCCATATTCTGGTACTCTAACAGAGGTAACATGTGATGTTTCAGTGTCAGATCAAACCCTGTGTCCAAAATCCCTTGGAAAGTGTGAGTATGTTCTCTGCTGACTATGTAGTTTTAGGTCCTTTGGGGAAAGATTAAGAAAATCGTAAACTTACTCACTTGCCATGGTGATACAGGTCCTTGGGACTTGGTCTTTCAATGGGTAAAACTTGCAGTCTTCACAATGATACAATTTTATTTAATGCTCATCACATGAACAGCTGACAATATATAAGTACCCTCTCCCTAGGGATAAAAACCAAGTTTCAGGGAGTTTAGACTACATAAATAGTAAGTTGCAAAACCTATGTTTGCACCCATATCTTTTATTTTGTTGATTTGTGAAACAGTGTTCTTTTTCTTAAGCCAAATACTATCCTGGATAGGCTGTGGCTACAATAAATTTACCCAGAGTGAGATTATATTTATTCTTTGTATCTGAAAAGCAAAGTTGAAAGGCAAAAATGTCAGTACCACCCTAGGTTGTGGGATATGCTAGTAAATTTATCATTCTTGTATTCTATGAAATGAAATGAAAAAATGCTGATCTTTTAAAATTTCAGCATATTCCCACTGTTAGGGCAACTTCTGAGAGGGGAAATTGAGTGACCTAGGTCTAGTACACAGTGATTCTTTTGGTGACAATATCAGCATGCAATTAATAAATACTTAATGAGAAAGTGACATCACTACTTAGAAAGTTTCAGTCTCCCACATGAATATATATAGGTATCTTATACAAAAATGATTTAAGTTTTTAGTAATCTCTCTCAGATGAGCGTTACAAACCTTCCTTCCTTTTCTAGACATGCTCCTTTTTTACCTTGAGGCAGGAGAGTGAGTCCTAGCGCTGTTGAAGCAGTATGACTGAACATTCTTGTGTCATTCCTGACCTTAGATAAAGGCTTTTAAGTTTTCACCCCGGTGGCTCAGACAGTAAGGAATCTGCCTGCAGTGTAGGAGACCTGAGTTTGATCCCTGAGTCGGGAAGCAGAAGGGAATGGCAACCCACTCTAGTATTCTTTCCTGGAGAATTCCATGGATAAAGGAGCCTGGCAGGCTATACAGTCCATGGGGTCGCAAAGAGTTGGACGTGACTGAGTGACTAACACTTTCACTTTCATTGAGTACGATATTACCTGTGGGCTTGTCATATATGGTCTTTATTATGTTAAGGTACATTCCTTCTATGCCTAATTTGTTGAGAGTTTTTAACATGAAAGAATGTTGACTTCTGTCAAAGGCTGGTTCTGCTTCTACTGAGTGAAGTGAAGTGAAAGTCGCTCAGTGCGTCCGACTCTTTGCGACCTCATGGACTATACAGCCCATGGAATTTTCCAGGCCAGAATACTGAAGCGGGTAGCCTTTCCCTCCTCCAGGGATCTTCCCAACCCAGAGATCGAACCCAGGTTTCCCGCCTTGCAGGCAGATTCTTTAACAGCTGAGCCATCAGGGAAGCCCACTTCTATTGAGGTGATTATATAATTTTTATCCTTCATTCTGTTAATGTGATGCATCCTATTCATTGATATGCTTATGTGGTACCATCCTTGCATCAGGGATAAATCAATTGGGGATAAATCCACCTTGATTATGGTCTATGATCCTCTTAATGTGCTGTTTTTAAATTTGACTTGCTGGTTTTTTGGTTGTTGTTGTTGGGGATTTTTGCATCTATATTTATCAGGGTTATTGGCCTGTAATTTCTTTTCTTGTAGTGTCTTTGTCTGGCTTTGGTATCAGGCCTTTTTATCAGGCCAATTTTTGGGGAAGATTTTGAGATGAGTTGGCATTAAATTTGTTTAATGTTTGTAGAATTCACTAGTGAAGCCATCTCTTCCTTGCCCTTATCTGCCCCCAGGTGTTTTAACTATGCTGGTTGCCTCAGCGCTCTGAATGAAGTGAGACAGAAATAAGTCTCTTGAGCAGTTCCTGAAAGGCTACATACAGATTCTAGGCAGACATGTCACTCATTCTTTCCCCTGAAGATCAGATTGCAGGCTGAGTGGTCTCAGCCCTGAACTGGTGGCTTGAGGGAGGGGCTGACACGAATAAAGTGAAACCATTTTATTTTCCTGGTTTTGTGCTCTTTTGGGGTGTTGCGAATTCTTAATTGGATACTGAAAGCCTCATAAAGGTATTGTGGCCCAAGTATTGTTGCTTTATTGATGTCTCTGTTGGGGGATCAAGAGGTGGGACTTTCTATTCCATCATCTTGTTAATGTCACTCAAATGTCTCAATCAGCCCTTCTGTTTTTTTTCTTTTCTTCTTCAAATGTGTGGCTTACATTTCTTATTAATTTATTTGGCTGCCCTGGGTCTTAGTTGTGGCTTGTAGGAGCTTTGATCTTCCTTGTGGCATATGGGGTGTTTTAGTTGGGGCATGTGAACTCTTAGCTGTGGCGTGTGGGATCTACTTCCCCAACCCGAGATTGAACCCAGGTCCCCTCCACTGGAGCATGGAGTCTTAGCCACTGGACCAGCAGGGGAGTCCACCTGAATCAGCCCTTCTTAGTGGGGGATTCCTGGGTGGTTCAGGGATCACTGGACTCCTTGAAACTGTTACTTAAATTTTAGAAGTATGTTCTTTCACCAGGTTCTTATTAGTTCCCCCAAAGGTGAAGAGTCCAAAGGGTGTTTACATTCTGATAGTAGTATCAGCTGGGAACTTGATTCAGCATCTCTTTGTTTAATGTCTTTTTTTCTGAATTTTTTATTTTGGTACACAGGTTTGAAACTTACTCTCTGTTTTAATCATTGTTTTTACAGATGAGGACATTCTGAGTTTCAAATAACATATAATGTCTTGAAAGATATCCTATTGTAAGTTGAAGCTCCCTACAGTTGAGATAAAGAATAGCTGTTTTTGAAGGATTTCGGAGACTGATAAACATTTTTATTCTCTGAATTGGATTATAAATTCTAAAAGACAAGACCATGTATATTTAAAAAGCCAGTACTACACAAAGGAGTACCTAATAGCAACCTGTACTTTGAATAATTATTAAACAAATTGAATTTACATTGTTTAAGTATTCATAAAGAAAACTAGACAGATTGTTTATAAACAGATTACAACCAGGGATTTCTCCTCTGAATTCTAAGTATGACTTAGAACTGTTTCATTCTTCCTCTTATTGGGAAGGGGAGAAATTTCCCCTCCCTACCTCTCTTGAGTTCTTGTGGCTGGGCAAATAATAATATGGATACAAGAGAGATTAATGGGAGAAAAAGAACAAATTTTAATTCATGTGTATGGAGGTCTGGTAGAAATGGAACTTAAGAAGTGCCAAAGCAAAAAAGCTTTCACACTTTCTAGAAAAATAAACAATACATTGTGAAGAATGGGCAGGACAAAGAAACATAACATTTGGGTATTTAATTAGTGGAGAATCTAAACAGAGTTTGGGCTTGCAAATTAAAGAAGTAACAAAGTTTGTTTACACAGGCTGTTTGGCTCCCAGTTCCCTATCTCTAGTGATAAGAATGTCCTTCAACCTCCAGATGCAGGGAGTGTACTTTTCACATGACAGATTTATTTCCAGCTTCAGGGAGAGAGAGAGAAGAGGTAAATTGTCTCTCTTGCATTGTGCCAAGTCGCTTCAGTACTGTTTGACTCTTTGCAACCCTGTAGGCCGCCAGGCTCCTCTGTTGATAGGATTCTCCAGGCAAGAATATTGGAATGGGTTGCTGTGCCCTCCTCCAGGGGATCTTCCCAACCCAGGGATTGAACCTGCATCTTTTATGTCTCCAGCATTGGCAGAAGGGTTCTTTACCACTAGCATCACCTGGGAAGACTCTTGCATTGAATCTCCCCTAAGTAGCTTTAATTCAAAATAATCAATATGCCACTGAGGCACATTTAGGGGCAGTGGGCCCTGGGCTCCAAGAGTTTTCTGCTCTGAAACTTCCCTGGAAGTTTCACATATTAAAATTTGAGCTGGTATATTTTTCCATCTCATTGAACCAGTCTCTTAGCCTTGACAATAGGCTAGTTCACTTAGACCCATTTGCGTAGGTGGTGATCCAGGTGGGTTCCCAAAATAAGGTCTATACTTCAAGCAATTGTATATTTAATAAGAAGCAAGTCCATGGAGACAAAAGAAAAACAGAAGTTAATGATTGGAGCAGATTATAAACCAGTTTCTGAGCCCAGAGGCCAGTCATTCAAGATATCTAGATATCAGGGTTGAAGCATCTCTTACAGTTTGAAATGTCTCTGAAAATATCATCAGTAAGTTTTTCTGAATGACTCATGCAGCAGGGTATGAAGACTGTGGCAATTTCTCTGAAGTTTATATCAAGTCATCTAGCATCAGTTTGCAGGCCTTCAGGTAATAGGGCAGTTTTAATTCTCAGTGATATCAAATGAAAAGGATAGCAGAAATTTGGAAATGTTAGTTTGGAGAGCCAAAGCCAGGTGTTAGAAGAAACTATCTTTTTGCCTTTTCATACTGTTCATGGGGTTCTCAAGGCAAGAATACTGAAGTGGTTTGCCATTCCCTTCTCCAGTGGACCACATTTTCTCAGAACCTTCCACCATGACCCGTCCATCTTGGGTGGCCCTACAGAGCATGGCTCATGGTTTCACTGAGTTAGACAAGGCTGTGGTCCATGTGATCAGTTTGGTTAGTTTTCTGTGAGTGTGGTTTTAATTCAAGGTTCTGTTTGTACCCTCCCAGAGTCTGTTTCCCCAGTCCTGTGCAAGTTCTGGTGGCTCTATGCTGGGGTTAATGGCGACCTCCTGCAAGAGGGCTTATGTCATACCCAGGTCTGCTGCACCCAGAGCCCCTGTCCCTGCAGCAGGCCACTGCTGACCCATATCTCTGCAGGAGACACTCAAATGGTTCTGGCTCAGTGTCTGCAGGGTCTCTGGGTCCTGGCGCTCAAAAGGTTCATTTGAGCCCTCTGAGTGTCTCTGGCGGGTAAGGGGTTTGATTCTAAATGCAATTTCATGCCTCTTAGCATCTTGCTTGGGCTTCTCCTTTGCTCTTGGACGTGGGGTATCTTTTTTTTTTTTTGGTGGGATCCAGTGTTCTCGTCAATGGTTGTTTAGCAGAGAGCTGCAGTTTTGGAGTTCTCACAGCAGGAGAAGATGAATGTAAGTCCTTGTACTCTGCCATTTTCCAGGCTGTTCTACTCAACATTCAGAAAACTAAGATCATGGCATCCAGTTCCATCACTTCATGGCAAATAGATGGGGAAACATTGGAAATAGTGACAGACTTTATTCTCTTGGGCTCCAAAATTACTGCAGATGGTGACTACAGCCATGAAATTAAGACACTTACTCCTTGGAAGAAAAGCTATGACCAACCTAGACAGCATATCAAAAAGCAGAGATATTACTTTGTCAACAAAGGTCCATATAGTCAAGGCTATGGTTTTTCCAGTGACCGTGTATGGATGTGAGAGTTGGACTAGAAAGAAAGCTGAGTGCTGAAGAATTGATGTTTTGAACTGTGGTGTTGGAGAAGACTCTTGAGAGTCCCTTGGACTACAAGGAGAGCCAACCAGTCCATCCTAAAGGAGATCAGTCCTGAGTGTTCACTGGAAGGACTGATGCTGAAGCTGAAACTTCAGTACTTTGGCCACCTCATGCGAAGAGCTGACTCATTGGAAAAGACCCTGATGCTGGGAAAGACTGAGGGCAGGAGAAGGGGACGACAGAGGATGAGATGGTTGGATGGCATCACCGACTCGATGGACATGGGTTTGAGTAAACTCTGGGAGTTGGTGATGGACAGGGAGGCCTGGCATGCTGCAGTTCATGGGGTCGCAAAGAGTCGGACACGACTGAGCCACTGAACTAATACTGATACTGATTAACTGGAGCTTAATTCTTTGAAACTTAATTTTTTTTAGTAAAAATAAAGAAGTAAACAATTGTTAATTGTAGTAATATTATGTGGCTTGGAAAATCTTTATATACATTTTATAATTTCTTGAAACATAAGCTATTTCATAGTACAATAAACCATTAAATACATTAACTAATCAACCGAAACTTATTTTGTCATTGTTGTTGGGCAGTTGCTTAGTTGTGCTCGATTCTTTGTGACCTCATGGACTGCAGCATGGCAGGCTTCCCTGTCTTTCACTGTCTCCCAGAGTTTGCTCAAATTCTTGTCCGTTGAATCAATGATGCCATCCAACCATCTCATCCTCAGTTACCCCCTTCTCCTGCTGCCCTCAGATTTTCCCAGCATCAGGGTCTTTTCCAATGAGTTGGCTCTTCTCTTCAGGTGGCCAAAGTATTGAAGCTTCATCTTCAGCATCAATCCTTCCAATGAATATTCAGGATTGATTTCTTTTAGGATGGGCTGGTTGGATCTCCTTGCTATTCAAGGGACTGTCAAGAGTCTTCTCCAGTACCACAGTTCAAAAGCATCAATTCTTTGGCCCTCAGCCTTCTGTATGGTCCAACTCTCACATCTGCACATGACAACTGGAAAAAACCATAGCTTTGAGTAGACAGACCTTTGTTGGCAAAGTGAGGTCTCTGCTTTTTAATGTTCTGTCTAGCTTTGTCATAGTTTTTCTTCCAAGGAGCAAGCATCTTTTATTTTCACGACTGCAGTCACCATTCTTATTGATTTTGGAGCCCCCAAAAATAAAGTCTGTCACTATTTGCCTTGTTTCCCCATCTATTTGTCATGAAGTGATGGAACTGGATATCATTATCTTAGTTTTTTGAATGTTGAGTTTTAATCCAGCTTTTTCACTCTCCTCTTTCACCTTCATCAAGAGGCTCCAAGTTCCTCTTCACTTTCTGCCATTAAGGTGGTATCTGCATATCTGAGCTTATTGATATTTCTCCTAGCAATCTTAATTCCAGCTTGTGATTCATCCAGCCCAGCTTTTGGCATGATTTACTCTGCAATAAGTTAAATAAGTGGGGTAACAGCCTTGGTATACTCCTTTTCTAATTTTGAACTAGTCTGCTGTTCCATGTCCAGTTCTAACTGTTCCCTCTTGACCTACATATAGGTTTCTTGCGAGGCAGGTAAGGTGGTCTGGTATTCCCATCTCTTAAAAAATTTTCCACAATTGGTTGTGATCCAAACAGCCAAAGGCTTTAGTGTAGTCAGTGAAGCAGAAATAGATGTTTTTCTGAAATTCCTTTGTTTTTTCTATGATTCAACAGATGTTGGAAATTTGATCTCTGGTTTCTCTGCCTTTTCTAAATCAATCTTGTACTTCTGGAAGTTCTCGGTTCATGTACTGTTAATGCCTCACTTGAAGGATTGGAGCATTATCTTGCTAGTATGTGAAATGAGTGCAGTTGTGCGGAAGTTTGAATGTTCTTTGGCATTACCCTTCTTTGGGACTGGAACTTATTTGGTCTTTGTAATAAGAGGTCAAAAGTAGGTAAACTTAGACTTGTTCAGCAATAAATGTTTTAGTCTTTTACCTTATTTGGAAATGATCTAGACATTAAATGAATCCCCATCATTTAATTTAATGTTGCAAAACTCTAATGGTATAATTACTAAAGAGATTTAGGAAACTATGTAGACATATCATAAAGTAATTATTGTTAAAAATATAGTTTAAAAAGTCTTATCTCATTTACATCTATTTAAATCATTTGTTTTTAAACAACATACTTAGATTACTCATGACGATTTCATGAGACAGTAAAGCATTTAGACATTACCTTAAGTTTTGCTGTTATTGTTGACATACTGCTAGAGAGACTACATGAGGCCATTTGACTAGTATACCCAGGTAGAACAGAAGTTGTTTATCTGCCCTATATTTAGTGCTGGCAACTCTGAAGACATACCTGTATCAATTAAACCAAAACTCTTCAATCTAATGCTCTCCCAACTGAGTTATTTCAGCCACTTAGACCAACTTAGCTTTTATTCACCAAAGATTATTCTAGATTATGTGAACTTGAAAACTTCTTGGATTAGTTTTTATTATGTTTTTGAGAACTTTTATAAAAGCACTTGCTTGTTTAGGTCAAATACATAAAGCTCTTTTTTTTTTTTTGCCTCAAAAAGTGACATTTATTCAAAGAGTCAAAGAAAAAAAAAAAGAAAAAAATGACAAGATGTCCATCCCTTGGCTCCCTTCCCTCCCCCCTCCTGCTGCTCCTCAGCCCCCTCCAAGGTTTTATCCCTGGCTGGTGCTAGGTAGCACAACAGCCCCCCTCAGATGAGGTCAGCAACATTGAGGGGCATTTCCTCAATGGAGGTGTTGTAGAAGGTCTCGATGTCTCGAAGAGTCCTCTTGTCTTCTTCTGTCACCATGTTAATAGCCACACCCTTACGGCCAAAACGTCCACCACGACCAATTCTGTGGATGTAGTTTTCCCTATTGGTGGGGAGGTCATAGTTGATGACTAAGGAAACTTGCTGTACATCAATGCCTCTGGCCAGTAGGTCAGTGGTAATCAATACTCTGCTAGAGCCAGAGCGGAACTCCCTCATGATAACGTCTCGTTCTTTTTGGTCCATGTCTCCGTGCATGGCAGAGACCGTGAAGTCTCGGGCATGCATCTTCTCGGTGAGCCAGTCCACCTTCCTCCGGGTGTTGATGAAGATGACTGCCTGGGTAATGGTCAGGGTTTCATACAAGTCGCACAGTGTGTCCAGCTTCCACTCCTCTCGTTCCACATTGATGTAGAATTGACGGATACCCTCCAGCGTCAACTCTTCCTTCTTGACAAGAATTCTAATTGGTTCCCTCATTAACTTCTTGGTCACCTCAAGCACATCAGAAGGCATTGTAGCTGACAGCAAAACCACCTGGGTGTTGCTGTTGAGCTTCTGGAATATGTCATATATCTGGTCCTTGAATCCACGGCTTAACATTTCATCAGCTTCATCCAGTACAAACATCTTGATGTATTTGGGAGACAAGTATCTCCGGTTAAGCATGTCGAACACACGGCCTGGGGTACCCACGATGATATGAGGGGCTTCCATCTGCAGCTTCTGCACCTCAGCACGTACATTGGTACCCCCAATGCAGGCATGGCACGAGGCACCCATGTAATCTCCTAAGGCCATAACTACCTTCTGTATCTGCTGGGCCAACTCTCTAGTGGGTGCCAGGACCAAGGCCTAGGTGGCCTTTAGATCTAATTCAATCTGTTGCAGAATTGATATGGCAAAAGTGGCTGTTTTCCCAGTCCCAGATTGGGCTTGAGCAATCACATCATAACCCTTGATACAAGGAAGAATGGCTCACTGCTGGATGGCAGAGGGCTTCTCAAAACCATAGGCATATATGCCACAGAGGAGTGACTCTGAGAGGTTCATGTCATCAAAGCTGTCGACAATCTCATTCCAGTTACTCTCGATGACGCCTTCGGGTTCCATCCCATCGGGGCCATTGTCTCTGGATCGGGAATCCTGACTCGCAGACATGATCCTTAGAAACTAGCTACATAAAGCTCTTTTACAAATTAATTTTGTAACAACATACGTTGGTAGAAAAATAGGGTACCTACAATGTACACATATAGATATGTAGAAAGGCACCACCAGAGATCTCATAGTTATCATTTTAAAACTTTAGCCGTTAATCCAGTAAACTAAAACTCAATAGTTGATAAATAACAGTTGGAATAAATGAAATTTACTTGCTTATATTTCTAAATTCTCTTATTATTTGTGGAGAATAATTTAAGATCTTTATTTGCCCTTGACAAGCAATTATAAGGAGGCTGTGATTTATTAGAGATGTAGGAGCAACCTTTTAACAATTTGTATTTAAAAAGGCCTCTTTCCTTTTTTGTTTGTTGTTTCAGGTTCTACCAATGGCGCTAATATGGGCTCAGTCTTAGGCAGTGTGGGCTGTGTTTACACTTCAAAGACATAATAAGGTGTATAACCTTAAGGGACAGAGAAAGAAAGTTCAAGTTTTCTCCTAGGAGTTTTGGATTATATCTCTCTATTATAAGTCTTAGGGTAATTAGTATTAAAAAATTTTTTTTTAAGTATGGAAAATTTTGCTTGATTATTCTGATCTTTTATGGTATCAACAAGCATTTTGAGAGGACTAGGTGAAGTTTTGGGACTGGTAAAAATAAGTGGGCCTTGATTTATTTCTAGAGTTGCATTTCTGGTGTTGAGATTTATAAGACAAAGACAGTTGTTTCTAATAGTCCTTGAATGTTGGCTTCCAGATCATTTGTTTCTTCATTGTTTGTAGGAGAGCCTGGAGATGTTTTGTTTTGCTTTCTCCTAAGAAGAGGAATTTATGTTGGATCTTTAAGTCTAATTTTTGTTTTTTCAGAATAAGGGATCTTTAAGGCTAGACATTATACTTTTTTCCCTCTCTCAGTTTGAGTACTAATATGACAGTTGTTTATAATGACAGCTCTCAAAAAGTTTCCTTTAAATATATCCAATTTAAAGGGTCCATGTCTGGCCATTGATGAGTAGGATCTTATATTAATTTCAAATAATGACTCAAACCAATAAGCCTTTTTTAAAATGGCCTAAATAAGATGCAAGGAGGCATCCCACATGAGAGCCTTCACAGAATCCAGAAAAGTCATTTCCAGAGTTCATCCAAGAAAAGGGATAAACTAAGAATTTGGAATTAACAGGTACATACTGCTGCTCTTGCTGCTGCTAAATCGCTTCAGTCGTGTCCGACTCTGTGAGACCCCACAGACGGCAGCCCACCAGGCTCCCCCGTCCCTGAGATTCTCCAGGCAAGAACACTGGAGTGGGTTGCCATTTCCTTCTCCAATGCATGAAAGTGAAAAGTGAAAGTGAAGTCGCTCGGTTGTGTCCAACTCTTTGTGACCCCATGGACTGCAGCCTACCAGGCTCCTCCGTCCATGGGATTTTTCCAGGCAAGAATACTGGAGTGGGGTGCCATTGCCTTCTCCAACATGTACACACTACTGTACATAAAATAAACAACAAGGTCTTACTGTTTAGCACGGGGAACTATATTCAGTATTGAGAGAGCTAATTATTAGAAAGAAAAGTGAAAGTGAAGTCGCTCAGTTGTGTCCGACTCTTTGTGACCCCGTGGATTGTAGCCTACCAGGCTCCTCCCTCCATGGGATTCTCCAGGCAAGAATATTGGAGTGGGTTGCCATTTCCTTCTTCAGGGGCTCTTCCCAAGCCAGAGATTGAACCCAGGTCTCCCGCATTGCAGGCAGACACTTTAACTTATGAGCCAGGTTGATAAATAGTCCAGTAGTTATGTATAGATGTGAGAGTTGGACTATAAAGAAAGCTGAGTTCTGAAGAATTGATGCTTTTGAACTGTGGTGTTGGAGAAGACTCTTGAGAGTCCCTTGGACTGCAAGGAGATCCAACCAGTCCATCCTAAATGAAATCAGTCCTGGATATTCATTGGAAGGACTGATGCTGAAGTTGAAGCTCCAATACTTGGCCACCTGATACGAAGAGCTGACTCATTTGAAAAGACCCTGATGCTGGGAAAGATTGAGGGCAGGAGAAGGGGACGACAGAGGATGAGATGGTTGGATGGCATCACTGATTCAATGCACATCAGTTTGAGCAAACTCCGGGAAATGGCGAAGGACAGGAAAGCCTGGCATGCTGCAGTCCATGGGCTTGTAAAGAGTTGGGCACGACTGAGTGAGTGAAAACAAGAACATCCATCACCGTTGTCAGATGCCCCAGGTCTTCTCAGCCACAGCAGTCTCAGGGTAGGAAGGGGGGACCAGCTAGCCCTCTGGTGGCTCACCAACTTACCAGGAGGAGGACATTTCCCCTTTCCCTCTCTTGAGTTCCTGTGGCTAGACTAATAATAAAACGGACACTGGAGTGGATTGCCATTTCCTTCTCCATAGGATCTTCCTGACCCAGGGATTGAATCCAGGTCTCCTGCATTGCAGGCAGATTCTATGCTGTCTCAGCCCCAGGGTAGCAAAATGGACACAAGAGAGATTAACTGGAGAAATAGAAACACGTTTTAATTCATGTGTATGGAGGTTTCATAAAAATAGGACCTAAGAAGTGGCCAAAGCAGGAAGCTTTTGTACTTTTTAGACAAGGAAACAATACGTTTGTGAAGAATGGATAGGGCAAAGAAACATAGCCTTTGTGTACTTAATGAGTGAAGCATCTAAAACAGAGTTTGGGTTTGGAAATTAAACCAGTAAGAAGGTTTGTTTACACAGACTTCTCGGCCCCGTGTTTTCAATTCCTGGTGATAAGAGTGTCCTTCTACTTCCAGATACACAGAGGGCACCTGTTATATGAGAGATTTATTTCCTGCTTTAGGGAGACGCAGAGGAGAGTCAAACTGTCCCTCTTGCATTGCCTGTTTCTACAGTAACTTTATGTATTTATTTATTTTTCTACAGTAACTTTAATTCAAAGTAATCAATACACCATTGAGGCACATTTTCGAGCAGCCTTCCCTGAGCTCCAATACACTCAGCTACTCTCCAACTGTGCTCCATGACTAGTCGGTGGGGGATGGGGGGGGAGAGCGGTGAGAACTGTGTGGTATGCTAGTAGTTGCCTGGTCTAAATCTAGAAAAGAAGACAGACATTTAGAGTAGCTTCTGAGTACAGACTGATTCAGAAACAGAGGCTAAAATTGTGGCCTCAAAACGTCCTGGGTTGCCAGTGTGTGTTCTACTAACACAATTATTTCACAGCCTTTAACATGGTCATTTCCACCAAAGAGAATAAAATATGTTATTTGTGGTTTCCATTTTACACAATTTCATAGTTGCTTTTTTTTTTTTTTTAAGAACTAGGACATAAGGCAGAGACTTCAAGTTTCAACCATTTGTTTGGGCTTATTTTCAGGCATCTTCAGGAACTCTGATATTAAAAGTTTTAATTATTTGTACATAGCTTTTTTTTTTTTTTTAACCTTGGAATTTACATCTCTTGGACTCAAGTGGTTACGTGTAATTTTTATTCTCTTTAAAGTAGCACAATAGTTGAGAACCCTAGTGCATAAGCACATTCGCGATTTATTTTTCCTCTTGAGACTTAGATTTCATCTTTGATAATTTAGAATGCCAAATGAATAAGAAAGGGAGTGTTTTAAATATTTCATTTTTATTAGAATTTTTTTTGGTGGTAGAGCAATATTATAATCTCAATTATCCTAACAGGCTTTTAAAAGAAAGCAGTTCTATCTGCCAAGAAGGGAAGACCCAATGTTTAGAGAATGGTTATAAAGCAGAGAGGAGTGGAATGGCTATTCCACCACATATGTCGTCAAACTCAGACAGGCTCAGCTTTGATACCTTGTCAGCTTGCAAAATGTCTAATGGTGGCTTGAGCCTCAAGGGATGATTAAATTACGGTCTTTAAGGATGTTTATTGGTCGACTACTGGCTTCAGTATTAATAACCTCGGAGATGCAGATGATACCACCGTTATGGCAGAAAGCAAAGACGAGCTAAAGAGCCGCTTGATGAAAGTGAGAGGAGAGTGAAAAAGTTGGCTTAAAGCTCAACATTCAGAAAACTAAGATCATGGCATCTGATCCCATCACTTCATGGCAAACAGATGGGGAAACGTGGAAACAGTGACAGACTTTAGTTTTGGGGGTCCAAAGTCTCTGCAGATGGTGACTGCAGCCATGAAATTAAAAGGTGCTTCCTCTTTGGAAGAAAAGTTATGACCAACCTAGACAGCGTATTAAAAAGCAGAAACATTACTTTGCCAACAAAGGTCCATCTAGTCAAAGCTTATGGTTTTTCCAGTAGTCATGGATGGATGTGAGAGTTGGACTATAAAGAAAACTGAGTGCCAAAAAATTGATGCTTTTCAACTGTGGTGTTGAAGACTCTTGAGAGTCCCTTGGACTGCAAGGAGATCCAACCAGTCCATCCTAAAGGAAGTCAGTCCTGAGTATTCATTGGAAGGACTGATGCTGAAGCTGAAACCCCAATACTTTGACCACCTGATGAAGAACTGACTCATTTGAAAAGACCCTGATGTTGGGAAAGATTGAAGGTGGGATGAGAAGTGGACGACAGAGGATGAGATGGTTGGATGGCATCACTGACTCAATGGACATTAGTCTGAGTAAACTCTGGGAGTTGGTGACGGACAGGGAGGCCTGGCATGCTGCAGTCCATGTGGTTGCAAAGAGTTGGACATGACTGAGTGACTGAACTGAACTGAACTGGCTTCATACAGTTTGGTGGTTTTGTTGTGAAGTTAGTTGCTCATAATAAAGTGACTTAATGAAGCACTAAATTTTGGGATGTTTGTATGAAACATAAACTGGAAAAGTTATCCTTATGATTGTCCTTTATGACTGCCCTGTTTACTCACTTGTATTAGCTATACTTTGTCAGTGGGAGAGAATGGACTTATAGGAAAGAAGACAAGAATTTTGAATAGTGGGCTGGTGGCTCAGTGGTAAAGAATCTGCCTGCCAATGCAGGAGATGTGGGTTTGATCCTTGGTCTGGAAGATCCCACATACCGGGGAGACACTAAGGCCTTGCACCACAACTACTGCACTCTAGAACCTGGGAACCAAAATTAAAGAGCTTCGGGCTCTGCAGCTACTGAAGGCTGTGTGCCCTAGAGCCTGTGCTCGGCAACAAGAGAAGCCCCCGCAATGAGAAACCCTCGCACAGCAATGAAGAATTGCCCCGATCTCAGCAGCTACCGAAATCCCAAGTGCAGAAACAAAGACCCAGCACAGCCAAAAACGAACAAATGAAATTGTATGAAAAAGGGATTTTGAATAGTCCTGGTACATTTATGAAAATACTTTCTGTCCCACATATGAAAACTAATCAAAATGTTGAGAGCTACCAGTCCAATCTAGATTTTGTTGAATACCTCCAACATTGGCAATTCCACTCACTAGTTTTTATGGCTCATTATGCTGTCTGATGAACCTATACATTAACGTATGTTAAAAATGTGTTAAAAACTAAATTTATCTCCTCTTAATTTTGACTGATTCTTTTCATACAATTAAATTTTATTATCTCGTTTCCTTTTACTCCTTTATTTCTTCTAGGACTTTGTAACAGGCACATCTTTGTTGATACTACTTAAATCCTTCACTTAAAATATTTGGCTTCTCATTTTCACTGGCTTCTCTCTGTTGTGGGATTATCTTCTAAATGTACAAGCTTTGCCTTTGAAAGACTTTAGAACTTTTGTCATGATTTATTTTTGTTGCTGTAAAGCAGACAGTGTATACTGTAGAGACCTCAGCGCTTGGCTGCAGTTGCTCTGTTTTGACACTGGGTGGCTGAAATACACATGGAAGATTCTTGAAACTGTCTTAAATCTTTGCAGGCAACGTTTTGATCATGTTGGATGACAGAAACCATACTGTCATCCTTGTTATACTGTCATCATTGCTATACTAGAAATTGGAGGAAATTTTGTATGGAAATCCAGAGTTTGAATGGAGGAATTTCAGGGTTTGAGTTTGAGCTTTCTGGAAATGATTAAACCAGAACAACATGTGGAGTAAAAAGAACAATGGACTAAGTGGCACAAGTTCTTATTTATGCTCTGGGGTCAGATCTAATTGCAATTCTGGCTGCTCTCACTTTTTACCTGAATTGTTGGGCAATTTACTTAATCTTCGAGCCTTAGTTTAGAAGTCCTAACATAAGACATCTGATTAATAAAACTATTATGAGAAGAAATATGTTAGTTTTCTTTCTTTTGTTTCCCATTTCTGAATAAAAACTTGTAAACCTTGTCCTCCACTTACTTTCAGTAAAAACAGTCTTTGATACATGGTCAATTAGTTCAGTGGATTTGGCACGCCTTTCCCCCTATACTTAGCCACATTCTGTGGCTGAAAACTATGGGTTATTAATAACTCGTTGGCAAATAATCCAGGGAAATGGGATTCTGAGCTGAAGACTAGAAGGACCAGGCCCTTAAGCATGGTGCTGAAACCTGACTTTTGTCTTGGTTTGTACCTTTGCTGTGTGATATCTTTTGTTCCATGATAAAGTGAGGGTCTGTCTGCTTCCACAACCTTGCAGGGTGGGAAAGGGAGGGAGGGAGGAGGGCAAAAAGGGAGTGGAGACCAAAAGCAGTCTAGTTAATCCAGAGAACTGGGCAGGAAGAGCGAGGACTGGAAGAAACACTGGTTGTCCATGATTACTATGGGCATGATAAAGTCAAGGGCAGATGATCTGGAGCTGCTAGCATTGGCAGAAGGCTGCGTATCACACTTCAGGTGTAGACCGAAGGACAACCAAATCTTCGTCATTTATGAAAATCACATGAATGAAGACAGCCAATGATTTAAATGAGGTAAAGTTGTTAAAGACCCTAGACTTCCTACCTCAAACCCAAAGAGATTTTAATTTCTAATGGAGGAAGGGAGCAGTTTAATAAGGCAACACTCTAAATCTAACATATACTGCTGAGACTGGTGTGTTCATTACATGGACCATTAATTTCTCACAGATGTGGATCTTGTCAGTCTCTGCCTAAGCCTAACCCCATGCTAGCTGTTCATAATGATTTTATAGCTACTTACTTGCTTCCTTTTTAGTTCGAGAAATCACGAGACCTCCTGCCTACTATGATACTATAGCTTCTTTCCACCAGCAAGTGGTATATGTAAATAGTTTCTTGCTGCCTTATACTGCATGGGTCAAAAAATTTGTTTGGGTTTTTTCTATAAGATGGCATGAAAAACCCAAAAGAACTTTTCGGCCAACTAAATACTATATGACTAACAGGTACCAAAGGCCAGTATTCATAGAACCCAATGTTCAGCCCATTAATAAACAGAATGGATACAAGTTAAGTGCAGTCAAAAAAAAAAGTTTTTTCTCCCATTGCTTTGATGTCTCAGGTGCCTTGTGGGACACCTGGGACACCTGCTTGGTCTGTGGAACTAATATGTATTAATATTTGGCCCATGAAATGATGGGATTTGCCTCTTAACTATCTGATGTCTTTTTTTTTTCCAGTCTGAGGTTTTTGGTCCCTTCATCTAGCCTCCTTCCTATCTTTAGAATTTTTCAGACAAGAAAGAGGTACTTTTCTCTAATTTCACATTTTCCCCAACACTACTGGGAAACAAATTTTAGATTCTCCTAAGGGTTCTTTGTCAGTCTGGTCTCTGCAACTCAGCAAGCAACTGGCCAAGGAGTGAGACAAGATTGTCCATCTTATATCATCCCTCCCTGTGGCAGACCTCAGGTTCACAAGGAATGAGGATCGACACAGTATGTAAAGTGTCATAGGGAAGGGCTCCTGCTGGGGGCAGCATGAAGCTGATACCAGTTCTCTTTCTTACCTAGCTACTCTGGCAATGTGGGCACATTTTGGGGAAACTGTCTATGTGCTTGTAGCTGAAACAAGTTGCTCACCAAGAGTTGGGTCTTTTAGATTCTAGGGTTATATATATATATATATATTTTTTTTTTTTTTTTGACCTTGGACTGACTATAGCATTGTGGGAAGTGAAACTTTCTCTGTACTCTAGGAACCACTGCAGCTCAGCTGTTGGAGGAAAGTGAACTTCTGTTACTATTCTAAAGTGGGGCTTACTGCTAAAGTGTGCATAGAGGCAGCTGAGGGCAGGAAATAGAAACAAGCAGGTGGGCCTCTGTAGGTCAGCAGGACAAGAGAGACCTTCAGGAATGCGTTTGAGTTCCTGTCTCTGGTGTGTGTGTGTGTGTGTGGTTGCTGTAATAAAGAAGACTAATTTTATAAACCATGTCAACATTTTTCAAGATTGCCAGTAGCTACTTGGACTCTAGTGCCTAGATGAATGTAATCCCTGTGATTAGCAAGATGGAGGCCTAAAGTCATTATTATTGAATATGAAAATAAATGTGACCATATATTGTTCCACAATTTTGTGAATTGAGATCGGTTGCTCATCCATTCATGACTGTAGCTTTGGTAAATGAAACAAGAATGAACATGACTGTGTACCTTCAAGAGCATATAGTCTAACACACAGGTTAGGGTAATCTATTAAAAATGACTCAATTACAACATATTGTGGTAAGTGTCAAGATAGAAGGAACTATCAGGTGTTTGGGAGTACATAGGAGAAACAAGTTAATACAGTGGATTAAGGGAATTATGAATGATTTTTTGGAGGAGATAACCCTTGTCCTGGGCCATAATGAGTGAGCTGGAATTAACCAGGCAGATTGTATACAGATATGGTGCATTTCAGCCAGCTGCATTTGGAATGCCATTGTAACAGCTATTACTCATCTCCTTCTTTGCAGTATGGTAAAAAAAAATCAGGAACTAAACAAATAAAGCCTCTAAATAACCAGAATTGATGCTGTCCCGTCCAGGTACCAAAGATGACATAATCTCTGACATATAAAAGTTGCTAGTGATTTCTAGTTTAACCAGTTAGATTTTTATAATACTGTTGATAAATCTGAATTGTAAATTAAAGCCTTGAGATTAATTCAATGGCTCATGTGGAAAGTATATCAAATCTTGGGAAATTTGTGCTTTCTAGTGAGGCAAAGAATTGTAGAAACATGTTTCAATGTATTGGTGAAGGCTGTTGGATGGACTGTATCTTTCAAAATGATCATGGGAACAGTCCAGGGACTCCATAATCCAGGCAAACTTCTTGTTTGTACCCAAGACAGGTGTCCTTTAATCTATAATGGGAATACTCTGCTGTGGACAAGTCAGTCCACAATACATCTGCTGGATTAAACTCTTGTGCAAGATGCTAGCTTTCTGGGATAGCTATCGTACTAGATTGAAAAATTGAACACAAAGCCTTTTCCCCCCTCTTTAAAGTGTTTTTGTAGTTCTACCCATTAAGAGATGGAGTCCTTCTTCGCCCCTTGGATCTGGCTGGCCTGATGAACGACGTAGCCAAGGGGACTGTAGCAAACACGTGGGCAGAGATTTGGAAAGTGCTGGGTATCGAGGCTTCCCCTATTGCTACTTTCAGAAGCCTGTGATTGCCACCACGTTAGATGATAAGGGACAAGCAGCTTATTTACTCTCCAATACTCCAGGCTGTGGTCAGTCGATGGAGTGAGGCACTATACTGCTGGTTGACTATAGGCACAAGAGTAAGCTCAGCTGAGTCCAGAGGAACTGCCCAGCCGAGCCTAGATGCTGCTGCTGCTGCTGCTAAGTTGCTTTGGTCGTGTCCGACTCTGTGCGACCCCATAGACGGCAGCCCACCAGGCTCCCCCGTCCCTGGGATTCTCCAGGCAAGAACACTGGAGTGGGTTGCCAATTCCTTCTCCAATGCATGAAAGTGAAAAGTGAAAGTGAAGTCACTCAGTTGTGTCCGACTCGTCGAGACCCCATGGACTGCAGTCCACCAGGCTCCTCTGTCCATGGGATTACCCAGGCAAGAGGACTGGAGTGGGGTGCCATTGCCTACTCCAGAGCCTAGATGCACTCAACTCCAATTGCCAATCCCACAGAAATGTGAACTATATAAATACTTGTTCTTTAAGCCACTAACTTTTGGAGCGGTTTGTTCCATGTGCCTCCATACCCCACACAGGGCAGAGCCTACGTACTCCTGCCTTAGTACTCCGTCTTACCGCTGTGTGGAGTAGTGTGGGGTAGTTCTGTGGAGTAGTTCTCTTCATTTATCACCATGGTTTAATCTGTTCACTTGGCCAATTTGGTTTCCTGATTACTGACTACAATGTATTTATATTTATTGTATGTTAGGTACTATGCTAGGTGATGGGGATTCTAAAAGTTAATAATGTACACACGCCACCTTGAGCGAGTGAGTGAAAGTCGCTCAGTCGTGTCTGACTCCTTTTGACCCCATTGACTATACAGTCCATGGAATTCTCCAGGCCAGGATACTGGAGTGGGTTGCCATTCCCTTCTCCAGGGGATCTTCCCAACCTAGGGATTGAACCCAGGTCTCCAGGGATCTTCCCAACCCAGGGATTGAACCGAGGTCTCTGCATTGCAGGCAGATTCTTTACCAGCTGAGCCACCAAATGGATTCTATGCTTCCTTCTGTGTACCTGATTCATGAAAACAAAAGTGACTGAGAGAGACATTACCGAAAAAGATGGAATGAGGTGATTAGCACCAAGTAAACAAAATGAAAGGAGACAGCGGGGAATGAGTGGCACTCCTCTTCACTCACACACTAGAAATCGGAACTTTTTGCTCATTTGTTTTAATATCCTAGACCCTCAGAGCAGTGAGGGGAGCTGGTGCTTGCTTTTCTTCTCTCTCTCCCACAAATAACTTCCTTCTATTCTTATTAATGTACCCATGTTCTTTGGTTAAGTTTTTCCATGCATGATGCATGCTAAGTCACTTCAGTACTGTCCGACTCCCTGCGACCCCATGGACTGTAGCCCGCCAGGCTCCTCTGTCCGTGGGATTCTCCAGGCAAGAATATTGGAGTGGGTTGTCATGCTCTCCTTCAGGGGATCTTCCTGACCCAGGGATTGAACCCGAGTCTCATGTCCCCTGCATTGGAGATGGGTTCTTTACCACTAGTGCCACTGGGAAGCCCAAGTTTTTGCCCATATCCAGGTCCAAATGATTTTTATTTCCCTGCAATATAGAAGACAGCCTATTTTAGTGCTGGTGCTGGGGAAGGTAGAAACAAAAATAAAACCAAGGGGCGTCCCTGGTGTCTCAGTGGTAGAGAATATGCCTGCCAATTCACGGGACACAGGTCCAGTCTCTGATCCAGGAAGATCCCACATGCTGCGGAGCAGTTAGGCCCCTGAGCCACAACCACTGAAGCCTGTGTGCCCTGGAACCCGTGCTCCACAGCAAGAGAAGCTGCTGCCACGAGAAGCCTGAGCACTGCAACTAGAGAAAAGCCCCAAGCTGCAATGAAGATCCAGCACAGACAAAAGTAAATAGATTAAAAAAAAAATTAAAGCCAAAACCAAACCAAAAACTGGTTTTTTATTTAAGTAGATCCATCTGGTTTGATTTCTACTTCTGCCACTTAATCACAGTGAAACTGTCTCAAGTTTTTTTTTTTAAATGTGTAAAATGGGGTTATATCATGTTCTTTGATGTAAATGGTAGAGAATCTGCCTGCAATGCGGGAGACCTGGGTTCAATCCTTGGGTCAGGAAGATCCCCTGGAAAAGGGAATGACTGCCCACTCCAGTATTCTTGTTTGAAGGATTCAATGGACAGAGGAGCCTGGTGGGCTGCAACCCACGGAGTTGCAAAGAATCAGACACGACTGAGCAACTAACACACACACACACATTGTGTACTTTATGGCATGTTGTGAGGACTTAAGGATTTGAGAATTTTTAATAGAAAGCCTCTAGCAAAAAGCTTAAAGTGCCCCAAAGTGATGTTTCAGTAAGCCCTCAGAATGTGAAGAGCTATACATGGAGTTGCTATCAGTGAAGTTCTGCATTTCAAGTAATTATTTTTTACTGCTTATATGGGATGAGGCAGGCAGTTTAAATAAACAGATGATTACAAATATCATCTCAAGATTTCTATTAAACTGGGACATATTTGCTGCTTCGTTTCAGAGGGAAAACAAAATACTTGATTTCAAAGTCTAGGACGTGCTGGAAATAGGAAAACCTTGACCTAAAAATCATCAGAAATTATCTAGATATTTACAAAAAGTACAAAGGCTATTATAGAATTATGAGTTTGGATAAGAAAATTCTATTATTTTTGTAATTAATTTATACATTTGTTCTCTTTATGAACTTCTTTTCTACATTTTTGTAAAAACATATGGGTTTAATATTGAAAATAGGATGAAATGGCATACATTTTAACAATAAAATACAAATTTAGCAATATGAAAAAATGATAGATTTTCCTGTAGTCACTGAGAGCTACTGAATTAAAAGCTAGAGGGATTATAAAGTATGCTTTATATTTCTTGTAAGAAAGGAAAGCCAGTGTTCTAAAATGATTTTGTAAACGGCTATTCCTCCCAGCACAGAGCCCAGGTAGTCATTCCTGCTTGGACTCCATCCTACTACGTAACATTGCTGATTGAGAATTACTGTAGGATTGGCAGTGAAACAGTAGGGCCAAGTGTCTTAAAATGTAAACCTTGCTTCCTGGGAAAAGTTGCTAGGCAAGCGGAACAAAATAAAAGTCTTTGACCATATGATATGAATCTTTTGAAAGAGACCAGGTGAGGGTACCTCAACTGATTGACATGTATTTGACTGATTCAAATCTACTCTAGTACAATTAGCTAAAAGAATAACACTACATTATTTAGCTTTGGCTCATGTGTGTGTGTGCGTGTGCGCGCGTGTGTTCCATGAGGACTTCCCAGGTGGCACAGTGGTAGAGAATCCGCCTGCCAATGCAGGAGACACAGAAGACATGGGTTCCAACCCTGGGTTGGGAAGATGGCCTGGAGGAAGAAATGGCAGTCCACTCCAGTATTCTTGCCTGGAACATTCCATGGACAGAGGAGCCTGGCGGGCTACAGGCCATGGGATTACAAAGTACATGACTGAGCACACATGTGTCATGCTATTACTCAAATGAAAGGGTAAAAACTACACTGTACCAGCAAATAGCAACTATGACAGTATTCTACAGCACAGCATCGTAGAAAAACCTGTAAGCAACGCTGTAGAGTGGACAGTAAACTCACCAGACACGTACGTCACCCGAGTGTCCAGGAAACCGCAATCAGAAAGCTGAATTTGGCTTTAAAAGCATTCGCTCCTTGTTTCAAATGACTTCAATTAGTTTAAGCTATTTTTTTAAAAATAAATTCTTTTCTTTCTTTAACCCTAAACTAAATTAATTATCTCATTAAAATAGAACTACTCCAAAAATTCAGAGTAAATGGAAAGGAGTTTAATAAAAACTTGAATACATTTACAAGTAATTTTTAAATGGAATTTTTGTTTTCCTGCTTATTTTTACTATTAAAAATTTTTATACATTTTTTAAAGGTTACTTTTCATTTTATACATTTTTTCATTTTTATACAATTTTTATACAATTTTATAAAATGTATACAATTTTTTATACTTTTCATTTTATACATTTTTAAGATTACATTATAACTTTTTAAATAGTTATTACAAACTATTGCTTATGTTCTTATGGTTTCCCAGGTGGTGCTAGTGGTAAGGAACCTGCATGCTAATGCAGGAGACGTAAGAGACATGGGTTCAAGCCTTGGCTTGGAAAGATCCCCTGGAGTAGGGCATGGCAGCCCACTCCAGAATTCTTGCCTAGAGAATCCCATGGACCGAGGAGCCTGGTGGGCCTCAGCCCACAGGGTCACAAAGAGTTGGCCATGACTGAGTGACTGAGCAAACATGCACATTGGGTGTATTCTTGGTGTCGTACAACACATCCTTGAGCCTATTTTAGACCCAGTACTTTGTACCTCTTTCCCTCAGCCCCATACGGCCCCTCTCCTCCCCTTACTGATAACCACTAGTTTTTTCTCTGTATCTGTGGGCCTGCTTCTTTTTTGTTATATAGTTTCATGTATCATACAGAAATATGTTGAATTAAAACTTTCAAATAGTTCACAAAATCTAAATATTAATGTGACAGATGGACCCTAGCTTTAACTTGACCAAAGTAACAAAACATTGTAACATCTGTGACACTGTCTTACTGAATCAAACTTGTGTCCACTTCCTCTAGTTTAGGAAAGCCAATCTACAGACTCTGGGTTGTGGTGAAGGAAAGAGCAATGTTTATTGTTGGAGCCAGACAAGGAGTGCTAGTGCTGTTGCCCCCAAAAAACCCAGAACTCCTTGTCTGATGCCCACAATAATCACTGCATTTTCCCTTACCACAACCGACTGTCAGGAGATCGGCTTTACTGCCCAAGGGTGAGTGGACCCAAGTTTTGGCTTGGTAACACTACTTACTAAAACGATCACCCCAGCCTAGTACAATTTAAGATAGCTAAAAAGTGAAACTATGTTCCACATTTCTTTGTAAATGTGGCAACCAGTATTACTTATATTTATAACTGGTGAAAGCAGTATGTGGCAGTCTGTCAGTGGTTTTAGTGTGTTAGAGCTATAAAAGCACAAAACTTCAGAGCTGGAAGGAATTTAGTCACCTTGACAATGATTAGTTTAGTTAAATAAGGTGTGGATATCGGCTCCAAAGCAAGATCTGTGAGTTATCCCTAGATAGAAGGGGTTTGTAAGATTTCCTGGATCCATCAGGGTCATTTCTTTGTTTTAGATTTTCCAAATTCATTATTCATACTTATTAATTTTTGCATAATCCTCTAGTCACTAGATTAAAGTTTTGCTCATGGCCAAACTCAGTCAAATTGAACCTTAGAAGACTCTTCATTTGAACCCTTATGCCTACTGTTTAAGTCGGCACCCAAATGGACCAAACCTGTAAGGACATGACCTTTCAGCGTCTTGCTATTAAATTTCTGTAAAGACTGTAAGTTTCCTTTATCAAGGACACTACTTAACGAGGCCTTCGGTACAAATCCTGTCTATAAATAAATTAAAGATTGGAATTTGTAAAGCCAAAAAAACTCTCTGAAGCCAGATGCTCTTCTTTTTCTCCGTGGAAAAATTCAAGTCCCTGTCAAGTTACAGCCTGTAAAGCGTACTAACCCGGACCTCCCTCTAGAGGGAGACATAGTCCAGCTTTTCTACCAACCGCTGCCCTCATCTTTTATCGCCTCTTTCTTTTTCTACAAGACCGCAGTTTGCTCTCAGAAGCAGGTGCGGCTGCTGAACAGAGGTGGCTATTGGGAAGAGAGATGGAGGGAGGCGACGCCGCCTGGTTCTGCCCTCGCATTTTCTAGCTTAACTCAACCTGGAGTGTTTGCTGCTGTTTTCTCCCTGCGTTCTCCTTGCACCACACAGGGAAGCCAGTCATTCCGAACTCCCTGGACTTCCAGGCTGGGTGGAATAAGGGGTCTGGGTGGAACAGGGGATTCTGTCCTCTACGGTGACTTTTCAAAAGGCACCCACTAGTGTGTTTTTGACAGTGCAAGCACCTAGGGTGCGAGGCGGAGAGGAGGCTTCGGTTACTAAACAGCTTCCTTTTATTCCGGGGGTCTGATTTGTTTCCTCCGCCGTGCCCCCCGCCTCATCTCTCTCCCGTTCTTTAGCGAATTGACACAGACAGCACCTGCTCGCTGGTGTTCGATGTCGGAGCTCGCACCTTCTCGGTGGTGACCGCGCCAGCATACGGGGACAGGGGGACAGCGGCGATTCCCCCCCATCCAGCCCGTGATGCCTAGACGAGCAGCGGCTGGGCTGCGTGGGGCTCTGCCCGCAGCACTTCGACGCGGGATCGAGGGGCTGCAGCTGGCTAGGAGTTGCTGTTAAGTGGACTTGGCGCCAAGTCTCGGAACCGGCATCAGCTGAGACCTATCTGCTCAAAGCCGGAACACTAGCGCCTGCCTGCACCGAGCAACTCCAGCGTCTTGAGGGCGGAGGACAGCGAGCTCGGAGCCTCTCCTCCGTCTTGCCCCGAACCTCCCCAGCCGCTCTCGCCCGCCGGAGACCCGGGACCTGCGAGAGCCGGGGAACTGGAGAAGTACGCGGCGGAGGCGGCTTTCCTGAAGGTGAACTGTTCCGTCCAATTGCCTTTCCCCAGAGAGCAAAAGGGAGGGCGGGAGACAAGGCACTGAGGATGTGTGCGTGTGTATCCGTGTGAGGCGACGTGCAGCGGGAGGAAAAGTCGTTACTCGGCGTTTTAAACGCACACAGATCAGGGATGAAGAGCGGCGATTGCTGCGAGACCGCCTAGATTCTCGCAGTGTGAGGAGCTGAGCGCACCGCGCGCATCCGGCGAGGACCGCGGGCGACCGCGGGCGCCGGCGAGGCCTGGGCACTTCGGGTCTCCCCCAGTCCACAAATCTTTTGGTTACTTTGACTCGAGAAAAACGAGAGGAGGAAAGAGCCGAGGCTCCCCGCACGTCAGCTTCCGCCCACTTTAAGGGGATTCCAGTTTGGATGGCAAGAGATTCCTGAACCCTCTTTTGCTATCGGAGGAGGAAACACGCGCGCGCGCACACACACACACACACACACACACACACACGCTCGGGGCCACACTCACACGCCCTCCGCTAGCACACACCTCCAGACTTCGGTTCCCTATGCCCCAGAACGGTAACGGCGGATTGGCATCTCGGAAGCGATGCGAGAGCGATAAGACTGGCGCGGGTCCGCGGAAGCAGCAGGAGCATCGCTAGGTGTTGCCGCCACCAGGAAGCCGGGCTGCAGGTAGGTGCCGGCCGCGCCTCCCGCCGGCTATGGGGGCTCGCGCGGCAGCCGGAGGACCTGGGGGTCGGGGGCTGTGGGGAGCTCGCCCGGGGGCAGCGAGGGGGTGATGGCAGATGCTAGTTGGGCGGCCCGGCTAGGGGCGGGAGTAGAGGAACGCCGAGGGGGTCAGAGCAAGCGGAGGAGGCTCCGAGAGCCTTGCCCTTCCTCTCTTCGCTCTCTTCTCTGCCCCATTTCTCCTAACACAGAGAGCCACCCGGCCGAGGACTGAAGTGGGTCTGAATTCCATCCCTCTACCTGACCAGTCTCGGTTGGTAATCATTTTGGACTCCTAATAAGAAGCTGGGGGTCGCGTATAAGGGACCCTGACATCAGTAGCATGCCAGGTCGTCTTTCCGAAATCCCCACTTTCTGTCTACTTCTGATTATTTCTCGGGCCTGTCTGCAGAAGGTGGGTGTTTCAATGAGGCGATTGCTTTCTCCACCTCTGTTTTCATAAAGAATCATCTGGATAAGTTCTGGCGCCTTGTCTCTGTAAAGGCTGTACTTAGATTTGGTAGCAGACGCTTTACTACTGAGATAAAGATCTAGTAAAGGATACTACGGGAGAGGTTTAGGACAAGGATCATTTTAGGAACAGCGTTCAGGAAACACACACACACACACACACACACACACACACACACACACAGCTTCGAGAAACTAACGGTTTTTCATTTGTTTCCGGATGGATGTCCCCACAATCTTGCTAATACTACACGGTTTTTCTGACTCACCGCTTGCCTGGCCCATCCCTCTTCCATTGCAAAAGGCCAGGTTCCACCAAGAAGTGTTTTCTTTTAGGCCACTGTCAGTGGGGAACGTGTTATTTCCAGAAACTGCCTTTGCAAAGCAAAGTTTGAGGTCCATCGCCCTCTTTCCCCTAGAACTTCAGGTTGAGCTATCTAGTCTCCACATAAAAAGGGCGAACTGTCGGTGCTTGAGAGCCCCTGAATAGATGAGTCGGTGAGTCAGTATTCTACTTCCTGAGCAAGTGTTGAACAGTTGCCTGGAGCTGTGGAATCACAGGTGTAGTCACTACAGTAACTAGCTAGCCTCTCTTCACCGGGTGCTGAGTGAGTTGGGCTTGCGACCATAAGACAGAAAATAATCTTTTTGAGAGTGTTAAATACCGTCTTGAATTTTGCTAGCGCTGTTCTTGAAAAAACAAAGCCAAACCTGTATGCAACCTTTGCTCTGAAAAGTAACCCCAAAGCAGCTGGTGTTTAAGGGCCTTTTACTCATGACAGGATGAATTTTAATGACTATTGACTGCATGATAATTATCTGATTCCTGTCTTCCCCAACTAGATTGCTTGAGACATCAGCATTCAGACTGTTATCAATTAACACTTTAAAACTGATCTATTAGGCAGTGTAAGTTAAGACAAATGAGTAATTAATTTAAGATTTCTGTGTAGAGTGCTAAATGACAATAACTAGCAGAGGAGGCTGAAAGCACTTCTAAACCCTTTAAAAACCAGGCATTAAGATTATCTGTATTTATTCCAGCCTTCCCATGTTTGCACATGTACTCTCAGACTAGTGACTAAACAGTTTCATATCTCACAGCTAAGATGATTAAAAATGATCAGACACATTTAATCTTCTCTCTTCCTACTTTATCCTGTTTTGGATCTCCTCCTGGGTCAGTTGTTTGCATATTGACCTTTGTAGAATGCTAATTTTTAAAGTCATCAGTAGCCATTGAAAGGCCATTACTAACCACACTGGAGTTTATTTTATTTTCATTTTCTTAACTTTCAATGAAAAAAATTGGGTTACATTATTTATAGATATAATACTATGAGAACAGTGTCACGCTGCCAACTGACTTCTTAGATACAGTGACTTTTAAGAGGCAGAACACAGTTTCAGTAGGTTGCTTTTTTCAAGTTAGGGTTTTTTTTTTTTTTTGAGACTGGAATCTTGATTCTTGCCTTTAACACAGTTTTATAGTTTAGGGTGCTTGAACTTAACATATTTATACATAGTGCTATGATGTACGTCTCTTAAGGAAGAACCAAAAAACTTGGCATAAAAGCAAACACCTATAGTGCTACAAGTTGTGCTAAAAAGGAACCTAAGGTTACTGAGTTTGTGTGCTTTTGAAGCTGAAAAGTATTAGCTATTTTAAGTGACAGATTGGAGAGTGAAGATTCATTGAGATCCCATGGATCTATGTCAAGAAAGGTACGTATTGCTTGAAGACTGCATTATAGTATTTACTAAACACCAAGTTATAAAATGTGATAACACAGCTGTAAAAAGATCTGTTTTTAGACATGGCCACTTTTCCTTTTTAAAAATTTATGAAGTGATGAAGCTTAGGGAGTGATAGGTTTTACGGAAGTTGTTTTGTATAGTTTCGAAGTTTTAGTGGTCCTGGGTTCTGTATCTTCAATATAGTATTTTAATTTTGATTCTTTTACCAAGTGTTTTTGAGTATTGAAATGTTGAAAGTGCATTTTAGGGTTGATTCATCACTAGTTGCAAGTATGGATTATCCTATATAGATAGCTAATATGTGCCTCTCTAGCATTTTCCAGGCTTTTTTTTTTTTTTTTTTTTAAATCATGAGCTTTGATCAAAGGTACTGTCCGATTCTGCCTAAGTTCAGCTGTGGCAGCAAGCTGATGGGCGTTTGCCTCTCTAACACATGTCCCAAACTAGGAATGTTCTAAAGTGTCTTCACTTTATTTCTAATATATTTGAGACAATGAAACAACCAGAGTGCAAACAGTTCAGTGCCCCTGCTTTTACTTTTCCAGTATTTTATTAGGGATGCCTCATTAAGTCACATTATTCTGCAGCTATTTTGCTCGTTGAAGATTCAAGTAAAAATAAGGAACTTGACTGTGCAATGCAGTTTTGTTTTCTAGGTGAAAAACCATAAGTTGAAGTAAAATAAGCATCTAACGCAGCCCCCTTTGATCTATACCTGACATTTACAAATGCAGTTCATCAACCTGTTATTTGTAGGGCTCCATCAAAACAAAGAGAAAGAAATGCATTAACACAGTGTTTCTAGATATGAAGGCCAAATCAGCTGCATCAACCTCATATCTGGTCCGCATACCTGCACAGTGTTTCATGAGATATATATTGTTTATGAACCATTGATTTTAATGCCAGGTAATACAGTGAATTTGCCATTTTGTTTGAAAATTCTTTGATTTATTTTGAACTACTTGGAGCACATGGAACTGTACCACTGAAAGAGGAATATATTCTCACAATGAGTCTTTTTAGAGAACAGTCTTACTTTAGGTTTAGAATGCAGTCTGAAATAAGGGTGAGGGAAAGTCAGGCCCCACAAATAGCGACCTAGGAGTTGGTTTTGGTTTTTAAGTTGTCATTGACCACTGGTAATTTTTAGAAAGTCTGATTCTGTTCATTTGGCACAATGAGTCAGTGACCTTGTCAATACTATATAGCTAGCAGTTTTTGTCTTCTCCTCACTCTTGACAGAAATTTTAAGAGGAATGGTTAGACTTAATTGGAATGTGAAGAAAAATGGTACTTAAATACTTTTTTCTGGCAATATGACTCTAATCTCTACTTCTATATGTTTATATATGTATGTGCATACACACATATGCATTTAACGGGAACCGTGTATTGAAGAGGAGAGAAAGCCTTTAAAAAAAGGTCTACATTTTTAAAGTACCTAATATTTCACTCTTTTACATGATTTGACCTATAGTGCAACCGTAACTGTCATTTAACAAGGTTGCTTATAATTGAGCTTTAATCTTTGAGCCACTGTTGCAGGCAATATTTTTTCTCTTCAGTTCTTTCTTTTGGAGATATTTTTATTCATTAGGCTAAAAATGCAAAAAAAAAATCAGTTTTGTCCTCTATGTAAGGGCTCTTTGGAATGTTTTTATTGACACCATGACTGGCAATCTCAACACATTTTAAACAGTGAATATATCTGTATTCTCTTTATTAAGTATGTACCTCTGCAGTCAAAACACAAACTGTGCATTACATGAGAAAATGCTATTCTGGTTTCAAATGGTATCTATAAAATTTCCAGAAACATATTGATATTACACTCCAAGTTTGTTAAATTTCCTAAACCCACCCACTTCCAATGTGTGTACTGCATATATGTGTTGGGTTTTACCCTATACATTTTACACTTTACTATAAGTGTAGGCCACCTAGTGACTGGAATTAGTGAAAAATTTATGCAGTTGATTTTTATTAACATTTAAAAAATAGAAGACTTTCAGGTTACTTGGGATTCATATAAGACATGAATACATAAGCTATAAGGAGAGTATTCCATTTTATTCCTAATTATCCATATGGGGTATATAATATAACTAGGAAATCAGAGCTTATATGCTTTTATTTGATAAAGTCCTTTTAATCACTTCCTTTAGCCTCCTAAATTACTCCATAGCTCCTGTAATTATTTTATAATTTACCCTGAATGGCCAGTTAGAGAAGGTACATCTCCCTTTCCCCTAGCAATAGCCAAAACATACTTATTCAATTACATTTATATTTATAGTTCTCCTCTTACACAGTAGATTTTGGAAACTTTTTACAGAGACAGAGATTGGATAATGTGATAATGCTGCCTTCTTAGCAATTATAGTGGTAGGCTGAATTTAGTACTTTGACAAAATGGGGACAATCATCCCAACAAGTCTCCCTTGCTCTTTTTTTTTCTTGAGCCACATAAAGCTAAGTCTTCATATAAAGCCTGGAGAGCGTAAAGTAGCTTTTGATGAATGCAAGGTTTGTTTTACTAAATATTTTTGAGTTTTTTCCCTACTATGAACTAGTCACTGTATAATTGCATGCATGTGAATGGGCAACTGTGTTGACCTTTAAAGGTCATGCAAAGATTCTAAGCCTTACCATTTGCAGTGTTAATTGCCTATGGCCTCCTGTTGCTGCATATGGAGCTTTCTGTTGAGTTTAATAATAAAGAACAGATTATGGAGCTAGCAGATTATACAGCTCTTTATAAGTGAATTCATGAAGATATCCATGGTAGGCACTGTGACAGAAGATTTTTTGAAAAGTGTATATGTGCTTTAAAGTTAAAATTTTTGAGCAGAATCACCTGGGCTATGAGAAGACATTATTTCTGGTGCAAAAAAACTGATCATTTAAAATTATTTTTGTGTAAAAGCTGTGCTTTGGTTTTATTTGGCTCTGACTGAGTTTTCACTCTGAACATTCTTCTTGGAGATCCGCAAAAGAATTGTACTTAAATATTGGAGAAAACATATGCTTGTCCTTTCCTGCTCTGTTATGGTAAAGACCATCTAGATGAGAAAAGCAACGTGTGTTATTTATCCTAGTCTGCATTATCCTGGCTTCATGTTTTTTGACTTTATAGATTGGAGTAAGCAAAAACAGCCAACTACAAAAGGGTTATGTGGTTACAGGAATAGTAATAACAAAATCTCAGTCTAGTAATAGAACACTGAGACTGTTAGAATATGTTCTTCAAGATAACAAGCCCTTTAAACCCCTAGAACTTATGTCTACTCAAATAATAGAGCTTTGTGCATTGATGTAGCCAGTTTGGGACTGCTCAGATCAGTCAAGAATTCAGAAGTGGTCAATTCAGATCATTTGAGGAAAGCAACATATACACTTGTATTTTTAATTTATATTAGTTTATGGCAGTTCCAAAGTATTTAAGGTGGAAAACCTAATTATTATTACTGTTTCCCTCTTAGTTTAGTTTTACCTTGTATGATGGATGGCATACTCAAACTTGTTGGTGTTGAAGAGTTCAGTAAATTCTTCCTTAGAATGGCCATCAGACGTATCAGCAGCAGTGACCTGGTCCTGCTTTGGTTTGTATTTTCTTCAGAAAGTTGGCTTGAATTGAGTGAAACTGTTCTAACTTTAGTTTTCTTTCATGGCATATAAGGAGAAAGGAGGTAGGTGATCTACCTTTTAGGCAGGCAATCCAAAGGCCAAGGGTATTGAAATCTCAGACTCTGGAAACAGAGGCCCCATTTTGGGCAGCTTTAAGTTCAAGGAAAATTCTAGCCTAATTTTTTTTTCTCCCTTAGCTTTAGGTCCTGAAATGTTATATCACAGTAGTTTCCTGCTAAGAAGCATATTTAGCATTTGTTGCAAACTTCTTTTAGATTGATTGTTGGTGTGTGTATAAATATACCAGAACTGGGTCAAAATTTAGAGTTTGCTATTTGAAGATATATTTGCTCATCACATTATTTGTTGAGGGGTTAAAATTCATTGGCTTGCATTTTGGTTAGCAAATACATTTTGAAAATGATTTTTATAAAGCCCGTGTGGTACCGTGGTAAGAGCTCTGGAAATTCTTTTGTAGCTCTACCAATAAATAACCACATAACCACAAGAAAATCACTTTACTTCTCTGTGCCTCAGTTTCTCAGCAATATATTTGCTTCATTCAAGTTTTCAAGATAATTAAAAATGTATTTTTTGCTGTGTCCTGACCTATTAAGCTTCATGGTGTGGGAAGTGTAATAATGTTGCAGTGTATGCCTTTATTTAGAAAGTCAAGATATGGCTAGCACAGAAAGTTCCTGGAACACCAGTAAATGTTCCAGAAGTGCTTTTCAGTAAGCAATTTGTCAAAGTTCAGTTCTATATGATTGGGATGGTAATGATGTTAATGATGTTTATGATGACGACTAAAGACTATAGATGAAGGGACACAAAATGGAATCAGACTAACGCTTATTCTGTTTATCCATTTTTTCCTAGTATGCATGATGCTGTTTTGTTGCAGAACAAGTTGTAACAGGCCTTGAGTCTTAGGTTTTTGTTGGAGTTACATGTCTCTTCTCTACTGCTGGTTTTCAGAGTCACTGAAAGAAAATGATTTGGTTGATTAACCCAAATAGAACTAGGTTAGCAAATGAATAATCTTCATATACCTGTTGATAATTAAACACCTTCATTCAAAAATCTGCATGTGAACTTTTGACAATTTATAATCCTTGGGAAAGTTCATGGATCTATTCAATGTCTTGAACACTCACTAGGTGCTTGGGGGTATTTCAGTAAACAAAGATACAGGATTTACCATTTTAGTATAATACTTAAAGTTTTGAAATGAATCTGGAGGAATGGTTCAACAATGTATTTGTGCTATAGCTGCTCTTTTGTTTATAACTGAAGTATAGTTCCAAAAAGAAATAGTTAAAATATCTGAGTTGGAATGAGTTGTGAAGAATAATATCACAGTATATATCTAAGGTGAGGTAATATGTAGTTAAGTGGGTTGATTCTAGCTCAAAAGATGGATTTTCAAACCAGTGTAACACAAACAATGACTCCTTTTCCTGTTTTATGTACATGAAAGAAAGAAATTCAGATAGACTGAATGACTTGATCAGTGACATGATGCTCCCTGGAGACTCTTAAAGGGGTTGCAAATTCAAATGTGCATAGGAGTCTGGCTGGGAGTGTGAATCAGTGAAGTTGGCCAAATGGAAGATGACAAATGGCAACAGACACCCAGTCTCAGCTACAGTGTTGGGGAGACTGTGGGGAATGGTAGAGATTCTGGCCAACATCCAGGATGGGAGACCTGAGCCTTGCCTCCGTTTGTGGCCACGCCAGAATGTGGGCCTGGTGTTGCTAGATTTTCTGAACTGTAGAAGAGGACTTAGAAGTGTAAAATTTTTAATGCGGAAGTTTTAGATTTATACATGACGCCATTCAAACTTGAAACACTGGGTGGGCCAACAGATATGCCTGCAGGCTGTATGCAGGCCAAGAGCCGTGAGTATGTCACTGTGGACAGAGGGATATGTGAAGACAGCTCGCTAGGGAGGTATGTGTATGCCTGCCCTTCTGTTGTCGGTAGCCACAATCCTCCAACCCCACGTGCGTCTGGAGCCAGGGTGGTTGACAGCAAAAGGCTTAGCTGGAAGAGCTGACTGATCATAACGAGTGGTTCAACCTCACCCCCGGATTTAGTGTTCTTATTATGGGCTCATTGTACCGTTGATGCTGAACTCCTCTTGATGTTGGTGGTACTTTGGAGGGTTTAAGCGATGTGCTGGGAATACAGAAGTTTACGTGTATGCCAGGTATCTGGAATAGCTCTATAGTTTCTTAAAACCATTTCCTTTAGATCAGTGCTTCTTAAAGTTGGAAATGCACACGAATCATCTGGGGTCATTTTGCTAAAATGTAGGTTCTGCAGGGGGGCCTGGAGATACTGCATTTCTGATAAGCTCTTGTGTGGGGCTAGTGCTGCTGGCACTGGAGTTGCAAGGTTTTAGAGAGCTTCTTCACCTGCATTTCACTCCATGCAAGCAGAAAGGCTCCGACTTTTACTTCTCTGACAGGCTTCTCCTTGTAGTAAGCAGCCTAAACTTGGCCACCAACTTCAAACACTTTTCTCCAAGGCTCTTTAATTTGAGCATAGAATTCATAAGCGTTATGCTTAGTTTTCTAGTCTTCTATTTAGAGTACATATTTTCCCCCCCAAACATGTCAGAGATTGCCTTTTCTTCACATATTAATGAAAATTTCATTTATTTCCTACCGTTTGAAGAAATAAGTTTATAAGTAAGGCGTTATCTTAAACACAGATCTAGTCTAGTATACAAGTCAGTTTTAGCTCCTCAAATCATTTTTGTAATTTCAACAGTAATTGCTTTAAGTTTAAATGTCACAATTTTGGCCACAGTGTCTTGATTTTTGTTCAACTTAAGTAGTTATTAGGAATATGTGGGAGGATGGAGTTGGAAAAAGACGGTTTTCCGTGTGTGTTTATTGTGCTTATAACTTTTGAAGTGAATCTCTCTCCTTTTCTTTTTTGCTCTGATAATCCTAAATAGCTTTCCAAAAAAAGTGATTTCTTCAACATTGAAGGCATAATAACTTATTATTTAGGGTATTTGACTTTTTTATAATTATTTTTTTTCTAAACCAGTTTTACTAATGCCAGAGGTGTTGTATCTCAGATGCGTAACTCGATTCAACTGAGAGATGACCTAGATCTCATGTTACAAGCCCAGTAAAAAAAAAATTCTGTTACCAGTTTTATCAATGTCCTGGAAATTCTTAGGTTTCCTTCTTGGTATGTTAATTTCAATCCGAGATTAGATTTAGACATGTCAGAGGGAAATGGTTTGTTTTCTTGCATGTTGTATGATTAATGCTATTAAATCTTAGTCAGTTTCCTTTAAGTGCTTTCGAAGTTTCTATGACATTGAATAGCTTTGCTCGTAGCTGAATAATGATATGAATTGATTTTCCTGAATCTGTTAGACTGTAAGCTCTGTGAGGCGGAACCATAAACATATTTCTATTGATTCCTGGTGCTTAGTGCAGTGTCTGGCATCCAACAGGTACTTAATACATTTAACAGTACAATGATCAATCGTTCATGTTGATAGAATGTCTTTTTGTATGTTGCTTCAATGTGTGAGCAAGTATTATACGAACTGTCATTTATTCTAATTGTGTTCAGTGTGGCTGTGTGTGTGAGAGAAAGAGGGTTTATTTTGACTTGGAATTTCCATCTCTAACCTGAAAGGTATATTGGCATTAAAAAAATAAATGCATTCTAGTCAAAACATCAAAGACAAAAAACAAAATGAGCATGCTGACCGATATTCCATTCTTTCTATAATTTATTGTAACCTGGAGGTTTAGAGACTACGTGTGCTTATGATTCTGCTGTTGTATAAATTAAATAATATTTGTCAATGTCAAATTTAAGTGTTGTTAATCACATATGGAATATATTTTGATTGCTCTTGTCAGTGACTTGACTCATCATTCATTAGGGAATTTAAAGCCATTTAGTCTTATCCACATAATTACCATTTTCATAATTTATCATGAGCCAGATTTGCTTCACTCTTTCACCTTCAGAAACACTATTGACTGTGATATCATTGTTCTTGGCTTCAGTGATATTGAAAATTACTGGTGTTCTAATTTTAAATGCTATTTTGTACAGATAGTATGCATTCAAGTATTGATTTTATTTTAGTCCTTCTGGGTTAAACAGTTTTTTTAAATGCTTGCCACCATAGATGATTTCACAAAATTAAAATTCTTTGACTGTAATTGAATATGAAGGAAACTCATGAGTATCATAAAAACCAAAAAAGTCAGCTGATTTGTTCATTAAAAACTTAAAGTTGGATTGGGTTGTTTTCATTGTAAAAGGTTGCATTAAATTATATATATTAGCATCCCTATATGCTTAAAAAGGTGCTCAAAGCCCTTAGACATAATGTCTTCACTCTTTGAAATATGAAACCTATTTTTGGAACTTTTTAATATGAGTCAAAGGACAGGCTTTACACTGACGAGATCTGATTTTTCTTGGTATTGTTCAAAAACATAGTTTATAATTAAGATCTAAGGCTATTGAACGAGGGCCATTGTGTAACATTTGAAAAAGATAGATCTGTGCTTCTTCCCCAACTCAATCTCAAATATGAGGTTAATGAAAAATTTAGGTACTGTATAGTACTGAAAGATTTTCAAAATCAATAAGTAAAATTAAAGTCAAGCTTAATGTATATTGGTGAATTTTTCTTTGGAGCAAAGTTTCTGTTATATCTAGGAAAGCTATTTAAGTTATAGTCTTCTTTGTCTGGTATCTTTTCCTAGCAGCTGATTACATCTAGTCTTTAAACTCAGGGTTTATGGCTAATATTTCACTTTGTATTTTGTGAAATCTGCTTCAAGTTCACGGAATAGATGGTATGGCAGACTGGAGTAAAATGAAAGCAGAAAGCAGGCTGAATAGCTGGCAATCAGGGATTAAAAAGGTGGCAGGGTTCGCATTTTACAGGACATAGTGGGGAAAAGGTAAGAGATAGGGGCCAGATGGAGTGAAAGGGAAGGAAAAAGGTCAGAATGGAAGTTTGTTCTAGCTAGAATTTTTATACAAGAAGAAGAGGAAATGACCTTTGAGAGAAGGAAAAAATTAGACAAAGAATACATCCATTATAATTCTTGGAACAAAGAGGCAAAATGACAACAAACTAAAGCTACAGAGGAGAGAAGGATGTGTGGTGCCAAACTAATTTTTCCCTCTTGATCTTATAAAAATTCTATCCCGGAATGGGAACTTTCTGTGAAGGTGTTGTTTCTTTCTTTCTTTTTTTTAGCCAAACTAAAAGACTGGGTTCTAGTTCTGACCTTGCCCCTAGATAGTCAACCCTAGAAAAAGTTACTGAACATTTTTGTCATCAGTTTTTTCAATGTAAATGAGATGATTGAATTTAATGATTACTTAGATTCCTCTAAACTTTATGTCAAAGATGACCAGAGGTCATCCTTTTATGCTTCTATTCCGTCCCCTGAACATTATCTTAGACCCCGCTCTGTCTGCTTCCTTCCTAGACTGTGAAATTCTTGATCTGGAAATGTTTTGTTCTTTACCTTGTACCACCTAAGCCTACCTTAGAACATACTCAGGCATTTAATAAGTGTTTTATTAATTGGTTTTTAATTTTATTATTCTAAAATTATAGATTTTTCATCTACATAATAAACAACAGTGTATTCCAGAGGCATAACTAATAACCACATTTGCATGCTGCTTATTATTTATAAAACACTTTTATGCATGTGATTTTATTTGATATTTAAAATCGCTATGAGATCGGGATAAGTACTATCCTCAATTTCAGGTAAGGAAATTGGTGGAGACTGGTAAAAATCACAACTAGTGAGTGCCAAGAAGTTGGCTTGAATTCAAAGCCTAACTGTTGGGAGAAAATTCTCTATGGGTCTCTTAAGACACTAGGTATTCTATAGTTCCATAATATCTTTTTAAGCATGTTTAAAAAGTGAATAGTCCTGGAAGATAATGTCTCCCTCTGAATCACAGGGCAAATTTGCTTACTGTCCAGCATTAATAAAAAAAAAAGTCTCCCTCCAAGGCAAAGGGCATATCTACTAGTAGTTTATTATAAAAGATTTCCTAAGCCCAAGGTTCCACAAAGCAGTGCATATGCATTGTCCATACGGGCTGTTTTGTACTGTACCTGTGGGACTTGGTGGCAAAGGAACTGACTCAAAAGTGATGTTCATTTTTCTCGCTGTGTAATAGCTCCTCTGTATTTTACTCAAGAGTCTTGTGTCTTTTGCCATTAGTTCTGGGGTCCTTCTTGAGACCCATCCTTCTCTGATATTTATAAAGATCCTTTGGTGGCACTATAGAGGTTAAGTTCCATGAGGGTTTGGAATAGGAAGTCAGGGAGGCCAGCTAGAGAGCAAGTGAGAAATGGCAAGAATTTGAAGAAAGAAGTTGGAAGAAGGGAGGAAGAAAAGGCAAAATTTAGATGTAGGAGATGGAACCAACTGATCATGGAGATTAAATGTGTAAAAGAGGGAGAGAAAGAGTCAAGGATAGGTCTTTGCTTGGGTGACCCCCAAAGTTACCCTAGTCTATCTAGATGAAGATAGTTGGTTGAATTTTAAGCATTTTGACTTTGAGGTGCCCTTGGGATATCCAAGAGGAAGTCTAAATAAGTAGTGGTAAATTTGGGTCTGGTGTTTGGGACAGAATTATGGTTTAGACATGGGGATTTGGGAGTCATCAGTGTACATGCTGCTGTTGAAACCTAATTAGGTGTGATCTCCAGGAAAAGTGTTTAACAAAACACCAAGGAGAGAGCCCTGGGGAACAATGAAATATAGAAAGGAATCTCAGCTCTTTTTTATGTCATAAAGAAGAGTCACCTTTCTCTCTGTTGTTTTCTCCCTGGGTTTTTGCTCAGCTTGCTACAACTTGGCCTCATAAACTGAGGAGTCCACCTTTCCTGTTATGACCTGCTGTATAGAGATGCTGATGGTAGCAGGAGGAGAGAGCAGTGCAGGGAATGTGGGGAGCACGCCTGGGATTCCTTATTTCCATTTCCCCCTCTGCTGTCCCTGGATATCATTATGTTTTAAGGCTGTACTCCTCAGGACTGTCGGAGAAGGGAATGGCAACCCACTCTAGTATTCTTGCCTTGAGAATCCCATGGACAGAGGAGCCTGGTGGGCTGCTTGCTGTCCATGGGGTCGCACAGAGTTGGACACAGCTGAAGCGCCCTAGCATGCATGAATGCATTGGAGAAGGAAATGGCAACCCACTCCAGTGTTCTTGCCGGGAGAATCCCAGGGATGGCGGAGCCTGGTGGGCTGCCGTCTACAGGGTCGCACAGAGTCGGACACGACTGAAGCGATGCAGCAGCCGCCGCCTTAGGACTGTCATGGACAAGCGCACTGGGAGGGGATAAAGACTTTCCCCCTGTGGTCTTGACTCTTTATGGAGATCTATAGATATTTTAAAAATTACAAATTTGAGCTTTTACAACATTCCAGGCACTGTACGAAACACTTCATATGAATTATCTCATGTACACAGTAATTCCAGAAGAAGGTACCACTGTTATCCCTATTTTGTAACTAAGTGGCTTGACCAAGACTGCCCAGCTCGTAAGAAGCGGGCGAATCTTGAATCATACATCCGGTCTTCAGGGCTCAGTTTTTAACCATAGAGTACTGCATCTAAGTCATACTTTTTGGAAAAGTAGATCCATTCTGCTTAACACACTGCTGGTTAAAACACTGTCTTGATTCAAATTATTTCTACCTAAACATCCTAAGTAGGTCTTGTCTCTCTAAGTTTAGAATTGTATCATTAAAATTACACTATAACATCCATAGCATTCTTTGAGTATCTCTTAGATTTCCCCTATGTAGCTTTGTATGGTCCTCCAATTTCATATGATAAGGCATTAAGTAATGAGATAAAGAGCTAGCATTCAAGAAAATTTGAAAGATTTATTCATCTATTCAAATATTTGTTCCTTTGAATCAAAAAAGGAAAAGCTCCAATTTCGAAACAAATGTGAGCTAAAGTGTGTCTTTTTCTGGAATTTAAATTCAGGCTGAAACATTCTATTACATTTATCTTACAAAAATCTCTCTTGGGCTCTTGGTTATATAAGAAATGGGTTTCTTAAGGGTAGAGTGGGAATAGCTTAGGCAGCAATCCCGGCTGCCAAACTCCGTTGCTTCTGTAGAACATCAATATAAGACTAATTAGATGCTAAATGCTTGGTGAGTATTGAACAGCGCAATCTTCTAATTTTCTGATTAATGACAAAGCTTCATGGAAACATTAATTATATTGGAAGAATTCAGACAATCCCGTTTTTGAGGAAAACAGAAAATATATATGTAAATGGATTTTTTTCCTTAATAATATAGCAGAAGACACTCCATGGTCACATGAATAGTAGGTTCCTATTCTTGAGGGTTATGGATGTTTTTAATAATATGATGACAAAATTGAAGGAGTGCTGTATTATAGCTACACTATATTTTCTTTGGAATCTGTCTTTAAAGCTCAATGTTAGAAAAGAACAAATTGAATCTTTTTTTTAAATGAGAAGTATCATGCAATGCAATTATATATATGTTCAGAATATATATGCTTTATATTCTCTTTGTATACTTTCTTAGTCTGAATTATTTGCTTCTACAATGGATTAGTAGTTGATGGTAATTTGTCTTATTTATCAATAATTTAAGTATCACTATAGATTATACTCTAAAACTATAAAAAGCCCCAGCTAGAAAGTTTTGTTCGTGAGAGAAAGGTCTCTTGGGAAAGATTTGAATCAGTCCTAATGAGATGGATGAAACTGGAGCCCCTTATACAGAGTGAAGTAAGCCAGAAAGATAAAGAACATTACAGCATACTAACACATATATATGGAATTTAGAAAGATGGTAACGATAACCCTATATGCAAAATAGAAAAAGAGACACAGAAATACAGAACAGACTTTTGAACTCTGTGGGAGAAGGTGAGGGTGGGATGTTTCAAAAGAACAGCATGTATATTATCTATGGTGAAACAGATCACCAGCCCAGGTGGGATGCATGAGACAAGTGCTCCGGCCTGGTGCACTGGGAAGACCCAGAGGAATCGGGTGGAGAGGGAAGTGGGAGGGGTGATCGGGATGGGGAATACGTGTAAATCTATGGCCGATTCATATCAATGTATGACAAAACCCACTGAAATGTTGTGAAGTAATTAGCCTCCAACTAATAAAAAAATTAAAAAAAAAAATCATAACAAACAACAGTGTACTTTCACTTGAAGAGCCACTTTGTTGAAGATGACGGGGCAGTTTTATTTCAAATGACTGGGGATATGGCAAAGTGAAAATGTGGTATAAAAGGAGCTTATTGTAGATACACAATAACTTCAGAAAAGAAGAAAAATGTGCAGTTCAAAGAAATGATATAATCAGAGCAATCAGTAGGCATTTTGAATATTTTTCTTTACTCATTTTATTATAACATTTATACCTGATTCCACCCCTTCCCTGCCATAATATAATAGTTTTAAATCAGGAAAAAGCCTTGGGAATGTAGAATCCAAAAGTCTCATCTTATAAACGAGGTCTCAAGGTCCAAGAAGTAGCCAAGATGTGCTAAAGGGCACAGAAACGGTGTCAGATCCAGGTCTGGAACCTAGTGTTTTGGATTTCCCGATAGAGTGTTTCCACGGCAGCTGTGCCTCATCAGTTTTTCATAGAGTCAAAGTTCTGGAAGGGAGTTTCAGAGGGCACCTAATCTATCTTACTTTCTCACACTGATTTAGAAAGTTACATGAACATTGATCCAATTAAGGAAAAAAGATCTACAGAGAAAAGAATGCTAAAATTTCATTCAATAATTTATTCTAGAGTTTAGTACCCTGTTTGCCAATATATGTTGCTACAGTTGTTGTTTATGGAGCACCTACTATGTGTCAGGCACTATGCTATGTGCTGCAGATACTTAGTAAAACAGAGAGAGTCCTTATTTCTTGGAGTTTTTAATCCAGTGGAAGAGAGAGCTAATACACATACATGTATATATGCATTTTCATATAGACACAAATATATTTGCACATTAGGGTAAGGCTGTATCTTCAGATATTTAGAAAACAGTGTTGTATCAATGGACAGACATACAAGGCGTAAGATTTTGATTCAAAAGGAGAAAAAGATTGGAATTATTTAAAGCTGTCTGAAGATTAAGAGCTTTAGAAAGTGGTGATTTTATAACATTGGGGTGCTCATGAAAGTGCAACTGGACAGCTTCCAGGAGAGCATTATTTTGGAGGCATTCAAATGCTAGATGGACCTTTTATTAAGTTATTTTTCTTTGAACTTCTTTATGGGAAAAATTAAATTCTTTGCCCAGTGGATTTTATTTAGGCTTCGTTTTATTTGATTTCTCTGACATTTGATTTAGATGGCCATTACCTTCTTCTCCAGCTCAACTTCCCTCTGCCCCCCTACAGGCTTAATAAACAATATTTGTGGTTCCTTTCTTAATTGTATGGTCTTTCTTTAGAACCTCTTTTCCTGGTTCCTCTTCCTCAGTTGTTATTTAGTCACTCAGTCATGTCTGACTTCCTTGAAATAATGATGTTCCCTAGCACTCTGTTCTTAGAATATCTACATGTTCATATTTCCTTGATCGTATTTATTCTCATCACTTAACTAGTGCCACTGTGTTGCTGATTTCCAAATCTGAGATTCCAAGCAAGGGTTTTTCAATTGAAATATCCAACTGTATCTACTTCTCTCTATCTGGATGTCTCAGATTGAACTCATTCTCTACTCTTTCAAAACTCTTCCATGTTATCCTTTGTCACCAAGTAATATTTAAATCTAACTAAAAGTTGTTTCAAAGTGGTGAATTTGCAACACTGGAGAAGTTGAATATGTATCAATCACCATGTTATCTAGATCAGAAACTAAGACACAGGTTTCAAAGACTGTGGTCTGGAACAAAGTCCATGGCATGTGGTAGATACTTAGTAATAGTCAACTAACTGAATGGATTAAATTTATGCTTGATATTGAGGTCAGGTTCTTTCTTCCGCTCCTCAGTTCAGTTCAGTTGCTCAGTCATGTCTGACTTTGCAACCCCATGGACTGCAGCGCACCAGGCTTTCCTGTCCATCACCAACTCCTGGAGCTTGCTCAAACTCATGTCCACTGAATCAGTGATGCCATCCAACCATCTCATCCTCTGTCGTCCCCTTCTCCCGCCTTCACCTTTCCCAGCATCAGGGTCTTTTCTGAGTCAGCTCTTCCCATCAGGTGGCCAAAAGTATTGGAGCTTCAGCTTTAGTATCAGTTCTTCTAATGAATATTCAGGACTGATTTCCTTTAGGATTGATTGCTTTGATTTCCTGTCAAACCAAGGGACTGTCCAAGGGACTCTCAAGAGTTTTCTCTAACACCACAGTTCAAAAGCATCAATTCTTCGGTGCTCAGCTTTCTTTATGGTCCAAATCTCACATTCATACATGACTACTGGAAAAACCATAACTTTGATTAGATGGACCTTTGTTGGCAAAGTAATGTCTCTGCTTTTTAATATGCTGTCTAGATTGGTCATAGTTTTTCTTCCAAAGAGCAAGCATCTTTTGATTTCATGGCTGCAGTCACCATCTGCAGTGATTTTGGAGGCCAAGAAAATAAAGTCTTTCACTGTTTGCATTGTTTCCCCATCTATTTGCCATGACATGATGGACCGGATGCCATGATCTTAGTTTTCTGAATGTTGAGTTTTAAGCCAACTTTTTCACTCTCCTCTTTCACTTTCATCAAGAGGCTCTTTAGTTTAGTTCTTCTTCCCTTTCTGCCGTAAGCATGGTGTCATCTGCATATCTGAGGTTATTGATATTTCTCCCGGCAATCTTGATTCCAGCTTGTGCTTCCTCCAGCCCAGCGTTTCGCATGATGTACTCTGCATATACCCGTGATGGTGTGACCCATCGTGGTTTTCTGGGTCATTAAGATCTTTTTTGTATGGTTCTTCTGTGTTTTCTTGCCACCTCTTCTTAATATCTTCTGGTTCTGTTAGATCCGTACTGTTTCTGTCCTTTATTGTGCCCATATTTGCATGAAATGTTCTTCTGCTCCTAAGGGAGCTTAAACCATTTGGTAAGGAAGATTGTGGAATGACCTTTTTCAGTACTCTAAGTTCAGAATGTCTTCAAGGGAAATTAAGGAAGAGAAACTTCAAAGTCTTCTCTAGTTAGGGGACTTCATTTTTTTCCTGTGTATGTAGTGAAGACAGGAGACTAACATCTGTTGAGTACTTTACATTGGGCCATGCCCTGAGTTAGTGACCTTTATATATATATTTGTTCATTTATTCCTCATAATGAGCGAAGGGCCCCAGGGGTTAGTATTGATATCTTCTACCTCATTTTATGGCTAAATACTTGATTGTCAGAGAGGTTAAAAAATAGTTCTATTTAAGGTCACTAAACTTGTTAGGTGACTGAGCTAAAATTTGAACCCAGATTATTTAAATTCAAAGGCAAAGTCTTCCTGCAGCCTTCGTTTGTTTTCTGTTGATCATTTTCCATTTACCAAGGTCGCTGGTATTGTAATTGCATCTTTACACATGGAAACACTTTGCACGTTCATGAAGCTTTGCGTGTGAGTGTGTGCTTACTTACTCAGTCGTGTCTGACTCTTTCCAACCCCATGGACTGTAGCCCGCCAGGTTCCTCTGTCCATGGGATTCTCCAGACGAGAATACTGGAGTGAGTTGCCATTCGCTTCTCCAGGGGATCTTCCCAACTCAGGGATTGACTTCAGGTCTCTTGCATCCTTGTAGGCAGATTCTTTACCTTTTGAGCCACAAGGGAAGCCCATTTAGTGTGTAGTTAGTATGTATTAAATACCTACTTTTACTGAGTTTTATATGCAATAAAAAGAGGGAATAGTCAGCTCTTGCCTTGAAAGAAATGACATAGTTATCAACAGGTTATGAAGCATGCTGTTTAGCCTCATGGAGGTTGTAGAAAACTAATTAAACCACTCTGGATCGAAGATTAATTCCTGTGATGCTCTACTTTTCCTGTTGAATTGTAGTTACATGATCTTTTTGGTGTGTTGATGAATATATCACTTAAGTCATGTCAAGAGTCTTCTATTTAAATGGAGCTATGGTCCCTTTTTAAAGCATAACATTGATTTATATCCCTTAATGTATCTACTTTACTTTGTTGAAAGTATTTATTTATTTGCCTTAGTCACTAGATTATGCGATTCTTGAAGGCAGAGACTGTTCTTTGCCTATTTTCTGGCATATTGTTGTTCCTTAATGTTTATTGGAAAAGGAAGGGAGGGAGGAAGGAAGAAAAGTATCCTTGTCTTTTATCTCCTGAACTTATAATTTTGTTAAATAAAAATATTGTTTGTCTGAAGTGTTTCATTTTTTCGAGAGTCTTCCTACTACATGATCTGTATGGTTTTTCTCTTTGATAAAGATTTTTATGATGATTTGCTTTGGTAGGTTTCCGGTCACATTTAAAAAAATAAATATGAGAGATGATGTAGTCCTCCTCTGACCGTCTTCCTCATCCTCCATGAAGTTTCAGAAATGATAGGTGTGGGCCTATGGCCAGTTTCTTAATAGTGTAATAGATTAAATGTGTTTATTCATACTTTATCTCTGTATTATTACTATGCAATGCATCAAAAGGGAAGAAGAGAGGTCCTTTGAAGTCTCTGGTGAAATTCTCTTTTTTTGGGGGGGGATGCCTCTTTCTAATCGTTTATTATAAATGGAGTGTCACGCAGCAGAAGTTTCTTATTATTGTTCGCACTTTGTTCTAGTCACAGCTGTAGTTTTCTTTCAATACCACTGAATATTTCAGAATTTGGAATTGTTCTGTAATATAAAATTTTAGCAGAGTGGAGCTGAAGGGTTTGCTTATGTTCTCTTATTCTCTTCAATTACTATAGATCATCTACATGAATTGGTTATCAGTAATGAGGTGATGGTTTATAATAAAGTAATAATAAAAATGATTAATACTAAAATAATCATAACAGCAATAATATAATTTATAATCAGAGAGATCATGTGGTAACCTTAAGTATGGTGAGTCATAGAAAAGTGAATAATATAATGTTGCTAGGTTGCAAGCCAGCTTCCCCAGTGGCTAAGTGGTAAAGAATATGGCTGCCAGTGCAGGAGATGCAGGTTCAATCCCTGGATGGGGAAGACCCCCTGGGGAAGGAAAGGGCAACCTGCTGCAGTGTTCTTGCCTGAAAATTCCATGAACAGAGGAGCCTGGTGGGCTACAGACCATGGGGCCGCAGAGAGTCGGACATGATTGAGCACACACATACGCACACACATAGGTTGCAAGCTACTCATTGTTTTCAGGACAGAGATCAATCAAATGCTATCGCAGCCTGAACAGATGAGTAAGAATGAGCATGTTTTCAAAACTTGTGGATATGTTAATAGAATATTGATGGATGGAACTATAACAATAGGTCAAGATAGTCTGCTATCTGATAAAGCCCATATTGCAGTTAGGGTTTACAGTTCTTGGGGGTCTCTCTTGAGTAAATACCACAGAAGTAATAAACAAGTACATTACTCTGGTAGAGCAAATATGGAAATGGAAGAACGTAAAAGCAGAGTTATCTGTCTCAGGAACCTGGCTGATGTGATGTATGCGTTAGACAAATTTCGAAGCTAGTATTTTTCATGTTTTGGCAGCATTTCAGAAGAAGGTGAATGTTTACACTCCCTTTATCACTAGGAGATTTGTTTTCTCAAGGAGATTTGTCTAAAGTACCCACCCAGTGTGATGCTAATGACCTAATATCTGATTTACCTGACTTTAAAAGTACTTTTGCTTATTATTATGATGATGATAACACTGGACTCTGACATATAATTTTCTTTGTTTGGCATTTAAAAATGGGATATCAATTATTTTAGGCCCAAGGGTACTATTAAGTCTTGCCCTAGGGACCTTGGGACTGCAATTTTCTCTTTGAGCTTTCATAAATCACTGGCACAACAAGACAAACAAGACAGTTATGCTGCTTGTAAAGAACTTGGAAACTCTACAGTAGGGGAATTGTCTTAGAATCTTGATTTAATTTTTAGATTTGTGCTTCATGGTAAAGTCGTTTCTGTTAATACTCCTCAGATTCATTTCTATCATATAGGTGCTGTCAGTTATGAATATAATATATTAACAAAAACGCTTATTAAAAGGACCTGTTACTTAGTTTAAAACATCTATTTCTTGTGTTTTCTAAGTCTAATTTACCACTCTTCTAGTTGGCCTCACTTTTTACTATAATAGGTACACACTTATAAAACTCTTACTAAATGCACATTTAAGGGCTTCCCCAGTGACTCAGATGGTAAAGAATCTACCTGCAGTCTGGGAGAACTGGGTTCAGTCCCCGGATTGGAAAGATCCCCTGGAGAAGGGCATGGAAACCCACTCCAGTGTTCTTGCCTGGAGAATCCCCATGGACAGAGGAGCCTGGCAGGTTACAGTCCATGGGGTCGCAAAGAGTTGGACACGACTGAGCGACTAAATTCAAGTATGCAAGACATGGGAAACCCTGGAAAGCTGGGTAATATAGGTAGTCATCGATTCACAAATGGTTGTGTGTAGGCATCTGTGTGGTGCATTTGAGAAAATCTCGGTGTACCAAACAGATCATAGACTTTGGCATCAGATAAATCAGATGAGTTCTATTGCTTACTAGGTGCATGATATTTGCCAAATTACCAGCTTCCATAAAAACCAATTTATGGCTGGTTTTGTTCATCTATATCTTCATCTATTCCTCTACCCCTAGATTAGAGAGTCCACGATAGCTATTATTTCTTCTGAAAATATTTCAGTATTTTTCTAAAAGATAGTAACTTTTGAAAGTTTTATGTATTTTAGATATTAACCCTTTATCAGCTATGTGATTTGCAAGTATTTTCTGCGTGGTGTGTTGCCTTTTCATTTTTTCAAAAAACTACAGAGATGCTGTTTAATTTGATGTAGTCCTGTTAGTTTGTTTTTGCTTTAATTTTCAAATCCAAATAATCATTGCCAAGACTGAAGTCAGTGAGCTTGCCCATTATGTTTTCTTCTAGAAGTTTTATGGTTTCAGGTCTTATGTTCAGGTCTTTCATTCATTTTGAATTGATTTTGTGTATTGAGTAAGATAGTGGTTCAGTTTCATACTTTTGCATATGACTGTCTGGTTTCCCAATGCCAGTTGAAAAGACTGGCATTGAAAAGACTATCCTTTCCCCATTGTGCATTCTTGGCTCCTTTGTCATAAATTAGTTGACTATATATATATGGGTTTGTTTATGGCTGTGTATTCTATTCCATTTATCTATGCATCTGTTTTTATGCCAATGCCATACTACTTTGATTTGTAGGTTTTTAATATAGTTTGAAATCAGGAAGTGTGATGACGCCACCTCTGCTCTTCCCCAGGGGTTGCTTTGTTTTTTCAGGTCTTTTGTGGTTCAATACAAATTTTAGCACTGTGTGTTCTATTTCTGTGAAAAATGCCATTGGAATTTTGATAGGGACTACATTAAATCTGTAGATTGCTGTGGGTAGTAAGGACATTTAAACAATATAAATTCTTCCAACCCGTAATCATAGAGTATCTTTCCATTTATTGTACCTTCCTCAGTGTTTCATCATTGCATTATAGAAAGTAAGATGTTCTAAGTATAGAACAGATGTTCTATATATATCAGATGTTATATACTGTATATATGTAATATATATATGTAAATGTATGTATACTTAAATATATAAATAGGTATCTAAAATAAATGTATGTATATAAAGAACTTCTGCAACTCAACAGCAAGAAAGCAATTCAATTAAAAAGTGAATGAAGAACTAGATAGACATTTTTCTAAAGAAAACATACAAAGGACTGATAGGTACTTGAAAAAGTACTCACCATCATTAATTATTAGGGAAATACCAATCAAAACCTCAGTGATATACTACTTCGTATTGTCATATTGGTTATCATTAAAAAGAGAAGAAATAACAAGTGGTGAGGATATGGAGAAAAGGAAACTTTGTGTACTCTTGGTGGGAATACAAATTGGTTGGCTGCTATGGAAAACAATATGGAGGACCCTCAAAAACATAAGACTGTATCTACCATTTGATCCAGCAATTCCTTTTCTGGGTATATATCCAAAGAAACTAAAATCACTATTTCAAGAAGATATCTACACCCTATGCTTATTGCATCTTTTTAAAAAAATAATAGCCAACACATGGAAACAATTGAGAGGTCCTTTGATGGATAAATGAATAAAGAAAATGTGGTGTATTTATACAATGGAATACTCTTCAGCCATAAAAAAAATGAAATCATGCCCATTGGTGACAACATTGATGGACCTCAAGGGTATTATGCTAAGTGAAGTAAGTCAGACAGAGAAAGACAAACACTGTATTATTTAATTTGTATTGAAATTAAAAAAAACTTATAGAAACAGAACAGATTGGTGGCTGTCAGAGGCAGGGAGTGGGGAAATGGGTGAAGGGGGGGGGGGTCAAAAGGTATAAATTTCTAGTTATAAGGTGAGTAAGTTACGGAGATGTAATGTATAGCGTGGTGACTGCATTGTATATTTGAAAGTTGCTAAGAGAATAAATCTCAAATGCTCTCATCATAAAAAGAATATGTAACTATGTTACTGTGTGAGATGATGGATATTATCTTACTGTGGGGATTATTTCACAATATATACATATATGAAATAATTGTGTTGTACACCTTAACTAATAGTGTGATAGATAAAAAATCACAGTGATATCTTCATGCCTAAAAATTTACATTAATTCCTACATATTACCAAATATCCAGCAGTTGGTGTTGAAGTTTTTATGATGAGAACTGCTAAGATCAGGATCTTGAAAAAAATATATATAGACATCTTGGATCAGGATATATATAGAGTCCATCTATTCATGACTGATGCCTCTGTTAAATATTTTTAAACCTGTATTCCCCCTCCATCTCTTTTATTCTTCTTCCCTGTAATTTATCAGTGAAAGAAATGAGGTCATTTGTCCAGTAGATTTCCTATAGTCTGGATTTTAATGATTGAATTCTTGCTATGTTTTTAACCCATTTATTTGTTCCCTATATTTTTGGTAAATTGGTAATTCAAACTAGTAGTGTGGTCATATTCGATTTAGATTTTTGGGGGCAAGAGTACATCATAGATGGTGTTGTATACTTGTGTAATATATGATTTTCTTTCTTTCCTGATGTTATTAATCACTGATGTTCAGTGCTTAGATCTATTAATATATGAAGGGTTACAGAGTAGTGATATAGCAATTCAATTATTCTTTTTTTATTTATTGGCTATTCTACTGCTATAAGGAGAAATTTCTGCTTATCCGTTGCTCACACAGAGGTACAGTGTAAAAAAGGCAGTATAAAAATGTGATTTTTTTAATTTATAAATTTTCAAATATTATTTTAGCATCTTTAAAAGGTGCCTAATGAAAAAAATAAGTGACTAATGGGTCCCTTAAAAATTATAGTTATGAAGTCATATTTCATATGTCTCAGTCCACTGTAGATGTTTTCCTTATTAATGCTCAAATTGCCCTGTCTTTGGTCAGTATGAACCTTTTCAAGTTTTCTCATGAGTTTTTTTTTAACAACTCTATTTTTAGTGTGACAAGATGTCTCAACCTTAGAGCAATACTTTTCTTTCTACAAACCTGGAACAAACTATTTTTCTCAAGCAGCCCTGCTGCTCTTTGATAGGAAGCAGCATTGAGAACTAGAATCTGGGAACCAGAGTTGCCCATTGCTATTGGGTTGTATGTTCTTGCAAAGCCTTTCCAGTGTATAGAACCAGAAAATGCTGAGTTTTATGACATTTTATTATGAATTTATAATAATACCTCCAATTAAAGCTTAGGACTATAGAGCTTTTACTTAATTTCTTTGATTTCATGTCTTAATCCCATGCTGGAAAACCTGGTTACCAATGACAGCAATATAATTGTTCGTTTGTCTCCTCTGACAGCATACACACAACAGTCTTAGGATGACGGTACCAACTCTGTCACCAATGAATGAGTACTGAAAAGATCTAATGTTAGTTAATGGTTTCTCTTTGTGCTTATGCTACATAGATTCATTGGTTTCTTATTGCTTTTAGCTTTCAGAGCTTGCTTTTTAAAATTTAAAAGTAAAATATTTGTATCTAAAACACAAGACATGTTCAGAGAAGTCTGGTTTCTATCCCTGCCCCCTTCCACTGCTTCCCTCCCTCCCTCTATATAGGTAACTGTTTAAGTTTTTTGTTTTTATAGATATTTAAAAATAATTAAGTGAATGTGTATATTTTATCCCAAATCCTTAGATAAATGGCAGCATATTGTACATATTTTTCATATTTACATAATTACAAAAAATGTAAATACATTTTTTTGTAATATATGGAGATTTCTGAACACGTTTTACACTTGCATAGTGCTCATTTGGTGGATGTAATAGAGTTTACTTGGTTAGTTCCTGTAGATGGACATTGAGGGGTTGTCAAAAATCATAGTTAAAATGATTCAGGTAGAGATTACAGGCTTTATTGAGCTGATGAGCACTGGGAAGTACTTGAGAATCAGGTAATTCCCCAAGCTGTTTCAGACCTGGAATTTCACAGTGTGGGAAGGTGGGGGCACACACCCCTCCTGGTGGGATGGCCATGCCACTTCACCTGAGCTGTTGGAGAGCTTGTGGCTAGGACAGTTCGAGGAGGTTCTAGTTCTTCATGCCTCAGGTTTGGGATCCTGGGTGTCAATCTCCTAGCAGCAACTGTCAGAGCAGTTCTTAAAGAGTATTTTTGGAATCTTTGTACTTTGTTAAGGTCCAGGGGTGGAGGTGAAGGGGAGGTAGCGAACAGAGGGGAAGAAAGAAAAGGAAGCAGAGACTGAACAAGAGAAAATAGTATCTGTTTTAATTTGTAAGCTGTTTCCATTCCTTTGCTATTATTAAATAGTGCTACAAAAAAAGGCTTTTTTTTTTTTTTTTTGGCCAGTATTACTTTGGAATAGATTCTTAGAAGTGAAATTGCTGGCTTAGAGGCTAAAATCACATGTAATTTTGCCAAATTGTTCTCCTTAGGGTTTTAACATTTCCATTAACACAAGTATTCTTTGCAGTGCCCATGGTTCTACCAGACTGCCAAAAGAACATGGTAGATTTTTTGATTAGTGTCAGTCTGATAGTTAAGAAGTGGTGTTTCAGTGTATTTTTAATTTGCATTTGAGAAAAATATTCTTTTTAAGGAGAGATACATAAAAGAAGAAGAAAACATGAGAAAAATCAAAGAATTGTTATTGTAGATGTGTTTCTTTGCAAAAGGATTAAGGTGATAGCCTTCCCAAAAGAGCATTCATGATGCTAGTCGCTAAACATCCTGAGAAGTCAGAATCTAGATAATGTTTGTGAATAATATGGAAGAAAGAGAGAGACAGATTCTAGTACGTTTAAGTAACCACCAATTAAAACAAAAAACAAAAACCAGCCCAGCTGACAAAACATTAAATTCTAGATTCTCTAAGCAGCAAGTTTGGGGCAGACTTCCTTACCTTTTTATTGGAGAAAATGAAACAGATTTCCTGCTTTTCTTTGGCATTATTATCAAGACTGTATTTTAACCTGAATTGTCTGTGGAAGACAATGCTTATAAAACCTTTCTAGAAAGTGAGCTTCATTTGGAAAATGTTAGTAGTGAGTGACATCAATTCTAAAAAAGCATTAGGTTGTTTAAATTTAATTTTTGTTTTCATAAGAAAGAAACAATCACATTAATTCTGAGCACTATATGCCTTTCCTCATTGTCTCAATAATGTCAAAGAGAAACATTAAACATACTAATTTGACATGTAACATTGCATTTTGCTGAGGATGACAGGGCCAGGTGGTAGAGAGTTCTGACTGCAAAGACAAAGCGGGTAGATCCTGTCTTGTATGTGTAGTGAAGTGGTTGGACAGATTTGACCTGAGGAAAAATATGATAAAATGTGTCTCAGGAAGACAGGTTACTGTCAGGGAGTTTGTAAGATGGTGAGAAGTAAAGCCAGAGCCATCAGTTAATAGGCTCTCAGAGTAGTTTCTGGTGAGTAACTAAACTAATGTGATACTTGGGTTACTTGTGGGAGAGGAAAGGAAAGAGAAAAAAGATACAACAGAATTTGTGATTGATCACTTCGGAAGGGTGAGGAGATTCAATGATGTCTTCATGGTTTCAAGACCGAAAGAATGATGGAACTGTTGACAAACTTTGAACATGAAGATTTTGAGCTGCTCTAGAGGGGAAGACGATAGTTTTGATCCCAGACATAGTAATTTTGAGGTTATATTGGAACATTTATGTGGTAACGTCCAGTAGGAGACTGGAAATTTGCTGCTAGATTTCAAGAAAGACCTGAGGGCTGAAGACTTTTTAGAGAGAGTCCTTGGAAATATGTGTGAACTCTAAAGGAGAGAGAGAAGATTCAGGAGTTTAGCTCTGGAGAGTCCCCTGCTTTGGGTGCCTGAAGGAGCAAGAAAGTAAAGAGAGGAGTAAGTAGATAAGAGTTGGCTTATGGTGGTGTCGCTGAGGCTAAAGAAGAGGGCAATGATGATGGGAAAAAATATGAGAGGTTCAAAGAAGGTAAGGACTGAGGGAAAGCCCATCACATTCTGAAATGACAATCAGTATAGAAGCTGAGAAGGCTTGCCATTGGAATATAGACATGAAGATTCACCCTTCTCTCCAAGGATCTTTCGTATGACAAAAATAACTCATTATAATTGGAAAAATTATTTCCCCCAAGGTATTGGGAAAAGACTATTAGACTTGTAAGGGGGCCTGCATTCCAATTTCAGTAATGCCACTAGCCAGTTTTGTAACCTTGGGCAAGTGATTTAATTTTTCCGGGCTTCCTTTGTCAAATGAACTCTTCAGTGAGGAGAGGGTGGATGACTTTTGCTACAGTTACCACTACTGCCCCACTGAACTACTAGCTGTTGCTTATTGAATCCTTTGTGCCAGGCCTTGTACTTTATCTCTATTCTTTCATTCATGTGATATTTAATGTTCCTTTTCTTGGTGGCTCAGACGGTAAAGAATCTGCTTGCAATGCAGGAAGTTCAATCCCTGGGTTGGCAAGATCCCATGGAGAAGGGAATGGCTACCCACTCCAGTATTCTTGCCTGGAGAATTCCATGGACAGAGGAGCCTGGCAGGCTACAATCCATGGGGTTGTAAAGAGCCATGACTGATGACTGTCAAGCCTTTATCAAAACATCATGATTTAATCTGAAACGTATGAGAAGCTCTAACACTTGGAAAATACTCTCAAATAACCAAGATTATGTCTGAATTTTTCCAGCTGATTATTTTTTTCCAATTGATTAACTGCTGGGTGGATTTGTAAAAAATAAATTATTTTCTTAAATCTCAAGTGAATCGCGTGTGTTTAATAAGTGTGTTTAAATTTATGAACCCTGGCTAGATTTAAAATGTAGACATCCCACAGAAAGCAGCACTTGTATTTTTGTGCTTATTTCTTCCACTAAAGACAGACATGCTCATTAAGATACTAAATGAAATATATCTTTAAAAAGAACCCTGTATCTCAATAAGGCTGCCTGGCTTTTGTCTGCAAGGCACAATGATGTCCTGAGTATAAAACTGTATCTTAAGTTCTCCAGGAACAAGATAGATGTTCTCAGGTTTGGAGAGAGAGAGTTGTTGGGAAATTAAGTGAAACTTTGGCTGCCCTTCAAAGACCTCAAGTTTACCAAATTGCAGATCAATGGACTCACCTCTTACTGAAACTTCTAAAGGAGAGTCCTGTACAGAAGGATTCATGGCGTAAGCACAGATGTGCTTTGAACCGGGCTTATGAAAAACAAATCACATACTAGATTTCTTTTTCCACTCTCTTTGATTGCTGAAATAAGACTATTCATAACAGTTTCATTTTCTGTTTTCCAAAAATAAATTAGATCTTGGCTCTGATGATAGAAACATCTGTTGAAGTGAAAATCCTTTTAGTAAAGCCATGGGAAAGAGTTAAAACGCAGCAATTCACCCCCCACTTCTCTACACCCCCAATCCTTGTGTTTTTACTGTCCCTATAAAAAAAAAAAAAATGACATGTTATGCAAATGGTTACTGTGGACCTCTCTCTCTTCCTTTGCCCACCGCTTTGAAGATCCATTGCAATGAATGTAGGCCAGTGAGAGAGTTTCGTTACTTGGAAAGCAAACAGGTATATTTGTTGTACTTAAATACAACCTCTCTTTAAAATCATCTGTCTTTGAATGCAGATATCATAAATGAAAGAGGACATTCTGTGGGTTCTTACATTTCCGTGACTGCTCATTTGGTTTCAACAAATCATCTTTAAATAGGTAAATTACCTCCGTGAAAACGAGCAGGAAGGTCAAAGGAAAACTAGAACTGCTGGCCTTAGCCTCTGCGAGTGACGGCGTGAGAGAAATGGGAGCAGTGGCCGCTCCAGCCCAGAAGGTCAGGAGTTGGAAACAAAGAAACTGACCTTCTGAAGAGCCGCGCCTCTCAATAACAACACCCCAGACTGCTGCTGGCTGATACGGAGATACAGCTGATAACTGCGGTCAGGTGAAGGACCAGCTCCTAAGGGCAGTGAAAAGCTGAGATTTAGGTTTTCTTCTGGTGTTGGAAGATTTTGTCTGGAATTGAGGATAATTTTCACAGAATTGCAGAGTGTAGCCCTGCCCCCAGTGTTCATAGAAGCACTACTGACAGTAGCCAAGACACGGAATCAAACTCAATGTCCTCAACAGATAATGGATAATGACGATATATATAATGTATACACACCTTCATATATATGTATACACACACACACACACACAGTGGAAGGTTGCTCAGCCATAGAAAGAATGAAGTATTGCCATCTGCAGCAAGATGGATGGACCTGGAGCCTGTCATACTGAGTGAAGTCAGAGAAAGACAAATATCATGTGATACCACATATATATATAGAATCTAAAGTATGATGCAAATGAATCTGTTTACAAAACAGAAATAGATTCACAGACATAGAAAACAGACTTTTGGTTGCCAGAGGGGGAAGGGGTGGGGGAGGGGATAAATTAGGAGTTTGGGATTAACAGTTACACACCACTGTATACAAAATAAACAAGGTCCTAGTGTATAGCACAAGGAACTAGATCCAATGTCTTGTAATAACCCCAAAGTAAAAGAATCTGGAAAAGAATATATATATATATAGAGAGAAAGATACATACATATATCTGAATCACCTTGTACACCTGAACCATTGTAAATCAACTATAACCTCAGTAAAAAATAAAAAAGGAAGTGTGGCACTGAACAAACCCTTTTGTATTTCTCATGAAAGGTCCTTGCTAAATTTCAGGCAGGTTATGTGTTGATAGTCAAGAGGACACTCTCATCTGGCATGTGGATCTCTGCACTGCTGTCCTGACTTCCAGTACCAGTTTTCACTTCCAATCTTCTGCATGCACACAACATCTCAATGTGACCAAGCTTCCTAATGTTCTCTAAACACTTTGCTTTTCCTTCAGTGAACTTCGCTCATGCTGTGTCTTCTCTGTGTCATCTTCCTTCGTTTCTGCTTTTAAAGAAATCTTCCCTTTCCTGAGACCTTAAAAGTCCTAAAATCTTAAAGAAAGCTTGTCTTTTTTTTTTTTTTTTTGTGGGATGCCACATAGGAACATCCATATAATAGATGATAGAATTCTTCGTTGACATCTAAATTCCTTTTTAAATAAGGTTTCATTATTTTCTCACTTCAGAATCCAAAGAGGAATCCCAATCAAACAGGGCAGATTTGCTGGTAACTGGAGAAAGTCTGGGCTTCCCAGGTAGCTCAGTGCTAAGGATCCGTCTCCCAGTGTAGGAGATGCAAGAGGTGCGGGTCTGATCCCTGGGTCAAGAAGATCTCCTGAAGGAGGAAATGGCAACCCACTCCAGTATTCTTGCCTGGAAAATCCCATGAACAGGAGCCTGGTGGGCGCCTGTCCATGGGGTTGCAAAGCATTGGACACAACTTAACAACTGAGTGCACGCAAGGGAAAGGCTGCGATGCACGGGGCATTTTGGTGCCCAGATTTCATGCTGGGTGCTGTTGGGGAAATAAAATTAAAAACAGCATCTCTTTCCAACTTAGGAAATCTCTCCACAAAGGTAGACAGAAAGATAACAGTTTTATGACTGAATAAGTATTAAATCAGAAGGTAATGTATATCAAAATGATTTATAAAAAGATTATAAAGAAAAAGAAATCTCAGCCTTTTGGATTGCTAGGCATATTCTCCATACGTAATAACTAGTCCTCAAGTAAGGAGACTAGACAGTATCACTTGTCTAGCATAGTTGATCATATATTCACCTAGTAATTGAGGCGACTGTTTTTATATTAGCTAGTTGACTTTACCCAGAGGTAAACACACTTCTCATGGCAGGTGGTAGCTTTTGCAATTTGGCATGAAGTTCCCACTGAAGTTAGTAGTCATATCTTCTTAGATGGGGGTGGTTGTCGTCTTAGAAGATGGGAGTCCTATCTTCTTAGATGATTATGTTTCAGAGAGTTGATTTCCAGGTCCTTGAGGAAGACATGCCTGTTTTTTTTTTTTGACCACACTATGAAGCATGTGTGATCTTAGCTCTCTGACCAGGAATTGAACCTAAGCCCTTTGCAGTGGAAGTGTGGAGTATTAGCCACTGGACCTTCAGGGAAGTCCCCATTCCTGGATTTTAAAGTCAGCAAGAGATTAACTTATCTTTTAAAAAGATTTATGTGTATTTTGAAGAGAGAAAGAATTTATAATTACAAGTGTTTACAAGTAACTAAGGAAAGGGATGATAGGGGCAGTGGGGAGGATATATCTTATTTTCTCCCTTATCAAAAAATAATTCCAAGATTTGAAACTTTCTTTAATATCCAAAAGAGCAATCCTCTCATTCACTGTGCTTTTGTTGTGGATATAAATTTAGACTTCCTTTACTTTCTGAAGTATTTTTCTTTTCTGGTAGTATTTTATGCATCAGGTTATTCATTTTTTTTATTGTGGTAAAATATACATAACATAAAACTTTCTATCTTAATCTTTTTAAGCAAACAGTTCGGTTGAATTAGGCACCTTCTTCCTGTTGTGTGACTGTCACCACCATCCACAGCCAGAATTCTTTTCATTCTGTAAAACTGAATTTTCATTCTATAAAACTTAACTAAATAATTATTTTGTTAAATACTATTAACTAAATTAGACAATAACTTAAACATATTTAATAACATTAAATAATAACTCCTAAGACCCTCTTGCCCTAGTCCTTGGCAATCACTATTTCACTTTTTTTTTCTTCTTTTTAAAAATCTCTCCTTTTCCCCCTGGGCTGCAGGCTCTGGTAACTCCCATTTCTACTCTCTGTTACTATGAATTTGCCTTAAAAATACACACACACACACACACACACACACACACACACACACACACACACATACACATCACATCTAAGGGCGATCATGCAATATTTGTCTTTCTATGTCTGGCTCGTTTTTTCAGCATGGTGTATTCAAGTTTCATCCATATTATTGGAAATGGCAGAGTCTCCTTTTTAAATAGAATTCTATTGTTAATGTACACCAAATTTTCTTTACTCACCCGTTGACAAATATTTAGGTTGTTTTCCTATCTTGACTATTGTGAATGATGCTTCAGTGGGCATGGGTATGCAGATGTCTCTTCTGTCTTTTCTAGACAGTGATTAAGTCTTCTATTTTAAATTTGTATTTGCCCTTACAATACCACCCTGAGAGCAACAAGACCTAATTTCAGAGCCCTGTCACAGGTAAGGACACAGAACTGGTCAGAGGCATACCAATGGGAGACAGACCTGCCTCCACACTCTTGTGCACTTGCAGTTGATTGTATTGAAGTCAGAAATTGGCAGTAAGAGTTTGTACTTTTCTCTTATGATACATTACTTTCTGCTATATATTAGAGTTATTTATATGCATGCCTCATTTCCTTTGCATGTCTTGGAGCCCCTGGGTGGCAGGCAAAAAACAATTTCTTACAGTTTTCTAACTCACTCCTGTTTAGCCACATTTATTGAATATTTTTTGTAGATGCTGTGCTAAGGCTAAGGGAACAGAGTTGAATGTGAAGAGATGACATCTTATTCGGAGATACCAAGTATTTCCAACGCAACTGACCAAGGCCTTTGAGAGGAGAAGAAACAAAATGTGTGTGTGAGAAAACTCCTGAAAGTTTCTGGAAAGACTTTCTTAGGAAGTGTGATGGTTAATTGTAAATGTCAATTTGAGTGGGCGGTGGGTTGCCCAGATTAGGCATTATCTCTGGGCATGCCTGTGAGGTTGTTTCTGAGTGAGGTTAACATGTCAGTTTGTGGATTCAGAACAAATAGATTGCCCTCCCCAGTGTGCCTGGGCATCATCCAGTTTTGGGGGGCTTGGCTAGAACAAAAGGGAGTAGAAGCAGGAATTAACCCCTTTTTTCCTGCCTCATTTCTTGAGCTGGAACGTCTCATCTCATCTTCCCTTGCCCTCAGATGTGGTTTCCTTATTGGCTCCGCGGGTGCTCAGGTCTTGGGACTTGGCCTGAATCGCACCATTGCCTTTCCTCAGTCTCCAGCTTGCAGACAGCTGACTGTGGGACTTCTCAGCCTCCATGGATGCAGGAGCCAAGTCCTTGTAATAAATCTCCTTTTACAGCCTGTTGGTTCTGTCTCTCTGGAGAACCCTGACTAATACAGGAAGTGGCACTGAGCCTTGGGAGAAATCTCTTCTATCAGTCTACTCATAGATACATTGACTTTTTCTTAATCACCATCTGGAATTGTAGAGCTGTTAGGGAAAGAAGAAAGCCCGAGAGATATTGTGTGTGTGTGTTGGGGGTGGGGTGGGGTGGGGAATGGAGGGGGAAAGGGCAATTGCATGGCTTGGTTCCCAGGAGATTTTCAGAAAGGGCTTCAGATATACTCTTTTTTTTTTTTTTTTTGAAAAGTAAAGTATATTTTATTTTGCTGTACAAAGTCCCACATTTATCCTATGTCCTTATCTCTGCAATAATTATAAACATGTAGATATACATCTTTTTTGTAAAATGTAAATTCTCCCCTTCTTTGATTCATTAAATTCAAAGGGACATATATTAAGAGATATCATTTTGTTTCCATCCTCACAACATTGTATTTTGAAGAATTTTTGCTTTATACACTTAACAGATACACTCTTATCACCAACCACTTTGCCCTCTGAGCTCTAAAAACATGGGGCCTGATGGGGATCTGGATCACAGAGGATGTCTTCTTGCTTGAGCTGAATGTGTTGGATGAAGGTACAGAGCTGAGAGGAGATCTTGCGGACACGGTGTAGCGTCCAAGAGTGTAGGAACAGGCATATCGTGGGGCAAGCTGCGGGTGTCAAACACTGCCTTCCTTGGCTGCTTTACTTCGTTTGCCCTGAGCTTAGCTCAGAAACTGAGACTTGGTGGAGAAGGCAAGCCTATCATTCAGATTCTGCCATAAAAAGTATTTATTGTGGCTTTCTATTAAAACAACTTGGAGTTCTGACACTCAAAGGAGCAGCCTGTTCCTGTTAGAATATTTCTTCCTGAGTTATAATCCCTGAATGGGGAAATGCATCCTACAAGATACTTAAGAATTTTATGATGCTCAGTAATTCACCATGGTCTCCTCAGTTTATGGTGGCAGTTCTGCTGGTAATGGTAGCATGAATATTTTTATTAATGGCCATTACTTCGAATGTTGGTTTCTTCAGGATTATTAAAATCCTTTGTTTAGTTATTTGTTTCTGTTTTATTCTCCCCTGAACCTACCTTTTGGCAAGTGATTGACTACAGCCATGCATGCGTCAATACTTTAAAGAAACAACTTGAGTATTCAGGACATGTCTTTTAGTCACATCTAATGCATTTATAGAAACAGAAGAGTTCTTCAGAGCTATGTCGAGTTACACTATGGGACAGGAAGAAGTTATGTTTCTTCCATAATGAGTCTTTTGACAGCCTGAACTCTTCATAATTTTTTTTAGAACTCCACGTTGAATTAAAAATTCAGTTGTATACCTGTATAATATGTGAAGTTATTACCTTTTACTTCTAAACTGGAGTGTTTCAACGGAAGAGAAACATTTCCTCTTTCTTGCTTTAACTGAATTGAGGAAAGGGTTGAATGCTTCATATCTTCCAGTGCCTTTTCATTTGGACTGAAAGTACATGCGCCGTAAGTGCTGGAGACAATTAAGGAGGTTAACATTCTCTTTTGCTTTTAATGGCATTATCTTGCCTTTACCACCCTGTCTTGGCAACTAAAAGTGAGAGAATAGCCGTGATAGAAAGAAGAAAAGAAACATCCAGAAAAAGACCAATTGTAGTTTCACAACTATGTCTTTATAACCGGGCAGGATGGGAAAGAAGTGAATCTGAAGAATAGAGACCTAGGTCTAAGATACAAGATGCAGATTTAAGGGGCCATAGCAATTTGAGAGTACCAAGTCTAAGGAATTTAGCTTATAGCTCTGAGAACATTTGACTCTGTTCCTGTAGAGAACTGACGGTGCCTGGAAAAATATGTTCTTATATGCTAATAAATTGTGAAGAACTCACCAGGGGAATGTCTGGGTCAACTCTTCAGTTGTTTTCTTTTAGTACTTAGAATCCTTCCCTCAGTAGAAATATGCCAAATAGAATATGTTTTAATAAACTATTATGTGAAAATTATGTTTGCGATTTGAAATACTGTCTACTATATTCACCTGTATGCAGCAATTTAGTCCTTCCCAAATATCTAAATGTGGTTATATAAACTTGTCGTTTACAGAATGCACATGCATCTTTTTCTCCCACTCAACACACACTTATGCAGCACTCACTTTGTGATGAGCCCTGTCTTAGGTACTAGAGATAGAGCTATTAAACAACACAGACAGTGCCCCTGCTTTTTTGGAGCTTATATTCTAGTGTAGTAGGGGCATGTGTGCTAAGTTGCTTCAGTCCTGTCCAACTCTTTGCGACCCTCTGGACAGTAGCCCACCAGGCTTCTCTGTCCATGGGATGCTCCAGGCAAGAATATGGCAGTGGGTTGCCACTTCTTTCTTCAGGGGATCTTTCTGATCCAGGGATTGAACCGGCACCTCTTATATCTCCTGCAGTGGTAGGCGGGTTCTTTACCACTAATACCACCTGGGAAGGCCCTTACTGGGGTAGGCATAGGATTAAAAAAATGTCAGATAATTATAAATGCCATGAAAAAAAAAGTGAGATGATGGTGGGACCTGGACCTGGACCTCTCTCTAGGGTGGGAGAGGCTGGAGGAGGTCAGCTGTTTAATTAGGATGTTCCCAGAAGGCATCTCCATGGAGGTGATGTTTGAATCAGCACTGGGATGATGAGAAGGAAACAGCCATTGGAAAAATGGGAAGGGGACAGCAAGTGCAAAAGTCCTGAGGTGTTAGTGAACTGGAGAGACTCAGGGAGACAGAGGGGTAATGAGGGAGGCAGGCTCGACTGCAGAGGTCTTGTTGGCCATGAGTAGGTGTAGGTAAGGTGACTCCTGAGGTTTTCTAAATGTCTACTCCTTAATATTACTTACCGCTTTTACATCACTCATATTCAAATTGCATTTTAATATCTGCCTATGCTCTGATATTCAGTTAAAATCAAGTAACTGTGCCAATTGCTTCTTCATAGGGCACTATAATTATATTGTCACTGAGACAGAATATTTTCCTAATTTCTTCTTTCCTGCATTGATTTTTTTATTTTAAAAAATCTTTTCCCCAGACCATTTTCTAAGATATGAAAAAATTGAGACTTCTTGAAAGAAAAAAATATGTTTTCTATTATGTATTTTTGAATACTGAAGCTAATTATTTTAAATTTCATGCTTAAGATTTTTTTATAGTTTTTATTTTTTTATTTTTTGAGGGAGAGCATAGTGTTTCAAGGTATTTTAATGTACAAACTGCATAATTACTATTAATTTCATCACATGTAAATGAAGTAAAGGCATATATGCTCCATTTTAGACAAAAACAAAAAAAAGGTAAATAGTGTATTTACATAAAAATTTAAAGCAAAATGTAAAAAGCTCCCATATTTTGCTTTAATGTTATATACCATAACTGAATCACATGTTTTTAATTTATGCTATCTTAAATGCACAAGGAAAAGATATTCATTCCTCCTGTTTGTTTCAAATGTATGTGTGTGACCTAATATACTATATATTACTTAATATACTTATATATCAGTTAAAATATAGTATAGTTTACTATATACTTTTTCCAAGATACTGTATATACATGAAAATAGTATAATATTTATTGCACTTAAAAAAGTTCAACTTTTGGAATACTGTTCAGCGACAAAGAAGGATGAATGTTTACCATTTAAAACGACATGGGTGGACTTGGAAAGTATTATGCTAATTGAAATAAGTCAGACAGAGGGAGACAAATACTCTGTGATATCACTAAGATGTGTGATCAGAAAAATAAACTAGTGAATATAACAAAAAAGAAACAGACTCACAGATACAGAGAACAAACTAGTGATTATCAGTGAGGAGAGGGAAGAGAAAGAGGGGTAAGGGGTTTAGAAACACAAACTAGTATGTATAAAATAAACTGCAAGTATATATTGTACAACACAGGGAATATAGATAATTTCTTATAACTATAAATGGAATATAACCTTTAAAAATTGTGAAACACTGTTATATACCTGAAACTTAAATAATATTGTGGATCAACTACACTTCAATTACAAAAAAACAACTTTGTTTAGCTTTCTGGTTAACAGAACATTTTCAAATATGTTACCTCATATAATCCTTAACACTAGGTCTGTAAAGAATATTGAAGCAGACATTGCTAGTTACCTATTCATTCCGACCTCCCTTCTTTAATAACACAACTTCAGTTTTGACTAGATTGGACATGTGTTCATCTTAAAAAGTGTGCATTTCCTGACCTTGCTTGCTACCAGTGGTGTGTGACACAGTTATAGCCTATGAACCGTAAACGGAAGTCTTATTTGGATCTGGAGTCTTTTCTCTTCCAATAAAGCTTCTGTCCCCACCTGTCCCCTTTCCTCCTTTTATCACAGACACAGTTATTAGCTAGAGCTATCAAATTTCTTAGGACCAGAGGGAGAGGCCAAGAGAACTCCAGTGACCGTGACTCTGGCCATCCTTAAGTCACCAAGCCAACTCCACGCTCCTGGGCTTCTTGAGTGAAAACAGCCCTCACAGTTGTTCACCTGCAGGCAATTATAATGACTAATATTAGTAGGATTCTTAGGTTAGAGTTTCAGTGAACTAAGAGCACACAGCCCAGAAACCTCGGGACTTGAACGTTAGTCTTTATTGTTGCTCAGTCGCTAAGTCATGTCTGAGTCTTGGAGACCCCATGGACTGCAGCACTCCAGGCCTCCCTGTCCTTCACTATTGCCCAGTGTTTGCTGAACTCAGGTCCATTGAATCAGTGATGCCATGCAACCATCTTATCCTCTGTTGCCCCCTTCTCCTCTTGCCTTCAATCTTTCCCAGTATCAGGGTCTTTTCTAATGAGTCTGCTATTCGCATCAGGTGGCCAAAGTATTGGAGCTTCAGCATCAGTCCTTCCAATGAGTATTCAGGATTTATTTCCTTTAAGATAGACTGGTTTGATTTCCTTGAAGTTCAAGGGCCTCTCAAGAGTTTTCTCTAGCACCACAGCTTGAAAGCATCAGTTCTTCGATGCTTAGCCTTCTTTATGGTCCAACTCTCATTTCCATACATGACTACTGGAAAAAACATAGCTTTGATTATATGGACTTTTGTGGGCAAAGTGATGTCTCTGTTTTTTAATACACTGTCTAGGTTTTTCATAGCTCTTCTTCCAAGGAGCAAGTGCCTTTTAATTTCTTGGCTGCAGTCAACACCTGAATTTTGAGACATCTGGGATTTTGGAGCCCAAGAAAGTGAACTCTGACACTGATTCCCCTTTTTCTCTTTGTTTCCCATGAAGTGATGGGACCAGATGCCATGATCTTCGTTTTTTGAATATTGAGTTTTAAGCTAGCTTTTTAACTCTCCTCTTTCACCTTCATCAAGAGGCTCTCTAGTTCTTCTTCACTTTCTACCATTAGAGTGGTATCAACTGCCTATCTGAGGTTGTTGATATTTCTCCTGGCAATCTTGATTCCAGCTTGTGCTTCACCCAGCCCAGCATTTCACATGATGTACTCTGCATGTAAGTTAAATAAGCAGGGTGACAATATACAGCCTTGATGTATTCCTTTCCCAATTTTGAACCAGTCTGTGTTCCATGTCCAGTTCTAACTGTTGCTCCTTGTCCTGTACACAGGCTTCTCAGGGGGCAGGTAAGGTGGTCTGGTATTCCCATTTCATTAAGAATATTCCACAGTTGTGAACGCACAGTCGAAGGCTTTAGAATAGTCAGTGAAGCAGAAGTAGATGGTTTTTGGAATTCCCTTGTTTTTTCTATCATCCAGTGTATATTTTCAATTTGATCTCTGGTTTCTCTGCCTTTTATAAACCCAGTTTGTACATCTGGAAGTTCTCCATTCATGTACTGCTGAAGCTTAGCTTGAAGGATTTTGAGCATAATCTTGCTGACATGTGAGATGAGTGCAATTGTGCTGTAGTTTGACCATTATTTGGCATTGCCTTTCTTTGGGATTGGAATGAGAGCTGACCTTTTCCAGTCCTGTGGCCACTGCTGAGTTTTCCAAATTTGCTGACATAATGAGTGCTGCACTTTAAAAAAGCATCATCTTTTGTGATTTGAAAAAGTTCAGCTGGAATTCTATCACCTCCACTAGCTTTGTTAGTAGGCTGTTTTCTAAGGCCTACTTGACTTCACACTCCAGGATGTCTGGCTCTGGGTGAGTGACCACACCACTTTGGTTATCTGGGTTATTAAGAAATTTTTTGTACAATTCTTCTATGTAATCTTGCCCCCTTTTCTTAATCTCTTCTGCTTCTATTAGGTCCTTGCCATTTTTGTCCTTTATTGTGTCTATCTTTGCTTGAAATTCCCTTGGTATCTCTGGTTTTCTTGAAGATATCTCTAGTCTTGCCCATTCTATCATATTTTGCTATTTCTTTGCATTGTTCTCTTATGAAGGCTTTATATTCTGGACCATATGTTCTTTTTCACTGTTGTTTTATTTGTATCATACAGTTGGGTTAGCATTTTGATTTCATCTTCCTGTTATTATTATTGTCCAAAATCTTGTCTGATTAGGTGCAGTATTTTCTGGAGTATGTTCTCATGTTCCTCTTCACCTGACATGATAATGTGATGTGATAGGTTTGGTGGTCAGCATGCCAAGCATATGCCAGCGGTACCAGGTCGACCCAGTTTTGTTGTATTGATCACCCTGCTTTGAACAGTCATCACCAGCCACCTTTCAGAACAACTGTTGCTGTCCTTCTGCCTTTGTATCACAAATTTCCAGTTCAAATTGTAGAAATCAGAAGTTGTATTTATTCATTAAAAACAACACTATTGAATGCCAAGCACCGGGTGAGGTGGTGGTACTAGAATTATTAATGGAATCTTACTCTTAGTATAATGAAGTGAATGTCCCTCCTCTGATTGTTATGCTAGACATCAACATCTCCAAACATTTTGGCATTTTTTTATTTGCCCGAGAGCAAGGGTTCAACACATTCTTGGAGTTTGATTAAAATTAAAACATGAATACTTTCTGGAGAACTGGCTCTATTGTTGTAATATAATTTGACACTTCAATGGCTTTCAAATCTGTCTTTAGAGTCACAATTATGCTGGTGATTTGGGCAAAAGCAATTACCCATGCAAGTAGCTGCAGCTGTGTACAAATAGCCTAAAATTATTCATGGCCCCCATCACAGCTCTATGCCTCACTTCTATGAGACAGTGACCCTGAATTTCAGAATAGCATTTAAACAGGGGATGAATTACTATGCAGTGGAAGACACTGTCAGAATGTTCATATCTAGCCCGCAGATCCGAATTAGACAATTTTGGATTTCACATTTCCAGAGAACCGGAGACCTCTTTATGCCACAGGGAATCAACAAATAAGTAAAATCTCTAAACACTGAATGTTTGGTCACATTTTAGTGCTACCTTTTGGATCAAGAGTGAATTCCTGAGTTTAAGGGGTTTCAAGGTGCCATATCTTCTTGGAGGGGGTCTTCTTCCTCCCTAGTTGCTTTATCCTGTGTAAGGAATTGACATTAGTTCACATTTCTCTCAGTAGTTTGCATCAAATCACATCCACATTAAGGTTTTTTCTTTCCATTGTTCACTGTGCATACAAATAAGTAATCTGAGAATGTGAATGTAATTAAAAAATGCTCTCTCATGAGCGTGGCAGGAAAAACCTTCCAGGCACCATCTTCCTCCCCCCCTCTAGATACAGTTGATTGCAGTAAGGTGTTTGCACATTTTCCAAAGCAACATCATTGTGCTGTATATTTTACAGATCAGTCTGCTGTTTCAGAGGACTGTACTAAATCAGAAATGTCTGTTTTATTGAAAATAGTTTGTACTATGGTCTTGCATTGTGTTTCCTCCCTAGAACCATAAACATCTAAAGGCTAACATCATTTTGTTCCTCTAGTTCACTGGGTAACTGTATCTGATAACTAAATGAAATGTAACAGAAGAATTTATTTCTTGAGTCTTGTTCATATTCCTAACCCTCTAAATAAACTCCTCTGAATAATAGAGTCTATTCTAATGTATGACATAGAAGTCTTGTTGGGCTCAAGTGTATGTAGAAAGAGGTTTCTTTTCTATGTACTAGATACACAAATCTGGAGGGTAAAGAAATTAGCTTTGTAACACTTCTTCTACTAGAGTAAACTGGCCAAAGGATTTTCTTCTCAATGATAATATGTAATTGCATTATGAAATTGCTACTAAAATCTTTTAAAGTATCAGGTCTTTTCTATATGACACGAAATGACTATACGCACATCAGATATTGCAAATGTACCATATATATTGTCATTCTGGGCAATCTTCTGCATTTAAAGTAGAGAAGACCTTCCTTTACATAGAGAATACTTCCTAGACTTCTCTTCAAGTAACAAAATCTAGGAACACCGTCTCTCTCTGTGGAGACTTTCAACAAGGACTGATTTGCAAGAGGCATGCCCTGATGGGCTGTGGGCAGTCATCATGAACCGCTTTCTACACTGCCTCATGGGTTGGCTTTCTTCTTCATAGAGGTACCATGACAGGAATCTTAAACCTGCAAGATGGGTGCTGGTTGGCTGGCTGACCTTGAACTATGATTTGCTAAAGTGGTTGAATTTATAAAAAGAGTGGCTTTCTTGACTAAAGGAAAGAAACCAGTTTGCATCTCAAGGGACCTTTTAGAGCTCCTCTGGCTCCAGGAGTCAGATTTCAGGGCACATTTGAAACAAAATTTGAAACTGCAGAATCACTCCTTCCCGCACCTTTTGGTGTTGGTGTTGGCGATATGAATGTGGCAAAACTGGGAAATAAATAACTTACATGGTGATGATAAGATCCCAAATGGATGAAAAGCTGAATTTTAAGTGAAAGTACACATGTATCGATGGTCATTTCTTTTAGAATGTCAGGGCTTTACACATTTGGATGTACCTATTTTGGTCTAGGAATGGGTTACCCAGTTCCCTCCTCTCATAAACGCAAGAAGGATGGAGCATTAGGCAGGTTCTATATTCTTTGCATCAAGACTACCTCTGATTGCTGCTGTTTTGTTGATTTTATTTTGAGGACCAGTGTGTGGTGTGGCAGTTAATCCTTTTGAATAGGTGAGTGATGTGATCAGGAAAGCCCTATTAAGAAAATTAATCTGATTGTAGGATGGATTGGAAGAGAGGTTCAGTAGATAATGATTCAGGAAGCTAAGAGAAAAGAATATAACTCCTCTACCCTTCTAGGCAAATTTTTTTTTTTTCCTTCTAGGCAAATTTAAATTAAAGTCTTCTCTTTCCAAAACATGCTAGTTCATTTTGTTTGTTTACCAGTAATACTGTATGTGTTTTCAAAAACAGATATGAAATGGGTTAAAAATAAAGATATATACAAAAAAATCATGAAAATAGAACAAGAGCTGTCCAACCAAGATCTCTTATAGGGAAGGCATTATGTTTTAATAAATTTTGTGTCATTGGTTCCTACTGCAATACTTGGCACCTACTGAACCATTTAATATTGGCTGAGTTAATGAAGAGTCGGGTGATAATTGGATCAGGAAAAAAAACAGCATCTTGAATATAGGTCCTTCCCCTGACTCTGTGCCCAGATTTAGCTTTCAGTTCATTGGCAGCTGAGGCAAGTCTAAATGACAGATTCTTTGATATCTTGAAAAAAGAAACATGAAGATTTTTATGGCTCATAGCTCTAAGGGAAGTTCATGGCATGTGTCCTTATATAAGGGACCTGGACAAAGTCTTCAGTAACACTGTCACAAACAAAACAGAATTGTTTGTCATAACGAGGTCCCTTATATCGACCCCTGATAAAGGCCAAGGCATAATATTATATTTCTGTAAAGGTATTTCTGTGGCCAAGTAAGAGTTGAAGGAAGTTATTTGGCATAGCTGAATACTGAAGAGTGAATTGCAAAAATGTTGACTGCATTTTGGCATAGTTATTAATACCACCTGTTTTTTTTTTTACACCACTTGTTTTTAATGATAGTTAATTGGTAAATAAGTTCAGTAGCTCCTCCAGGAAGCTTTTATTCTTATTTGATAAGGGAAGAAAATATGTACTATTTGGTTCATCTAAAGAAATTTATGTAGAAAATGTTTATTGTGGGGTGACAAAACCGTTTCCCTCAAATAAAATATTAATCCTAATATATGAAGTGAATGAATTCTGGCTGACAATGTGTAAGTTGAGAGTGGAAAGAATCACTACCATGAAGATTCCTGTATCTCTCTGTGGAATGCTAGGGCTCTGCAGAACCTGGTTTTGAAACCTCTTCCTCAAAGCTTTAGAAAGTTGCCAGATCTATGTCTTATCCCTTGTTTTCCATCATTTAGAGGACCTGAATTTTAAATCTTAAGAGCCAATCCCTATCCGTGTTGATTCTTAAGAAATTACAATAAAGAATCTGAGGGAATGTTACTGGGATTTGTATCCAGAATGAATAGATTCATGAATGTGTTTGTCTTGGAATCAAAAGCAAATTGTACATTAACAATCACTGTTAAGTCTATGCTAAGGCCTAGCTCAGGGCCAGCCTGAGAGTATGCTCACTCCAACTGAATTGTACCAGTGAGGCAGGGTCCAGAAAAAGAATTCCAAGTCATTCTAAGATTATAATGTCAGGTAAGGTCACAGAAAATGAAAATCTTTGAAAGACTCTCAGGTTGGGATGTCTGAAAAATCTTTGAACACCTTGATAAGAGGAGTCTGACATATATAGTAAGACACATTTGATGTTTTATTGAGGAAGAGGTCATATGAGCATTAGAAGGAGTGAGTTCTATTTGGTTATATCAAGTAACCGAGAAAAGTTCCTCTGAATGAACAACATCAGTGAGACAAAGCGCCTTTGTTTCTACATTGCCCAGTGATCATGCTAATATTTTAATGAACGACCCACATTTTAATAAGAGGCAGTCACTTCTAGATCTCTGGCTCTGTATAAACAAGGTTTTAAGACTCCCAAATGAAGATTATCAGGTCAGAGTCTGTATTTGACTCTTTGTTTTGTCAAGTCCTAGAGATTTTAGTCCTTATCAGATATATTCCAGAGATCATGGAAAAGGCAGCCTTTTGCCACTTCCGGCTTTGGAACATGTTTCTACATGTAATGGGATTGTTAAGTGACATTTTTTTGCCTGAGATATAGAGACTAGATTTCAAAGCTAGAGATAGGTTAAACCTCGACTCTTTTTTTTTTTTTTGACCGTGTCATGTGCCTTGCAAAATTAATTCCCTGACCAGGGATTGAACCTGGGCCCTTGGCAGTGAAATCTGAGAGTCCTGACTATTGGACTACCAAGGAATTCTCTAAACCTCTATTCTTAAGAGAGCCACTATAACTGAGAGCCACAGACTTCACTCAGGGCTGAGAGGCAGAAGCCTTGCCACCCCCAGTCATGACCCCAACCTTCTTGTCCCCAGTTGCAGTCTATAAAAATGAGATGAGGGAAGGGGAGCTTTGTGGGCAGACAGAGAGTAGCCGCGAGGAGTGCGGTGCTGTGATGGGGGCAGGGGATGGGAAGAATAACACTAAGTCTGGGAAAGGTATTTAGTTTCTCAACGTGAGATGAGGGTGACCTGGAAAAACTCCTTTTAGAGACTTGGGATGACTGCAAGAAGGGGAGACTGTCACTTCACTCCAGGATAGATGTTAGATTTGGCAAAGGACTCGATTCATCTCTGTGTTTATCTGAGCAGGGGAAAGGAGACCTGGAGTGAACTGCAGGGCCAAGAGGAGAGAGAGGGAGAGTAGCCTACCTTCCTGCCGTTTGGCGCTGAAGGGAAGCATGTGTGAATTTCTCATTGGTCACAGAGGTGCCAAGATGTAGCTGTCTTTCCTGGACCCCACACAGTATGAAGGGCATCCGCACAAAAAGGGCTTTAGGGTATATACCACTCTGCTGAGAGTGGCCAGCAAAGAGGTCGGGCTGGAACAAGATTTCCTCATGTCCAGGGACTGTCCATGGTGGATACCTTGCAGAGTCAGCTGACAGATTCACATGTGAATCCAACAACGAGAAGCTGGACATTTTCTCCAGATTTCACATTTATGGCCAGTGGTATCCAGCGCTGTGCCCTGCTCAGCTGTGTCCGACTCTTCGTGACCTCCTGGACTGTAGCCCTCCAGGTTCCTCTCTCCATGGAATTTTCTGGGCAAGAATACTGGAGTAGGTTACCATTCTCTTCTCCAGGACATACCCCTGGCCAAGTGGTACCCAGTAATGCTATTCAAGTAAGAGGTGCTTCTTCCCTTCATCTGAAGGAGAGACTCAGTGGGAGAGAGCTTGTCCTAGGGGGAAGTTTGTGAATGTTCGCTCTAAGGTAAGTGAGGAAGGTAAGTTAAAGAATATATTATCGTTTCTACCACAGACTGAGCAATGACCAGTGGGGGAAGCTTTAGATCTGATATGAGACTGGAAATCAGATTGAACAAGCAATTGATAATAAAAGGTGATTAAGAAATTGTGGAGCCTACCCAGGATACTGTTAAATGTACTACTACACTGAGGAAGGAGGAGGTTTGGAGAGAAAGAAAAAAATACTCTTTATATTCCACCGAGGAAAGGCTTTTAAATAAACTGGTACGTCTAGGTGATGATTTACTAACACTTTCAGGTCGGATATCAAGGCTAAGTCCATCAGGCTGAGGCATAGCTGCCAGATCTTATAAGATGAGAATGTAGACCTCCTTGACCAGTCCATCTTGAGAGCAGCTTAATGAACAAACTTCCAGCCATGGGGCGATGCGATGATATTCTGTGGCATTGGACCTAGGTGGTGTTCTCTCTAAAGGGTCTGGGATGTTGTTTTAAATGATGCCGTATATAGGGAGTGTCTTCTTTTGGGCTAATTTTAATGTATATTTGAAATTAAGAAAAGAAGCAAATCTAGTTACCTTACAGATGTAAATCAGTGAAGGGTTATTCTTCTGCTTCTTTGTTCTGTGTCTAAAAAAGGATCACACAGTATTAAATGTTACCACACTGGACCAGCTCTCTTTGTGGGTTCTTTTTCGTGATTTTTTCCTACAAATGTCCAACTGTATCTGGGCCTTTCCTTCTTTTTTTAATGGAGGCGAGGGATAAGGTCATTCCTTTGTAGGTTTTTGGTGACTTGACCTTTTTTGTTGACCTCTTCTGAGTAGACATGATTGGCACGAATGATATCCAGTCATAACTGCATGATTCAATAGTGATTCCAAAAGCAGACCACTTCCTTCTTCTTAGTAGCAATGTTCAATGGGAAGTTAGTAGAATTTTGGATAAAGATATTTCTTACAGGAACTTGGCTAACATTTCATTCTCTCTCTATTGAACTGTATGTCCTAGTGAAGGGCACACACATCTTAAGAACAATAGCAGTTATCATTTGCTAGTTCCATTTGTGTTACACAGGAAAGAAAAAAAACTATCAATTATGTGGTAACATAAGGGAGCATTAGAACTTTTAAAGATAGTTTGACTCAGTTCAGTTCAGTCGCTCAGTGGTGTCCGACCCTTTGGGACCCGGTGGACTGAAGCATGCCAGGCTTCCCTGTCCATCACCAGCTCCTGGAGCTCACTCAAACTCATGTCCATTGAGTCGGTGATGCCATCCAACCATCTCATCCTCTGTCATCCCCTTCTCCTCCTGCCTTCAATTTGACTAATGGTCTCCAAAAAATGGATAATATCAAGAGGAGACTTGGTGAGTAAAACTGGGGCAGGCAAAGAACGCAGCTATGAGATTGCCATTAGCTGAGTCTGGGCTGCTGCTCACAGCTGCTCTGGGCGTACACTGCTCTGATCTAGGCAGCTCCCTTCGTGCGGATCACATAAATGATACATGCTGGAGATGTGCAGTGTGGTGGCTCTAGGGATGTGACCCTGGGCAGATTTTGTAGGTGTTGAGATAAGTTCCTAGTTCGGTCATCTTTGGGCTGGTCAGATTCTTTGAGGAGTTCAACAGGTGAAAACATTCCTGTATATGATTAGTTCTAAGGTCTAAGTTCTGCATACTGATCACCTGGCTTATAGAAGGTTGGGCATGCCATAATAGTACCTAGTTTTTTCCTAAGTAAGTCTGCAAATGTGATTAGAGACTCTCCCCAGATGACCATTGTGTATGGGAGATTCTTCTGCCAAAGGGGCTTCATGTTTTTGGGAATGTAAAGAGATCTGTTAGTCTTCAAAGACTATGAGGTTATGTCAGGGATAGATGAGGAGTGACCTAACATGTAGCCATCTCCTTATTGAAAAAACTCCTTAGGCACAAGTTACAATGTTTATTTATTTGTTTTTGGCTGCACTGGGTCTTTTGCTGTGTGGGTTTTCCCTAGTTGTGTCAAGTGGGTGCTACTTTCTAGCTGTAGGTGTAAAGGGCTTTCCACTGTGGTGGCTTCTCGTGTTGCCAAGCACAGGCTTCAGAGCGTGTGAGCTCAGTAGTTGGGGCTTGTGGGCTTAATTGCCCTGTGGCCTGTGGAATCCTCCCAGACCAGGCATTAAACACACATTCCCTGCATTGCAAAGTGGATTCTTAACCACTGTATCATCAGGGAAGTCCTAGGCACAATTGTAAATTTAGCCATTTTTTATGTCTCTTTAAAGGCAAAGAAGTCTGGAAAGACAGATACAAAGGAACTGTATAACACAGTAGTCTCTGGCACTGTAATCAGTTCAGTTCAGTCGCTCAGTTGTGTCCGACTCTTTGTGACCCTGTGAACCACAGCACGCCAGGCCTCCCTGTCCATCACCAACTCCTGGAGTTTACCCAAACTCATGTCCATTGAATTGGTGATGCCATCCAACCATCTCATCCTCTGTCATCACCTTCTCCTCCCACCTTCAGTCTTTCCCAGCATCAGGGTCTTTTCAAATGAGTCAGCTGTATCAGGTGGCCAAAGTATTGGAGTTTCAGCTTCAGCATCAGCCCTTCCAAAGAACACCCAGGACTGATCTCCTTCAGGATGGACTGGGTGGATCTCCTTGCAGTCCAAGGGACTCTCAAGAGTCTTCTCCAACACCACAGTTCAAAAGCATCAATTCTTCTGCGCTCAGCTTTCTTTATAGTCCAACTCTCACATCCATACATGACCACTGGAAAAACCATAGCCTTGACTAGATGAACCTTTGTTGGCAAAGTAATGTGTCTGCTTTTTAATATGCTATCTAGGTTGGTCATAACTTTCCTTCCAAGGAGTAAGTGTCTTTTAATTTCATGGCTGCAATCACCATCTGCAGTGATGTTGGAGCCCAAAAAAATAGTCTGCCACTGTTTCCATTATTTCCCCATCTATTTGCCATGAAGTGATGGGACCAGATGCCATGATGTTAGTTTTCTGAATGTTGAGTTTTAAGCCAACTTTTTCACTCTCCTCTTTCACTTTCATCAAGAGGCTCTTTAGTTCTTCACTTTCTGCCATAAGGGTGGTGTCATCTGCATATCTGAGGTTACTGATATTTCTCCTGGCAATCTTGATTCCAGCTTGTGCTTCCTCCTGCCCAGCATTTCTCATGATGTACTCTGCATATAAGTTAAATAAGCAGGGTGACAATATACAGTCTTGACGTACTCCTTTTCCTATTTGGAACCAGTCTGTTGCTCCATGTCCACTGGAATACCTGGGTTTAGATCTTGGCTGAGCCCTTCTCCATAGTATGACTTTGTCATTTTCCTTGACTTCTGTGTGCTTTACTCATCTCCCCTGGAAAATGGGGACACTGGTACTACTTTCACAATAGAGTTGTCATAGAATTAAAGATGTTAATCCACATGGAGTAGGTAAAATGTTGCCTGGAAAATAGTTACAATTCAATAAATGTTAACCATTTAAACATCATCTCAGATATCCTGCTTTGACAAGAGGTGAATCTGTTTGATTTCTTTGGGAATCCACTTAGTTTAAATGGAATTTGACTAATTATAGGCTGTTAATCCTTCTTTTAGCAAATGTCATAGGGAATTTTGCTTGAAGTATTGCTGAGGCATTTTATTGAAAGCTCTGACTTGGGTAGAACTTTTCTACTTTTACTACTTGGGTAGAATAAAGTAGGAACTTTATTCTCAGCTTCTCTGATCAATATTGGGGGGTCATGCTTAGGAGAGACTAGGAGTTTGGTATGTTTTTAGCCATCAAGTTTTTCTGGAACTAGAATTTCCAGGCTGGTACCAACAACCTTGAACCATTTCAGAAAGACATGTACCCATTGGCTGAGATAAGCCCTCTCACCTTGTAATGTTCTTGTCAGGCTATAGGAGACACAGGCCCCAGAACCCAGACATCATTCTGAATTTTCCATCTCCAAAGAGGCTTCAGGGCTTTAAACCGACCTTCTGTGTATGGAACGAAGAACTTTGTTTATTGGTAAAGGAATTTCAGGCATCTGTGATCAGGTTAGTGACCTTGAAGAATTTATTTAGCATGTCTGTTTCTAAAGCTGTAAAACAGGGATGATGAAACCTACGTCAGAGCAGAGGGTGGTTGTGACGATTTAAAGGAGCAGTATATATCCACCACCCAGAACAGTGCTGACTAGGAACAGCTGATTATGATAAAACATGAACAGGAGCCCAGACCTGTCTGTCCTCTCTATAGTCTAGGCTGTTTTCACTCAGCTTATGGGCTAACTTTTTGATCTGATGTGAGCAAGGCCTATAGTCTTTGATCAGCTAGTCTCTCAAATTTCCCTGTTTCCACAGGAAATAACCCAGTTTTGCCAGTACCAGTGCATAAGCAGCCCTGGGGAAGCTGATGAGAGTATGAACTGGGCCCCACCCGGGGCTGGCTGAAAGTTTGTGGTGAGGATGTCTGCCTGAGAGACAAAGTAAACGTTTGTTATAGGTTGGATTGAGTGGAGGCAGATGCTGGGACAGAGTTTGGGGGACGGTATATTGATTGAGGATCAACAGCTGTGAAGGGAAAGAGGAAGAAGCAGAATTGGGTGGAGGGAGAAGTAGAATTGTGATGTAGGTCTGGCAAAGCCTTGCTCCTCCTGGGAGTGAGCTTTGGAACAAATATCATGATTCAGAGTTGTCCTGTCTTTGCCCAACTGTTGATCTTCCCACATTGCTTGCATACTGGATTTGGGTGCTACCAGAGGGCTTGATGGAGGAAATGGCAGCCCACTCCAGTGTTCTTGCCTGAAGAATCCCATGGACAGAGGAGCCTGGAGGACTGCGGTCCATGGGATTGCAAAGAATCAGACATAACTTAGCAACTAAACCACAAGAGGATTTGAGCTCCGGTGAGACAGTTCTGCCGCTGATGGGAAGCTGGAGGAACTGAGACCTGAAGCTGTTCTTTCCTGTTGGGCAGGGGGAAATCCTTCTTTGAATGTCTACCAGAACATTTTAGAATGAAGAAAACCATCATTCCTGTTGCAGATACTCCCTCACAAAGCTGCTTCTAATCTGCAGACATTGGTTTGGGGAGGCTGGGATAAAAATTTAATTTTTATCTGAATATTAGGGAACTGCTAAAATATTTACATTAAAATCTACCAAGTTCCCAGGACAAATCTCTTTATAAAGCACACTCCCCCAAGAGCCCATATGCTCTGGGGAAATGAGATATACACTGCCCTTCTGGTGTTGTCTTTACAAAGTCTTTATATTAAAAATACTAATAAACAATAATAAATGACCATGACCTTTCTCTGTCTTTCCTCCTGCTACTTAAAAGAAAAGGTAAATCAGTACTGAAAATATAGTGAAAAGATGATTGATTGGGGGTTAGAAGACTTTATTTTGGTCCTGGCTCAGTCACTGTGTAAGCTGGGTTAGTCACTTCTCAAGTCCAAACCTCAGTTATCTTGTCTGTATAATGGAAAATTGGGCTGGATCCCTTCCATCTTTGGTGTGTTGGAATAATAAGAAAGCTTCTCTCTAAAGTGTTGGCTCCTTGGTCTTTTGTTTTTTTATCACATGCCATGGTTTCAAGCAGTGCTTGTTGTAAAGACGTGGGTCATTGGTCCCACAACCTGCTCACTGGAGAAAATGTTCCTCTACTGTAGACTTTGGCTAACATATTCTTATTATCTCCAACCAGTAGAAGATGTAGTTATGAATGTCTTGAGCTGTTGTTTAATTTTATATTAAATCAGCGAGTAAACTATAAAATAGTAGGCATAAACTTCATATTCTGTCATAAAATTCTGTTTCGCTTTTCTAGTAAAAATAACTTGGAGTGCTGATTCTCAAGGGTAGAATGTTTCAGTTTATCCTACTTCTTTGTAAATTACAATCCCTAAATAGGGGAAATGAATCCTACAAAATACTTGAAAATTTTATGAGATTCAGTAATTCAGTGAAGAGTAGTCATTTTACAGAGTTGGATGCATTGGTTGCAACAGCTCCAAGTAATTATAATAATGACTATCTTTCTGACTATTATTTTCTTCAGGAGTGTTAAGACACATTGACTTACTTATTCCCCAAACCTGCCTTTTAACAAATGATTGACAAGACCTCTGTCTAGGTTGGTATTAAAGGTATTAGAGCTTTGAAAAAGTCCCTCCTTCCATGTTCCCATAATTTAAACACACCCAACAATGTAAAAAATCTTAGAGTTTCTTTTATTTATCTAGTTACTCCATGGACAAGGGCAGAAATTATTATTTTCACCCTATCACTGGTCCTTGGGTGGCGTGAGATTTATTAATTCTTGTGGCACTCGTTATAGAATTAAGGATTCCGTTGGCGAGCCTGATTAAAATGGAAAGCTCACACCTCTCCTGAAAAAGGTTATTTTAAATTAAAATGAACGTTTCTGTTTCCATTGTTTTAGATGTCTTAAGTGGTGCACTGAACTGAAAAGAGATGTGAAGCAGACATTCGGTCGTACCAGGGGAAGTCAAACTTTGCTGAGTGCTGTGTACGCACCCAAAGGCTGCATTTAATTGGCATGCAGTGGAGTGTAGCAAGGCAGCCCTCCCATTTAAGCAGCCATCATCCATGTAGGTTCTAGAAGACTGCACAATTCAATGCCTTCTGTTGGTCTGTCAATTGAGACTTAAAGTACTAGTGGCCATTTATTTATTCATTCATTCATCAAATGTTGATTGTGCACCTACTATGGGCTTGGCATTGTTCTAGCGATTGGAGCTATAGCAGTAAACAGGCAAGAATTCCTGTTCTCGTGAATCTTATATTCTGCAGCAGGCAGAAAGCAGAACCTAGGTGAACAGGTAACATTAGTGGTATGTCAAATGAAATAAGTGATGTAGGGAAAAATAAAGAAGGGTAGGGGGATAAGGAGGGTTGAGGTAGAAGTTCACATGCAATTTAAAATAGTGTGGTCAAGAAAGACCTCACAGAGGAGATGGCCTTTGAGACAAGATCTTAAAAGACGTGAGGGGGTTTATAATGGGGAATCTGGGGGAAGAATATTCTTTGCAGAGGGAAGAAGCAGGTACGGAAATCAAGAGGTATCAATACATCAAGGAGGATTTTTTACCTAGTTTGAAGCAGTTTGTAGGGAGAGATTTCAAAGACCCAAGGTAAGATCAGGCAGGCAAGTGTGGGGACTAGTGAAATTGGACTTTGTAGGCTTTTGTAAGGCATACGGTTTTAAAAACTTTAAAAAATATATAATTTGTTTATATGTTTTTTTTTTTTTTTTATTATTTTTTTTTCCCAGTGGGGTTTTTATTGGAGTATAATTGCTATGCAGTGTTGTGCTAGCTTTTGTTGTACAATGAAGTGAATCAGCTATATGACTACATAGGTCCCTTCCCTCTTGACTCCCCTTCCCAGCCCACTCCTGCATCCCACCCAGCTGGGTCATCACAGCACCGAGCTGAGATCCTTGTGCTTTATGGCAACTTCCACCTAGCCATCTGTTTTACACCTGGCAGTGTATACAGGTCAATGCTGCGCTCTCAATTTGTCCTACCCTCTCTTTCACCGCAGTGTCCAGAAGTATGTTCTCCATTTCTGTGTCTCTCTTCCTGCCCTGAAAATAGGTTCATCAGTACCATTTTTCTACATTCCATATATATGGCGTATGGTTTTTATCCAAAATATGTTGGGGAGATATTGCAGGCTTTGAGCAGAGGAGTGATTCTATCACCTAATTTATCTTTAAAAGGACCAGTTTGGCTCCTGTGTTGAGAGTAGAAGGTTTGGGAGCAAGAATGGGATCTGGGAGACGAGTGAGAGGAGGCTGTTATCTGACAGATGGAGATGATGGTGGCCTATACCAGGGTGTTTGTAGTAGAGCTGGTGAGAAAGGGTTGGGGGACTTTGAACTAGATTAGATATGTGCTCAAGAGAGAGGCCCTGGGCTCTGTCTGTATTCCAAGCACTGTGAATGACTAGGCCACCAACTTAGCTGTGGGGTAATAAAATATAATAGCATGTGGGCTTTGGGATTAGAGAAATCTGGATTAGAATCCAGTTTCCATCCCGTATCAGGAGTGTGACCTTGAGCAGGTTTACTTACCCTTATGGAAGCACTGCCAAAATGGGAATGCTGTGGTCTGAATGTTTGTGTTCTCCAAAAATTCATGTGTTGAATTTTAATTTCCAAGGTGATGGCGTTAGGAGGTGGAGGTGATTGGGCCATGAGAGCATAGCCCTCTTAGGTGGGACTAGTGCCCACATAAAACAGGTTCCAGAGAGATCCCTCACCCCTTCCACCCCAAGGAGAAGTGCTGGCTGTGAACCAGAGAGAAGGTCCTTGCCAGAACCCATCCACGGTTAACATCTTGATGTGACGTGTGAACACTTGACGTCTTCATTTGGAAGTCTTACGGTTCTGCTACCTTGATGTTGGACTGCCAGCTTCCATAGCTGTGAGAAATAAACCTGTTGTTTATAAACGACCCAGTCTGTGATATGTGGGCTTCCCGGCTGGTGATAGTGGTAAAGAACTTCTCTGCCAATGCAGGAGACATAAGAGATGTGGGTTCAGTCCCTGAGTTGGGAAGGTCCCCTGGAGGAGGGCATGGCAACCCACTTTGGTGTGCTTGCCTGGAGAATCCCTTGGACAGAGGAGCTAGAGGGCTACCGTCCATGGGGTCGCAATAAGTCGGACACAACTGAGGCGACTTAGCACACACAGTCTGTGGTATATTGGTTAGCAGCTTGAACAGACTAAGGTAGGGAATAATCAACAGCTCCCAGGGTTCTTAGGAAGATTTAATATGGTGATGAAATGACAATAACTTGTAGAGGAGTTAGCCTACTTAAGTGCTTGAAAGTATTAGTTTTCTTCAATTTTTCATTAGTTTAGATATTGTCACCTATCTTGTAAACTCAACAGAGCATGGTTTATTTGCCCATAAACTATTAATATGTTACCCTGACTTTTTGGGCAGAATCTGTGCAGAGTATTTCCCAGTACATCTATCCTTGAGGTGGCAGGGGTGAGATGTAGGAGGTTTTCTGGCCAAATAACTGTAACTGTGTTGAAGACAAATTCCTAATATAATGGTTTTTTCTTTAAGTTTCAGTCCCATGTTAAAGGTGAGGGTCCTCTCTAAAGCAGAGACTTCTCTTGGGGATTGGGGGATGGTTTTCAAGGATAGACTTAAAGGGCTCAGAGAATCTCAAATATTATCAAAATGTTGTGTGTATGCATTTTTGTCTGGGAATAAGAAATTGAAGATTACAAGAAAAAGTGGCCTATGAGCCTCCCAGTATTATCAACCATTGTTGTATAAATCTTTACTTAGCCGATGACAGTGTTCCAAATACTGCCTCCCCACCCCCCACTCTCTAATGTAAGAGAAATTGTTGCCTACTCTTGCTAATTCTCTTAACAAATATTTCACCACAAAACACTTTGTGGTTAGGAGATGTTATCTTGGCTTCTTATATTTCTCAGTCTGTCAATAGCTTCTGCCTTTGACTCCCCGACCACTGCTAATTATAAACTTCTCTGCGTATATACTGTTTACAAAAAAAGCTCAGGAGATCTTTATACCTTATAATTATTGTTGTGAATTACATGGATAGCTTATTTTTCCTGTGCAGTGCTCCTCCAAAACCTGGAGGGAGTGGGGACCATATTCTGAAAGGTTTGTCCTTTGCTATTTGTATTTGTTGAATTGGAATGATACAGTTTCCTAGAAGGGCAAAACAGATATCTTTGAAAATTATCAGGGTTGACAGAAGAATCATGGAAGAGATGGAAAGGGCTACATTATGATTCTGAATTTGTATCTATCTAATCCATCTGTAGCCATACTTAAAATACATGATTCATAACAATTGTGGATCACTGTATTAACTGAAATAACTTAAAGTTTCCTGGATCTTCTGAATTGATGAAAGGGAATATACATTTTCTCTTAATGGAAATCCCTGTAATTTAAAAACAAAAACCTGTTCACTTGTTAACTTAGACTCACACCCCAAATACTGCTGTGTGTGCAAGCCAATGAATTTACAAACTTGAAAAATTACATGCAAAATAAGTGTCTAGGCAGTGATGAGTCAAATATTGTCTCATCAGCATTCATCATGATGCCTCTGGCATGAAAAAGAGCATTCTTCTCTTGAGACACAGAGAGAGCAGAGAAAAGTCAATCAGGGTGAAGGAGCCAGGCATTCCTTCTATACATACATGATTTCTCCTGAGATTTACATTCTTTATCAGGTAGTTCACATTGCAAATAAGTCCTCAGTCTTTAACTAGCTACTGACCGGTCAAAAGATCTGCTTTTCTAATAGCACTTCATATGATTTTTCACATGATTGCATAATGCAAGCTTTGTTGCTAACTTAATTGAGCTGATGATATCCATAAGTGGGATAATCCAGAGGTGGTAAATCAGCCTCTAAATTTGCTTTCTAAAAGGAAAGCTTGTTTTCTTATTTAATTTGGTTGTTTTACCATGAGATATAAAATCTATTTTTCATTACATGTTTTTTCTTTTTAATGTTTATTTTCATTTTCAAATAATCCTTCGCTTTATAATGAATTTTCCAAATCTTTCTCATCTTGTTGTAGTAATGCTCCGCTGTCTCTGTAACCTTGTGATGAAGGGGTTTTTACTTTTGTTGAGTAGTTGAGTTTCCAAATCATAAATCTGATGGCAATCTTCTGATGCCTGTCACTGGATTGCTAAGCAATTTATTGAACTATCCAGTCCTTCAGAACTGGCATTTTGCTTGATAGGAAGTTAGAGGAGTCAGATTTTGCTAAGAATGTGGCTTTGCTTGGGTCATTTGGAAAAACACACACACACATAACTGGTTCTTTCTTGCAATAGACTCTTGTGCACAGCCTCAGATCAAGTACCCGTTTTATTGAGAGAAGGAAGGGAACTGGTTTTGTTAAGTACCTGTTATGTGCCTGCAGCAGTGGCCAAGATACAGTCCTATCTCCATAGAGCTTACAGGTGAGCAGGGCAAAGAGGTAATTAAATAAATATTATAATACATGTGATTAGTATTATAGTATTAGTATTATAGCATTATTCTAGTGGGCAGTAGTGGGGGCTTTACTTAGTATTATGGGCCAGAGAAGGCCTTCTGGAAAAGAATGATGTTAGGATAAGATGTGATAGAACAGCAGAAATTAGACAAGAGATAGGATCGGGAGCGGGGGTAGGTAGTACTGCAATACTGAGATGAAAGATGACTTTCGGCAGGAGGTGTAATATGTGTAAAAGTGTTTTTGAAGAATTTAAGTCCACATAGCTACTCCAGTACTCTTGCACAGAAAATCCCATGGACGGAGGAGCCTGGTAGGCTACAGTCCATGGGGTCTTGAAGAGTTGGACACGACTGAGCGACTTCACTTTCACGCCCTGGAGGAGGAAATGGCAGCCCACTCCAGTGTTCTTGCCTGGAGAAGCCCAGGGACGGGAGCCTGGTGAGCCGCCGTCTGTGGGGTCGCAGAGTCGGACACGACTGACGTGACTTAGCAGCAGCAGCAGCTACAGAATATAGACTTTGAGTCATAGGAGGTGACTAGAGAATTTAGCTCCATTCATTTGACAATTATGTGCTAGGTGTCGTGATAGATGAATTAGATAGACATGCTTCCTGTCTTTATCAGCTTTACCTTCTAGAGAGAGCGACATTAGATAAATAAGGAAACAAAACCAAAATTAACATAGATTGTGGTAAGTGCAGTGAAAAAAATTAATGGTATGTCATAGAAATGTGGGTGTGGCTACAGAGTAGTCAGGAGTGACCCTTACGCTGAATCATGAAGTACTAGGAAAAGTCAGCCATTAGAAGGGAAAGAGAGGGACTTGCCTGGTGTCCCGTGGTTAAAACTTCTTTTCCAGTGCCGAGGGTATAGGTTTGATCTCTGGTCTTGGATCTAAGTTCCCACATGCCTTGTGGGCAAAAAACAAAATATACAACAGAAGCTATATTGTAACAAACTCAATGAAGACTTTAAAAATGGTCTATATAAAAAAAAAATCTTTTTTAAAAAAAGGGAGAGATAGAGGATTCCAAGAAGAGACAATCTTAAGGACATGACTAGTGAGGTGGTTTGCCCAGGGTTATCCCAGGTAGTGAATGGCAAAGCTATGAAGATAGTATAAACCTTTATTCTCCATGTTTGTTTGCCCAAGCCTATGTTGTTTGTTTAGTCATTCAACTGAGTAATATTTATTGGCAGCCAGGCACCATTCTGTGCTTCAGGGACACAAAGTTATATCAGATATTCAAAATTCTTGCCCTCATGGGGTTATGTCTTGCTCTTTTCCCTGAGTCATGTTGCATGTTTAGAGGGCAAGGGGAAGACAGAACCCCTTCCATCTGTAAGTAATGAAAAAACAGATTAGTATGGTTTATGAATTAAAGGGAAATTGTTTGCTTACGTAATTGAAATGAGGCTTTCAGAATGACTGAGTAACTCTCCATCTCTGTTTTCCTCCTGTCCTTCTCTTAGTTGTTTTCTCTTCTGTATTTAGGATTGCCAAGTTCCATATTTTGTATTCACATACTGCACTGTCTAAAAAGAAAAAAAGTTTCCAGAATTGCCATCATGAGTTCTAAATTTTGCTTTCATTGGGTTGGCCTTGATAGAACCAAGATAACATTCATGATGTCTGGCTTAGGCCTCGGCGCTGTATTTGTTCCTGTGATGAGGATATTGCCAGATTTTTTTTTTCATTTATTTTTATTAGTTGAAGGCTAATTACTTTACAATATTGTAATGGTTTTTGTCATACATTGACATGAATCAGCCCTGGATTTACATGTATTTCCCATCCCGATCCCCCCTCCCACCTCCCTCTCTACCTGCTCCCTCTGGGTCTTCCCAGTGCACCAGGCCCGAGCACTTGTCTCATGCATCCAACCTGGGCTGGTGATCTGTTTCACCATAGATAATATACATGTTTCGATGCTGTTCTCTCGAAACATCCCACCCTCGCCTTCTCCCACAGAGTCCAAAAGTCTGTTCTGTATTTCTGTGTCTCTCTTTCTGTTTTGCATATAGGGTTATCGTTACCATCTTTCTAAATCCCATATATATGTGTTAGTATACTGTATTGGTCTTTATCTTTCTGGCTTACTTCACTCTGTATAATGGGCTCCATTTTCATCCATCTCATTAGAACTGATTCAAATGAATTCTTTTTAATGGCTGAGTAATATTCCATGGTACATATACATGTACCACAGCTTCCTTATCCATTCATCTGCTGATGGGCATCTAGGTTGCTTCCATGTCCTGGCTATTATAAACAGTGCTGCGATGAACATTGGGGTGCACGTGTCTCTTTCAGATCTGGTTTCCTCGGTGTGTACGCCTAGAAGTGGGATTGCTGGGTCATATGTATTGCCAGATTCTTAATGGGAAGTGGTATCAATCCTTGAGTGTGTGTGTGCAGAGACTTAGGAGTGTTGTGTTATCACAATGAAGGAAGGGAGTTCCTAACTGACATTCAGTCATTGAAGACCAGGAGTGCTAGAGGTTCTTCAGTGCATGGGACAGGCTTGTATCACAAAGAGTGGTCCCATATTCTGCATACCCTTCGGATGTGCTTCTAGACAATATATAGGTGAAAAGTTTTATGTAATCATCTGAACTTAGAGTTTAGCTGTGCCACATTTAAACACAAAATGGAGTTTGGGGAGTGAGGGGAGCAATACTTTAATATATAGTGAATTTCCCAGAAATGTCACTATTGGGTGTGTGCTGAGAATATTGTACTTTGTTCAGAATTTTTCCAAGATTTGTTCATTCATTTGAAAAATCACATCAAGATTGTTATGATGCTCTGGTATTTGAGAGGTTTGTGCAGTATACACTTGCATTTGTAGGAGTCTCGTTTCATGGTGGTTCCATGGGAAGGTAGAGGTATTTGACTACTTTGTGTTAGCTGCTTAGTCATGTCTGACTCTGCAGCCCATGGACCTGTGGCCCACCAGGTTCCTCTGTCTGTGGAATGCTCTCAGCAAGAATACTGGTGTGGGGAGCCATTCCCTTCTCCCAGGGATCTTCCCAACCCAGGGATTGAACCTGGGTCTCCTGTATTGCCGGTGAGTTCTTCACCATCTGAGCTACTGGGGAAGCCCTTGACTACAATAGCATGCCTAAATATTTACATACTGAAATATTTTTGTTTTATGAATTCCTTTTACTTCTACTTTACATTTTATTTTGAGCCTTATGTTGATTTTTGAAATCATGGAGAGAATTGTTGATATATTTATTTATGAATTAATTTTTAAGTATAAAAGGGATATTAGAAAATTGTTATTATTAATAGGGGCTGATGGACCTGATGGGGTTGAAATCACTGGTTTAGACCTATCAGAGCCCACCTCTGAAGTTGGGGGTGAGGTTGATACTGTACAACCTGTTTAATATGCACTGGGGAAAAGGTAGAATGGATATTGGGGAGATACCCACAATGTCCATGGGATCCTCATTTTATTGTTAAAAATGTGCTTTTCTGAAGACAGAAGTGAAGTGATTACAGTTTAATATTTTTTTTGCGTGTGTTTTATCAATGTCATAAATGACATACCATCACTTCTGCCACATTCCATTGATTCCACAGACCGACCTTGACACAAAGCGGGACTATACAGGAGTGTGAATACCAGGTATGAATACCAAGAAGTGATAGGCTCTAATGCGCTCTGATAGCTGAAGTGCCATTCTAAGTGTAGTATAGAACGAAGGTTTCTTTTTTAAAATTGAAGTATAGTTGATTTGCAATGTATTAGTTTCAAGTATATGGCAAAGTGATTCAATTATGTGTGTATATGTATTTCTCACACACATATGCACACACTAGGTTTTCAGGTTCTTTTCCATTAGAGTTTATTACAAGATACTGAATATAGTTCCCTGTGCTATACAGTTGGTCCTTCTTGTCTCTTATATATAGTAGTGTGTATTTATTAATCCCATACTTCTAATTTATCCCTTCCCCCTTTCCCCTCTGGTAGTCATAAATTTGTTTTCTGTGGCTGTGAGTCTGTGTCTGTTTTGTAAATTAAGTTCATTTGTACCGTTTTTTTTTCTTTTAGATTCCACATGTAAGAGGTATCATGTGATATTTTTCTTTGATGTACTTCACTTGGTATGATAATCTCTAGGTCCTTCCATTATTGTTGCAAATGGCATTATTTAGTTCTAATATTAAATGCACTCAGGTAAAATCTAGATTAAGGTAACTTTTTGTTGTGAATACTGGCTCAAAGAGTTTATTTTCAGAAGCAAGTTCACCTGGGATGAAATGTGACACAAGTTTTATGTCATGTCGAAAATTTTGTCAGTTTGGATTTCAGATTCTTGCTTTTGACAATTCAGTTTCTATAGGCATCGCTCATTTGCTGCTTTAACATAACGTTTTCCATTTTAATGTTGTGAACTAAACCCATGCTTCCAGTGTCTAGAAGGGTTCTCAAACACAAACCTGATCTGGCCTGAAGTTGTGAAAGAGGGATGACTGAAATACTAATTACTAGTAAGAGAATTGTCATAGAATCAGTAGTAGGATAGAAGTGGAAGGCAGCAAGCAAAAAAAAAAAAAAAAAAAAAAATGGAGAATATTGGCTTGGTTTATTCAGCAGGCTAACCAGTTGAGATAGTAACTCAGATTAAAGTGGAACAAACATATCTGGTTCCTTTAAAGCTGGGCTTAAAAAAGATAGAACATTTGAAAATGGCCATTTTAGCTAGGGGGAATAGATTTTTTTCTGCCGCTACAAAGTTCACACCTAAGTGAATCTCTTATCTGTTGCCTTGAATTAAATGAGAAGTGTTTCTACTGCTTTAGTCCTAATGTATCTGGTACAGTGCACACGCTGGGCTTTTCCAGGGGCATGACCGAGAGCCATTTGAATTTTGCAGAAGGATTTGTGGAGAGCTACTGGGAACACGCCCAGAGACCTTCACTTCAAGGACTTTCTAAGTTTCTATAAAGTAATGGATTTATATGCCAAGCTTCCTCTAACTATGCAGGAGTTAACTACTTGCTGTTGGATCAGCTTAAATGCACAGAGAAAGTGCAAATGTGACCTCTTTTTTCCCTTTCTCCCTGTGTGTGGATGCCAACCAGAGAGTCTTTACAGTTTCAAGGGTTGTAGGTGACCTCTTAATTATAATTACTTAGCAGGGAACCGGCTCTGACATTTTGCCTTTGTGCCCTACATTTCGAGCTGGTCTAGTGAACCGCAGCGCTGTGTTGCATTCTTTCCACAAAAGCCAATGAGCTCTACCCGTCGTCCCTTTTCGTTAGTGAGGTTTTCCCATTTTAACCTGTTGTCTTATGTCAGTGGCTTCTTTGGTTTTGCATCAACATTGTAATCAGTAGCTATCATTTTGTTAAGCGTTCTGTTGACGCTATCCCTTGTCAGGTTTTCGGTTTACTAACCACTGACATGATTTTCACTTTTCAGAAAAGGATCTTTACAGTTTAATAGAATGTTCCCAGACAGACCATTTTCTCTCCCCTCTCTTCTCCCTTTCTTGACTCTTGCTTATAAATTGGTATGTTCCTCTCAAAGAAAACTTACTGTGTTTGGAAAGCAGGAACAATGAAAACATATCAAATATGAGTCAGTGGATTTCAAGTGCCAACTAGAATGCCCGCTGTGGGAAGCATGTCACACGCCTCCTTAGAGCAATGCGCTCAGCCTCTGTGGACGCCCGCCATTACGAGTGCTCCGGAAGTGCCAAACGGAACAGATTGAGGAACGCACCAAATAATCGCTTTCTAAGTCTGACTCATAAGGAACTCCCGTTTTCATTCACATTTCTACCACAGTCTATCCTGGTGAGTGAGTTGGGCAGTAAAAATACCACGAGCTGGTTTTACTTTATCAGAAATACTAGTTTATATATTCACTTATTCCTTTCTCCCTTGAATCGTGTAGCTTACTTTTACCACTTCAGTTTTGAGCTAAAATGTAAAATGCCTTCCCTCCTTCAAGTGAGTTTCAGCAATAACAGGAGAAACTCCGAAGGCTTCCTGATAACAGTTGAAAATGTACAAGTTACCTTCTTTGCTGCCAGTAAAAGAAATCGCGAAAGAGGACGTTATGTATGAGGTTACGACTGTGGTTTTGAAGTCCCTCAGGCTCTCCAGCTACATGTGACACTGGAGGCAATTTACTTCCAAGAAGAGCTACTTCTTGTCTTCTATTAATAATTTATTCCTAAAAACAGCTGCTAAAATGTGAGGAGATTAAGTTCATGAATAGAGCAAATACTTTGGATTTATGTTTATCATCTGTTGTAACAAGGAAATGGGATTTCTGGCTTAGTCTAAAGTGCTGGTTAATGGAGTGTTACCATAGCATAACACAGAGACTTCTTGTTGGGAAATGGAATATTATGGTATTTTTGATCCTCAAGAATTGCCACATATGCCTGCTGAAGCAGTGACTCTCACCTGGGAACAGTTTTGCTCCCTAGGGGACATTTGGCAGTGCCTGGGGATGTTTTTGATTGTCAGGGTGGTGGGAGGAAGAGGTGCTCCTGGTGTCGAGTGTATAAAGCCCAGGGAGGATCCTATGCCTCCTGTGACCCACAGGACGGTTCTCACAACAGAACATTAACTGGTCCAAAATGTCTGCAGAGACTGCTACGCAGCCTGGCACTTTTTATCAAAGTAGAATTCAGCAAAATTCAGTGAACTACAAGATGACAGTGAACACTTTTGGTGATTCAGATGATAATTTAGCTTCTTACAGTGCTTCAGTGTCTTTATCAACATCAATTACCACTGTGTTGGTAAAGGAGAGGAGTGTTGGTTTGTGAAGATTCCTGGGTGCTAGAAGGCTAAAGATGTTATGCTGTGGTCCAATTATCTGAAGAGGTTCAATTAATTCTTGTGTCATAAAAGTTATTTGAGTTAGAATTGCTTCTTCTTTCTTAGAGGGAAGATCATTTACTTTTCACATTACCCCAAAATTGAAATATAACTTGGTCTCTGTTAGTGTGTTTTAAATATACTTTAAAAATAATAGGTGACATGGTCTTGGAAGAATACTGCCCTCAACACAGCTGTTGTTACAATACTCCGTGCTTTTATTTTAAGCCTAATAGGGGATCATAAGAAGGAAGGAATTTTTTCTTCAATCATTTGGACAAAGTTTGTGTGCACAATACAACAAAATGGAAAAGAAAAATACTGCCTCTGGTTAGGAAAAATGAAGGATTCTGTTTATTATTAGTCAATGAATTAAATATTATGGAAGCTGTCTCATTCACAATCTGGGGCTAGCACAGCAAATAAGGTAGAACTTTTTATGATGTCATTTACTGAATTTTTTGAAAAATAACACAAGTCTCAAGCATGACACTAAAAGTAATTTTTTTGTGTCTGTAGTAAGTTATTGCACACATGGATTCAGGTGTGATATATGAGATTTAAGAGTATGGAGACTTAAAAAAATAGAAACTACTGATTTTGTGACCCTAGTCTTGTCCTTTGAACCACACTGAGTTATAAGGTGATTAAGTATAGGTTATCATCAGTAAGTAGGCTTATGCTATCAATGATTCCTTTTTACTAAGCACATATTAAACACCTAATATGTGCTATGCTATTCTGGGAAGAAGAGATTAAAACATAAATCAGGAAAAGTCTCTGCCCTTCTGTGCAACTGCTGGAGGAGCTGCTGGGGCTGGGGAAGGGAGAGTTGGACGGGGAAGTGTTGAGATTGTGGAGTGGGACAGGAGCAGCGGGGAGTTACATGGATATTCACGTCAGTGGTAGGAGGATAAAAAAAGCATGAAAGAAACAAAATCTGCCACTTATACCTGTTTTGACTTCTTGTTTTTTTAACTGGGATTTGTTTCTTTCTAACTCTTTATGTTAGGCACATTTAACTCTCAACTGTGTTGAATATCAAGCCTTGGGAAGGGCAGGGTAAACATAAGCTTAGTATGTGTTTCACAACCTCTGAGTTTCCTAAGAAATGAATTGTCTGAGTGTGAACTCAGTGCATTGATTTTTGATTTTTGTCACGCTTAAACCTGTGGCTTCCAGGGCCATTCTCTAAGTAGATTAACATTAAATAAACAGTGAAAAATCTTGAGCCTATATATTCTGCAGTTTCTATTTCAAAGTGTAATCCTAATTAAACTTTTACATATTTTTGTTTTTTCCTAGAAGAGTGATCAAATTGACCTGAACAAACTGCTGAGATGGAAGGGAAAAATGTGACCTAGGGAGGCAATAATCTCAACACATTCAAAACAGAATGTGTAATTTTCCACCATGCTCTTGCTTCTTACTGTGTGCCCATTGTTTTCTTGCCTTGATTGTGACTCCGGTGGATTTATTTCTTGCCAGTCTTGATAGCTTCAAATGTGTTCTCCACATGTGATGTCAGAGTAATCTACAGAAACCACAAATATGAAAGGAGTAATATTAGCAGATAATGTTTAACTAATACTATGTACTTGGTATTCCTCAAAGTGCTCAATATATAGTAAAGCTCAATTTTCACAATATTATGATATCAGAATTATTATTTCCTTTAATGCACAGACAAGAAAACTAATGCATGGGAAGAAACTTGGTCTAGGTGGCATATATGGTGAGTCAGGTTTTAACCCCTGTAGTTAGACTTGGGAGCACTGGATCCTAACTGCTGGGCTATGCTCTTCTGTTTAAGACGGTCATTGTCTCCTCAGAGCCTACCACAAAATTCAAAATTCAGTTATCTCACTTACTGACTTGAATTCATTTTCAGAAAACCTATTGCTAACTGAAAACCTCAAAGTAAAATAAATCCATTAGTTTTAATGAGAGAAATCATGATTTCCATCCCAACTTAAGATACCTAAAGTTGGGTATCTTAACTTTCACAGAAAAAGATAGCAATTCAATAATTAAGACAGGTTTATATAAATAATAAACAACAATTAGAAAGTAAACAAACCCAATTTCTACATAAAATGAAGATTTATTATACTTGCCAACGGAAGAAGACAAGAATTGGGAATGGGTGGTGAATGATAGAGTTGATCATTCTTTGTAAGTTGCCATCTTCTTTCTGTTCCATTTCCTCTACCAGTTCTTCAGCACTTTTGGATTTATAATTATCTTGTATTCAAGCTTCACTTTCTAATGGGAGCACAGGAAAACACCATTAGGGCCAAACAGAGGCTAAATCCAAGACTACATCTAATACATGAACCCATGATGAAGCATTCATGTACCCAGCAGACTCTTAATTGCTCTCAATTTTTAAAAACGTATTCCATAAAATAATGACTGAAAACTGGTAAGTCAAGTAAATTGGTGAGTATCTTCCTAAAACAGTAAATCAGTGTATCATGTATTATGGAGTATATTTAGTGGATTTTGAGAAAAAAAAGTTGCTCTATTAAAAAAAAGATTTGCTCAAAAAATGGCATAACTTTTCAAGAGCCATAATGCTGAAACATAGTTTGCTTAACAGTTATTGTGAAATAGTTTATGCTTTTCTTAAAGTCCTTCAAGGTTCTGCTTTTGTGTGATTCTCCAGCGTCATCTTTCCCCACTTCCTATCTCAGCCCTTTTTGAGGTGGTTGTTCAGTCGTTCAGTCATGTCCGACTTTTTGCGACGTCATTTGCTGCAGCCTGCTAGACTCCTCTGACCTCCGCTATCTCCTGGCGTTTGCTCAGATTCATGGCCATTGAGTCAGTGATGCTATCTGACCATCTCACCCTCTGCCGCCCCTTCTCTTGCCTTCAGTCTTCCCCAGTTACTTGTTGAGAATGTTGTTGTTGTTCAGTTGTTCAGTTGTGTTCAAGTCTTTGTGACCCTATGAACTGTAGCACGCCAGGCTTCCCTGTCCTTCACCATCTTCTGGAGCTTGCTCAAATTCATGTCCATTGAGTTGATGATGCCATCCAACCATCTTGTCCTCTGCTGTCCCCTTCTCCTGCCTTCAATCTTTCCTAGCATCAGAGTCTTTTCCAATGAGTTGGCTCTTTGCATCAGGTAGCCAAAGTATTGGAGGTTCAGCATCAATCCCTCCAAGGAATATTCAGGATTGGTTTCCTTTAGGATGGACTGGTTTGAGCTTCAGCCCAAGGGACTGAAGAGTCTTCTCTGACACCACAGTTCAAAAGCATCAATTTGTCTTTATACTTAAGCATCTACACAGTGCTGTTTCATACCTGGATTCCCACTGCCTTAAATATCCATTTCCCCCTTCTTTATGCACAGAGTGGGTTTGTGGCCCAGTTGAGGAATTCTGAACTTTGGAAACCTCAACCGTTTAAAGGGGTCTGTTAGCAAACCTGTTCAAACTGTGTCCTGGAAGGACATATTATCATTATTTTTCTGGTTAAAAATCAAATCTACCCTCTGCCGTGGAGAGAGAATCACTGTATCTTGCAAGACTATTTGGTATACAAACATTCCTGAGCAGCTAGTCTAGAATACAATAGCTGACGATGCCTTTGCTCAGAAAGGGAGGAAACAGGAGAGATCCTTGGAGGATTGTGCTCCAACATTTGTTGCTCTTGGCACATATTAAAATTACTCTTTAAGTTTCTGCTTGGAGAGCTTATTTAGAACAGAAATTTAATCTTGTCAATCTTTACATTCTTAACATTCAGCATAGTGCTTATCCCAGAGTAGAGATTAATAAATATTTGTGAAATAAATGAATAAATGAAGGCCTTTAGAAATAAACTGCATTAAGCACAACTGTTTCAAATGCCAAGTGGCTCATTGGTAGCCACCTGGTTTTCCATGATCCAGACTCTGAAACCTTTGAAATAATTTATATAATGATAATGCCAAATTTATTAGTTATTATGGACCCAGAACTTAAACTCTTTATACATAATGCCTCAATATGTCTCGATAAGCAACCCTTTGAAATGGTACCATTATCATTTGCTATCAAAAACAGAGATTCAGAAAGGCTATATAACTTGTGCATAGTCACACAGATGGTCAGAGGTGGAGATGAGATTTGAACAACGGCAAGTGGTTTGACTTTGCAGACTGTGTTTTTAGCCACTTAAGTGGTAGAGGCCCTCATAGGAGAGGAGAGAAAAAAGTCAGCCGGAGTTATCTTAGGTTTTCTCAACAGATGCTATATCCCCAAAGCCAAACTTGGATGGATAGAACAAAAAACAGATTCTGACATGCATTTGGTGAACTAAATTAAAGGTTTTGGTAAAGATGTCTTTCTTGCAAAGGAAATTCTTTGAGGATAGTAAGACAAAAGTAGCATCTTCAGGGATGAAGGATCCACGAAGTCATTGTTTTTGCTAACCTCCAGCTAACTAGGTTAGAGTGGGGCCAGTGTCCTGGGCCTGTGACGGATGTAGTCACGTGGGGTCTTGCACTTAGAAGGGTTGTGCTTTGAAGGGTTTGTTGGTTGGTTTTGTGCTCTGCTATCCCTGTCTTGAAATTCTTTTTTAAAGTTTTATTTAGTTTTGACTGTGCTGGGTCTTCACTGCTGAGCGTGGGCTTTCTGCAGTGGTGGTGAGCGGAGGCTGTTCCCTAGTTGCAGTGTGTGAGCTTCTCATTGTGGTGGTTTCTCTTGTTGTGGAGCACAGCCTCAGGAATTGGGGCACCTGGACGTAGTTGCCCAGTGGCATGTGGCATCTTTCCTGGATCAAACCCATGTCCTCTGCATTGGCCTGTCGATTCTTAAGCACTGGTCCTCCAAGGCAGTCCTTGAACTTCTTAATACTTTTTGCATAAGGGGTCCTGCATTTTCACTTTGTTCTGGACATCTCAATTTTTGTAGCTAGTCATGGGCTGGAGTCTTGGTTAACCATTTTTGGTGGTAAATTATTTGACAATGGGGAAGGAAGGTGGACTGGCAAGCCCAGAGGAGCCACCAGTAAAGTCCTGAGGTCCCCATTATTCATACTGGACTCTGGAGAGAGAAGCTCAGGCATTGAATTTCTAGGTTGTGGAATATCTAATTCCTAAATATTTGATGATTCTACTAGATCACCCTCGGATTGATTTTAAGATATTTATTGTAAAATAATACCAGTCTGTCTTAAGGGAAAAAATATTACAGATAGTATTTTCTGGAGTTTTAAAAGTCTTAGACCTATTTTCATTCTTTTTCCTGGTTGGCTGGTTTGTTTGAGGTCAATTTAACCATTCTTTTTTTTATAACAAGCACCAAACCAATTAAATGAGAAATAATATTTCCCTGTAACAGGAATAAATATCCACCATTTCCATTTTGATAAGTTACATTTCTATTATCTTTCATAAATGTGAATGCACTTTGTGACTTCAGGTGGTTTTTTTTTTTCCTTTTTGATGTGTGTGTGACAGTGTAGGCTCGATATGCTTTATACCATCAGGTTTGCTAGTATATTTCAGTGATGTTATCAAAGCTTCTATTTGTGATACCTCAGTAATTCTGCCTGGCTACTGCTACTTTTTCTTTATGTCCTCAGGAACCTTACTTAGAGACTTTCTATAAGTTTGGGTGACCTCCATCTGCATTTGCTTCTGACAAAGTGAAAGTTGCTCAGTTATGTCCAGTCTTTGCGACCCCACGGACTATACAGTCCATGGAATTCTCCAGGCCAGAATACTGGAGTGGGTAGCCTTTCCCTTCTCCAGGGGATCTTCCCAGCTCAGGGATTGAACCCAGGTCTCCCACGTTGCAGGCGGATTCTTCACCAACTGAGCCACCAGGGAAGCCCTGCTTCCAACAAACACACATGAAATCCAGATCTTACTTCTGGTGATTATTTTCTTCTGTACATGTTTATGTCATTGTCTCAGCCATCTTTGAAATTTACCCTGCTGAATTCCACCATTCTCCACATGAAAATAAGCAGGGGTAAAGAAAACACTGATTTGTGATGCAGTTTCTTAAAAACCACGTGTCTTGATTTATTGTTACTAATTTTCCAAGTTCTAAATCTTTTCTGTTTTCAAATGATTTTATTCTGATGAATACTGAGTTGAACTTTACTTAAAGTAGGATAGATTCTCTAGGGAATGAGTTCCGTAAGCTCTGATGCCATAGTTACCTGTTTTACTGCCGCAGACCCAGCAGAGGGAGCCCAAGTTAGTGAACATAATTTTCTCTGTAACTCTTTTGATGACCCAAACGAGTAACTCATGGTCCAAAGGAGATTTTTTGAGGGGCAGGGGGAACAGTCAGAGTATATGGGGTATATGTATACGTGTGTTAGAAAGAGAGTAGAAGGGAGAAGTAAAATACAAGTTGCCAGCCATGTGGATTTTAAGATGCTCTTGAAATGTGGGAGATACATGACATCTTTTCAAGGGAAATGACAGAACTGCTGGAGAGAAGCATTTAATTTTCAGATCCTGAGGAGGTAGTTTCATGTTAAAGGTATGAAACTACTTTCCTTTTCTTACTTTTCCAGTTAGTTCTCCCTTTAAAACTTTTTATTAATAGATTGAATTCTTATACATTTCCATTTCTTGTGATTTTTATATTCAGGGTAATTTCCAAGTGAAAGTTTTTTTTTTTTTTAAAATTCCCTTTCTTTGTCTTTTTACCTTACTGGCCCACACACTGCATCCTTGTCAGATTCTAGAAAATCTTGGAGCTGTTTAAATTGAGGTGAATATTTATTCAATAGATTAATCAATTAGTCCACCACTATGCAAACAGTAGTTATTGAACTTTTAGTGCTATATGAGGTGCAGAATGCGTGTACATCTGTGTATATGGGGAAGCGGTATAGTCAGAGGGGAGAATTGAAACAAGTTTTTGTGCTCAATGAACTTACACGTAGTTGAGTCGATAAGCGTGTTTGGTAAAACACAAAGCCTTATATATGTGACCAAATGTTAAGCAATAGTTCTAAGTGCCCCCAAAGTTAAACTGAGTATAAAGTAGGTGTTCACGGAAGAGACCTGCAATCCTTGAGGTAGCTGGGAGAGCCCAGAAAGGCCTCAGGGAGGATGTGAATGGGCCTGAATGATGAGTGGCTCTGGGTATGGTGAGAGCCGGAGAGCGGAGGGAACCGGCCTCCTTTGGTAGAGAAGCAACTTGAGAAAGGCTGAGAGAAAGAAAGCATGGTTATGATGGCGAGACGGGGCAGCCGTGAGGGGTTATGGTCCATGGGTACTGCATGCCCATGGGGGTGCCATGGATACCAAGCCTAGGTGAATGGTCCTAGTGGAGGTACCTAGTACCTTAGAATGAGTTCTGGGATGACTATAGTCATGTTGAACAGTGACTTCTTCTTTGTATATTATATTAGTATAACCATCAATCTACTCTATTGAGAGGAATCTATATAGAGACAGAGAGCACAGTGGGTCCAGATGAACTGTATAGTCAGACAGCCTGGATTGGAATCTTGGGCACATCAAAATATAGATGTGTGACCTAAGGTAAGTTTTCAACCTCTCTATGCCTTATTTCCCTCCTCCATAAAATGGCAAGTGATAATGATTTCTATTGCATGGAGTGGTAGTGGTTAAATGAGATAGAGTGTCATATGCTTAAAACAGTGCCTACACTAGGCCCTGTGAGCCCTCAGCATTAGCTGTTATCATAAGAGAGCTGATGTATGACTCAAACAGAAAGCAAATATACTACTCTTTCAGACATAGAAATATTCCATTAGGCTTTCTTTTATGTAAACCCAGGGTGTCATCTAGATATCTTTGTCTTTTGCTGGTTAGGAGTGATGAAGCAGATTATATGGTTTAAGCTTATACCAGTTTCACAGGCTGATTTATGGAAATAAATCAGGTGTGGCCTACCTTGTTTCAATATATTGAAGATGACACTCATTTCAGTCAGATTGGTGCTCCCTGGGAATTTGATGGTTCTGATTGTGCTTGCAGTACCTCCGTATTTTCCAACTGTTTCAGACTGTGGACAGAATATAAGCTCTGTGAGGGCAGGAACCATGCCTACCTCGGCTATTCTTGTATGTCCTTGTCAGTTCAGTTCCGTTCAGTGGCTCAGTCACTCTTTGCGACCCCATGGACTGAATCACACCAGGCTTCCCTGTCCGTCACCAACTCCTGGAGTTTGCTCAAACTCATGTCCATCAAGTCAGTGACGCCATTCAACCATCTCATCCTATTGAACTATATCCAATAACCTGTGATAAACCATAATGGAAAAATATATAGAAAAGAATATATGTACATGTGTGTATAACTGAGTCACTTTGCCGTATAGCAGAGATTGTCAGAATATTGTAAATGCTGTAAATCAACTAAACTTGAAAAAAAAAGAAAAAGATGCAGCAGCTTATGTCATGACTGCAATCTGATCACCATGCAGTTAGATTTTCCCCTCTGGTGGCAATTATAGTGTCTGCAAAGCACCTCAGGAATGTGCATCAGACACTGTTGTCTGTATCCTTCAGTTCACTCACTCAGTCATGTCTGCCTCTTTGCGACCCCATGGACGGCAGCACACCAGGCTTCCCTGTCCGTCAGCAACTCCTGGAGCCTGCTCCAACTCATGCCCATCGAGTCGGTGATGCCATCCAACCATCTCATCCTCTGTCGTCCCCTTCAATCTTTCCCAGCATCAGGGTCTTTTCAAATGAGTCAGTTCTTCACATCAGGTGGCCAAAGTATTGGAGCTTCAGCTTTTACATCAGTCCTTCTGATGAATATTCAGGGTTGATTTCCTTAGGACTGACTGATCTGATCTCCTTGTAGTCCAAGGGACTCTCAGGAGTCTTCTCCAACACCACAGTTCAAAAGCATCATTTCTTCGGCCCTCAGCATTCTTTGTCCTGGTACCTGACATTTACTCTTAATTCTGGGTCAATGATTGAATGAAAGCATGATTTTGAAAGTTCTTGTCTTTTACAAATGTGTGGACAGTTCTATTCCTGGCATAGATGAAGTAGGCATTACAACATAATGTTTTGAGTGATGTCTATTTAAATATCTTTCCTGGTGTTTTATCATTGCCATAAAATGAAAATCACTTATATTTTAGATCACTTAATAGCTTACAAATATTGTCTTATACTTCATGTAATTTTCTACAGCATTCATATGAATTTGCTAATAATGTTCCTTCCATTTAATAGATTGAGTAACTAAATCTCAGTAGAGTTAAATGGTTCAATCTTACACATGGATTATTGTGGAATTTAGGCTTAATCTGAGGTCTTTTGACTGCAAGTGCAAAAAATTTTCTTTTAATTTTTGCAGCACCATACTTTTTCTGCCTGGATTAAAAGCCTACACAATTATATTTGCTGTCCAGGGAGGGATGGGGCCTCTCTAAATTTCTCATATGGGCGTACAGTATTTGTGAGATTAGGTTTGAATTACCTTGGAAGACACCCAAAGCTCTTAGGGGATGTGATACTGGCCAGAACCTTGAGGTGGGAGGAGTAGTGGGCAGAGTTAGAACCTACGTTGGGCAGCTTATAGAAATCATGGCATGTCCTTTGGAACTGGAAGGCCTGGATGGGATGCTCTACTAGAAGTTTTGAAGAAAGGCAGTGGGAGTGTAGAAAACAGATAAGACAGAGAAGGAAGACTGAAAAAGAAAGGGCCTTGCACAGACGTTACAAATCTTCATAATTTTATGTAGAACTGATCTTGTTATTGAGTCAGATAGAAACCTAGAGCCAGGAAACTGAGTAGGCTAAAGCTGTCTGACTGTATAGGGCTTCAGGACCAGAGAGTTTGGAAAGACCCTGTTTTTCAGTTCTTCCTTTTCTGGGTTTGGAGAAAAGTCTTCATCAAATACATTGGCAGCATTCATCATCTTCTATGCCGGTCTTTTGGAGAAGGAAATGGCAACCCAATCCAGTATTCTTGCCTGGAGAATCGCATGGACAGAGGAGCCTGGAGGGCTACAGTCCTGGGTTCACAAAGAGTTGGACATGACTGAAGTGACTTAGCATGCACACGTGCATGCCAGTCTTTACATTATGCTCTGAGGCAATGCCTAGAAATGAATTTTGCCTGACAAATTTTACTGCTGTTGACTGTTTTTATTCTAAATTCCCAACATCATGAAATTACTAAATGGACTTTTAAAAAAGAGATTAAAATTGCCTATTTAGTGAGAACTTTGAAATGTACAGTGCTGTATCCTCGTAGGTACTTAGTAATTACCAACATTCTTTTTTTAAATTTTTAAATTTTTTTTTTTAACCAACATTCTTAAACCCAGTCAACATTTGTGGGCACTTCCATTATATAACTTGTCATGGTTGGTCCCACCATAAGTTTATTTTTGTCTCCCTGATAATATTATAGAGCAGATTTGTGTCCTTTATGTTATCTAGGTCAGTGCTTTGACCATAGTAGATGTTTAATAGATATTGGTGATAATGGATTAGAAATTAAATACTGTCACTTTTGTAGGGTAAAATGGTGGGAAAAAAGAGAAACAAAAACTCTTCTGAGATAGCAGATATTTGGCAATTAATTTCCTCTTTGGCATACCACTTCTTTTCTTTTCTTTTTTTTAAATTTTTGGCTGTGCTGGGTCTTCACTGCTTGTTGGTTTTCCTCTAGTTGCGGCGAGTGAGGGTTACTCTCTAATTGCGGTGTGCGGGCTTCTCATTGCAGTTTCTGCTCTTGTTTCAGATTACAGGCTCTAGGGTGTGCAGGCTTCAGTGGTTGTGGCTCTTGGCTCTGGAGCACAGGCTTAATAGTTGTGGCACACAGGCTGAGTTGCTCCATGGCATGTGGGATCTTCCTGGATCAGGGATTAAACTGTCTCCTGAATTGGCAGGTGGATTCTTTCCTATTTTGAGCCACAAGGGAAACCATGGTATACCATTTCTTTGTGAACCAATTTTATATATAAAGTGAAGTGAAAGTCACTCAGTCATGTCCGACTCTGCAACCCCGTGGACTGTAGCCCGCCAGGTCTCCTGCATTGCAGGTGGACTCTTTACCATCTGAGCTACCTTGGAAGACTTTTACACATAAGGTAGAGGTTAACTTGATTTCATTTTAGAGTAGAAATCAAGATAAGCAATATACAAAGTGCCTGTAAAAACAAATTAAATCCTAGTAGGAATGCAAAAATGGAAATGGAAGTGGATATGCAGAGCACTGATTATGCTTGCCTTTTCCACATTGCTATGCTTTCCATGTATGGTGTGTGTATTTGTGAGTTTGTGTGTTCCAGTTATTTAAAATAGATTTTTAAATATGTCTTGATGAAGGGATTAGGAATTCTTAGTTGTTTCTCTCCTTTTTATAATCATTCTTACGGTATGTGATAGAATTAGCAACTTCAGTTACTACTGTGTAAGGTTTTTGTTTAAGAAGGCATTGCATTAATATAAGTAAGTAATATCAGGATTTGGGGATAGTTTATTTTAGAAATATGTAATAGCAATTTCCTGTAACTAGAGATCAATGCTTGAAGAATAAATAGTTCATAAGTATCAAGAAAACTAGGAAATTCGATCCTTACAGTATATTAAAAAAAACCCTCAGCTCTAGATGGATTAAGAATTTAAATGTTAGCAAATTTTTTTAACACTTAGTAGACTATACACATGAATGCATTTTAGACCCAGAAGCCGGAAAATATTCCCTAAATAAGGCATCAAACGTCAACTATAAAAGAAAAGACATACATTTTACTATATTAAAATAAGAAATTTATCAAGAGACCACTTACAGAAAATGAAAAGTCCTATCACAAATCAGGAGAAGATATTTCTGATATATACAATTGACAAAAGACTGGTGTCAAAAGCATGGAAACTTTTGGCAAAGAATTAAAAGCCTGAAAACAATAATTGTTGAGAGGATATAGATATACTAGATGTTTATTATGGGTCTGAGTGTAAATTGGTGCAATCATTTTAGAAAATACTGAACATTTTGGAAAAAATTGCACTTTCATATATCCTAGGATCCAGAAATTCCACTGCTAGATACTCAGTAAACCACATGGGCATGGGTGACAGAAAACATCTACAAGGATGTTCATGTTAGTGCTAGTTAAAGAATAACCTGCAAACAACCCAAATGTATATCAGTAGAAGCATGGATGAATAAACTGGGATATATTTACATAACATGATTTAGTAGTCAAATAAAACACAGCATTTACAAATATGAGGGAATCTTATCCATGTAATCCTAAGTAAAAGTATCATTCTAAAAAAATTATACCATTTTTATAAAGTTAAAATAACTAAAATAGCTCTTGAAATACAGCTAGATGTTACAAGTCTGTTAAACAAGGTCATCAAGGGAATGCTGAATATGGAAATGAATATGGTTATTGCCTCAGGTCTCAGAATTGGAAAGGTTATCATATGAGATGACCATGTAGCTGAATGTGGTTCAGGATCCTCTTAACTTCTTTTGGATGGGCAAATTTGTGATTCCTTATTATATTATTCAAAAATGGCTAAATAAATGGAAGTTGGTCATATAATTACCAATGATGTGAGTATTGTATAAGCCAAAGGTTATGATTAATCCAACTTTGTGCACCTCAAATACAAAGAGAAAAAGATGAACTAGTTTCCAAAATATATAACTATTAAGGACATTCAGTGTTTAACCATATTTTCAGAGTTGACATGGCAGACTATATTACATTACTATTTTTATATTATTTATTTATGCTTTTTCAGATTATATGTTATATGAAAAAACATTTTGATCTTATTCCCAGATTATTGTGTCTGTCACATAAAAAATAAAACATAAAAGTCATTCTCCATTTTCTTGGTGTGCATTTTAATTATATTTAATCTATTTTTTAAAAAAATTAAGACAGTATCTGAGATCAGCTTTTACTGCAGAAGTATTTAGACTTCATAAAGATTAGGTACTTGAAACATTTTAAGTACTAAACATTTAAATAATCAGCCTAAACATACCTGTTAGAAAGATGTGGGGTCTTGGACTGAATTGATCTGGGTCAGTACATGGAATTTCCAATCTAAAATATTGTATTTCCTAAAACACATTTCCTAAAATACAGTTTGTTATACTTAGAAAACAAAATTGAGAGCATCTTAGAATAGCAAAACTAAATCTGTTGTGAATTACTGTAACTATAATACAATATAAATATAAAGTGGCATATACAAGATCCACAATTAGGAGAGAACGAGTCAATACAGGGATAGGAATTTCAGCTGACAAAAACAACTGGCAGTTTTTAAAATCTGAAAATACTATTTTGCAATGAATCCCAGATATTTATTCACATTTGTATGAGTTTGTTGGGACTACCATAAGAAAATCACCGGCTGGGTGCTTTAAGTAACAGAAATTAATTTTTTCGCAGTTCTGGAGGCTAGAAGTCCAAGATCATTGCATTGGCAGGGTTGATTTCTTTTGAGGCCTCTCTCCTTGGTTCACAGATTTCCACCTTCTTGCTCTGTCCTCGCAGGGTTTTTCTCCTGTGCCTACACATCCTTGTCTCTTGGCACTTCTTAGGGTACCAGCTGTACTGGATTAACCCCCTCCCCACCCACCATCTCCCAGCAGCAGCTGTATTTGAACTTAATCACCACTTCAAAGAATTTTGCTTTCTGAGATGCTAGAGCTTGGGATTTCAACATATGAATTTGGGGGGAACACAATTCAGCCCATAATAGCATCCTTTTCCGTGACTATGATTCTTGTTGTGACTGTGTTCCAGGCCCCTTTATAGATGCTGGGGAATAGCACTAAAGCTTATTATCTGGGTTTCACACGGTGCTCAAATTAGAGGAAAAGTCCTATGTCATTAAATGTTCAAATGCTGTTCCCAAATCCCTGTAGTATTCACTAAGGACTAGGGGCTTCTTCCTCCCTTAATTGTTTAGAAGAATTGAAAGTCAAAGTGTTAGTCACTCCATTGTGTCCCACTCTTTTTTTTTTTTTTTCTTTTTCTTTTTTTTTTATTATTATTATTATTTTTTTTTTTTCCCAGTGGGTTTTGTCATACATTGATATGAATCAGCCATGGATTTACATGTATTCCCAATCCCGATCCCCCCTCCCACCTCCCTCTCCACCCGATTCCTCCGGGTCTTCCCAGTGCACCAGGCCGGAGCACTTGTCTCGTGCATCCCACCTGGGCTGGTGATCTGTTTCACCATAGATAGTATACATGCTGTTCTTTTGAAATATCCCACCCTCACATTCTCCCACAAAGTTCAAAAGTCTGTTCTGTATTTCTGTGTCTCCTTTTCTGTTCTGCATATAGGGTTATCGTTATCACCCTTCTAAATTCCATATACATGTGTCAGTATGCTGTAATGTTCTTTATCTTTCTGGCTTACTTCACTCTGTATAAGGGGCTCCAGCTTCATCCATCTCATTAGGACTGGCTCAAATGAATTCTTTTTAATGGCTGAGTAATATTCCATGGTGTATATGTACCACAGCTTCCTTATCCATTCATCTGCTGATGGGCATCTAGGTTGCTTCCATGTCCTGGCTATTATAAACAGTGCTGCGATGAACATTGGGGTGCACGTGTCTCTTTCAGATCTGGTTTCCTCAGTGTGTATGCCCAGAAGTGGGATTGCTGGGTCATATGGCAGTTCTATGTCCAGTTTTCTAAGAAATCTCCACACTGTTTTCCAAAGTGGCTGTACTAGTTTGCATTCCCACCAACAGTGTAAGAGGGTTCCCTTTTCTCCACACCCTCTCCAGCATTTATTGCTTGTAGACTTTTGGATAGCAGCCATCCTGACTGGCGTGTAATGGTACCTCATTGTGGTTTTGATTTGCATTTCTCTAATAATGAGTGATGTTGAGCATCTTTTCATGTGTTTGTTAGCCATCTGTATGTCTTCTTTGGAGAAATGTCTGTTTAGTTCTTTGGCCCATTTTTTGATTGGGTCATTTATTTTTCTGGAATTGAGCTGTAGGAGTTGCTTGTATATTTTTGAGATTAATCCTTTGTCTGTTTCTTCATTTGCTATTATTTTCTCCCAATCTGAGGGCTGTCTTTTCACCTTACTTATAGTTTCCTTTGTAGTGCAAAAGCTTTTAAGTTTCATTAGGTCCCATTTGTTTAGTTTTGCTTTTATTTCCAATATTCTGGGAGGTGGGTCATAGAGGATCTTGCTTTGATTTATGTCGGAGAGTGTTTTGCCTATGTTCTCCTCTAGGAGTTTTATAGTTTCTGGTCTTACATTTAGATCTTTAATCCATTTTGAGTTTATTTTTGTGTATGGTGTTAGACAGTGTTCTAGTTTCATTCTTTTACAAGTGGTTGACCAGTTTTCCCAGCACCACTTGTTAAAGAGGTTGTCTTTTTTCCATTGTATATCCTTGCCTTCTTTGTCAAAGATAAGGTGTCCATAGGTTCGTGGATTTATCTCTGGGCTTTCAATTCTGTTCCATTGATCTATATTTCTGTCTTTGTGCCAGTACCATACTGTCTTGATGACTGTGGCTTTGTAGTAGAGTCTGAAGTCAGGCAGGTTGATTCCTCCAGTTCCATTCTTCTTTCTCAAGATTACTTTGGCTATTCGAGGTTTTTTGTATTTCCATACAAATTGTGAAATTCTTTGGTCTAGTTCTGTGAAAAATACCGTTGGTAGCTTGATAGGGATTGCATTGAATCTATAGACTGCTTTGGGGAGAATAGCCATTTTGACAATATTAATTCTTCCAATCCATGAACACGGTATGTTTCTCCATCTGTTTGTGTCCTCTTTGATTTCTTTCATCAGTGTTTTATAGTTTTCTATGTATAGGTCCTTTGTTTCTTTAGGTAGATATACTCCTAAGTATTTTATTCTTTTTGTTGCAATGGTGAATGGTATTGTTTCCTTAATTTCTCTGTCTGTTTTTTCATTGTTAGTATATAGGAATGCAAGGGATTTCTGTGTGTTAATTTTATATCCTGCAACTTTACTATATTCATTGATTAGCTCTAGTAATTTTCTGGTAGAATCTTTAGGGTTTTCTATGTAGAGGATCATGTCATCTGCAAACAGTGAGAGTTTTACTTCTTCTTTTCCTATCTGGATTCCTTTTACTTCTTTTTCTGCTCTGATTGCTGTGGCCAGCACTTCCAACACTATGTTGAATAGTAGTGGTGAGAGTGGGCACCCTTGTCTTGTTCCTGATTTCAGGGGAAATGCCTTCAATTTTTCACCATTGAGGGTGATGCTTGCTGTGGGTTTGTCATATATAGCCCTCATTATGTTGAGGTATGTTCCTTCTATTCCTGCTTTTTGGAGAGTTTTAATCATAAATGAGTGTTGAATTTTGTCAAAGGCTTTCTCTGCATCTATTGAGATAATCATATGGTTTTTATCTTTCAATTTGTTAATGTGGTGTATTACATTGATTGATTTGCGGATATTAAAGAATCCTTGCATTCCTGGGATAAAGCCCACTTGGTCATGGTGTATGATTTTTTTAATATGTTGTTGGATTCTGTTTGCTAGAATTTTGTTAAGGATTTTTGCATCTATGTTCATCAGTGATATTGGCCTGTAGTTTTCTTTTTTTGTGGCATCTTTGTCTGGTTTTGGAATTAGGGTGATGGTGGCCTCATAGAATGAGTTTGGAAGCTTACCTTCTTCTGCAATTTTCTGGAAGAGTTTGAGTAAGATAGGTGTTAGCTCTTCTCTAAATTTTTGGTAGAATTCAGCTGTGAAGCCATCTGGTCCTGGGCTTTTGTTTGCTGGAAGATTTTTGATGACAGTTTCGATTTCCTTGCTTGTGATGGGTCTGTTAAGATCTTCTATTTCTTCCTGGTTCAGTTTTGGAAAGTTATACTTTTCTAAGAATTTGTCCATTTCATCCAAGTTGTCCATTTTATTGGCATAGAGCTGCTGGTAGTAGTCTCTTATGATCCTTTGTATTTCAGTGTTGTCTGTTGTGATCTCTCCATTTTCATTTCTAATTTTGTTAATTTGGTTTTTCTCTCTTTGTTTCTTAATGAGTCTTGCTAATGGTTTGTCAATTTTGTTTATTTTTTCAAAAAACCAGCTTTTAGCTTTGTTGATTTTTGCTATGGTCTCTTTAGTTTCTTTTGCATTTATTTCTGCCCTGATTTTTAAGATTTCTTTCCTTCTGCTAACCCTGGGGTTCTTCATTTCTTCCTTCTCTAATTGCTTTAGGTGTATAGTTAGGTTATTTAATTGGTTTTCTTCCTGTTTCTTGATGTAAGCCTGTAATGCTATGAACCTTCCCCTTAGCACTGCTTTTACAGTGTCCCATAGGTTTTGGGTTGTTGTGTTTTCATTTTCATTCATTTCTATACATATTTTGATTTCTTTTTTGATTTCTTCTATGATTTGTTGGTTATTCAGAAGCGTGTTATTTAGCCTCCATATGTTTGAAGTTTTAACAATTTTTTCCCTGTAATTGAGATCTAATCTTACTGCACTGTGGTCAGAAAAGATGACTGGAATGATTTCAATTTTTTTGAATTTTCCAAGACCAGATTTATGGCCCAGGATGTGATCTATTCTGGAGAATGTTCCGTGTGCACTTGAGAAAAAGGTGAAGTTGATTGTTTTGGGGTGAAATGTCCTATAGATATCAATTAGGTCTAGCTGGTCCATTGTGTCATTTAAGGTTTGTGTTTCCTTGTTAATTTTCTGTTTAGTTGATCTATCCATAGTTGTGAGTGGGGTATTAAAGTCTCCCACTATTATTGTGTTACTATTAATTTCCTCTTTCATACTTGTTAGCGTTTGCCGTACATATTGCGGTGCTCCTATGTTGGGTGCATATATATTTATAATTGTTATATCTTCTTTTTTGATTGATCCTTTGATCATTATGTAGTGTCCTTCTTTGTCTCTTTTCACTTCCTTTATTTGAAAGTCTATTTTATCTGATATGAGTATTGCGACTCCTGCTTTCTTTTGGTCTCCGTTTGCATGAAATATTTTTTTCCAGCCCTTCACTTTTAGTCTGTATGTGTCTCTTGTTTTGAGGTGGGTCTCTTGTAGACAGCATATATAGGGGTCTTGTTTTTGTATCCATTCAGCCAATCTTTGTCTTTTGGTTGGGGCATTCAACCCATTTACATTTAGGGTAATTATTGATAGGTGTGGTCCTGTTGCCATTTACTTTGTTGTTTTGGGTTCACATTTATAAAACCTTTCTGCATTTCCTGTCTAGAGAAGATCCTTTAGCATTTGTTGAAGAGCTGGTTTGGTGGTGCTGAATTCTCTCAGCTTTTGCTTATCTGTAAAGCTTTTGAATTCTCCTTCATATCTGAATGAGATCCTTGCTGGATACAGTAATCTAGGTTGTAGGTTATTCTCTTTCATTACTTTCAGTACCTCCTGCCATTCCCTTCTGGCCTGGAGGGTTTCTATTGATAGATCAGCTGTTATCCTTATGGGAATCCCTTTGTGTGTTATTTGTTGTTTTTCCCTTGCTGCTTTTAATATTTGTTCTTTGTGTTTGATCTTTGTTAATTTGATTAATATGTGTCTTGGGGTGTTTCGCCTTGGGTTTATCCTGTTTGGGACTCTCTGGGTTTCTTGGATTTGGGTGGCTATTTCCTTCCCCATTTTAGGGAAGTTTTCAGCTATTATCTCCTCGAGTATTTTCTCATGGCCCTTCTTTTTGTCTTCTTCTTCTGGAACTCCTATGATTCGAATGTTGGGGCGTTTCACAGTGTCCCAGAGGTCCCTGAGGTTGTCCTCATTTCTTTTGATCCTTTTTTCTTTTTTCCTCTCTGCTTCATTTATTTCCACCATTTTATCTTCTACCTCACTTATCCTATCTTCTGCCTCCGTTATTCTACTCTTGGTTCCCTCCAAAGTGTTTTTGATCTCATTCATTGCATTATTCATTTGTAATTGACTCTTTTTTATTTCTTCTAGGTCTTTATTAAACAGTTCTTGAATCTTTTCAATCTTTGTTTCCAGGCTATTTATCTGTAACTCCATTTTGTTTTCAAGATTTTGGATCATTTTTATTATCATTATTCTAAATTCTTTTTCAGGTAGATTCCCTATCTCCTCCTCTTTTGTTTGACTTGGTGGGCATTTTTCATGTTCCTTTACCTGTTGGGTATTTCTTTGCCTTTTCATCTTGTTTAGATTGCTGTATCTGGAGTGGGCTTTCTGTATTCTGGAGGTCTGTGGTTCCTTTTTGTTGTGGAGGATTAACCCAGTGGATGGGGTTAGACGATTGGCTTGTCAAGGTTTCCTGGTTAGGGAAGCTTGCATCAGTGTTCTGGTGCGTGGAACTTGATTTCTACTCTTTGGAGAGCAATGGAGTGCCCAGTAATGAGTTTTGAGATGGGTCTATGTGTTAGGTGTGACCTTGGGCAGCCTGTATGTTGATGTTCAGGGCTATTTTCCTGCGTTGCTGGAGAATTTGCGTGGTATGACTTGCTCTAAAACTTATTGGCTCTTGTGTGGTGGTTGGTTTCAGTGTAGGTATGGAGGCTTTTGGACAGTCACTTATCACTTAAAGTTCCTTGTAGTCAGGAGTTTTCTGGTGTTCTCAGGTTTTGGGCTTAAGTCTCCTGCCTCTGGATTTCAGTTTTATTCTTCCTGTAGTCTCAGGACTTCTCCAACTATGCAGCCCTGATAAGAAAACTTCTAGGTTAATGGCTAAAAGATTCTCCCCCGTTAGGGTGTGTCCCACTCTTTGTGACCCCATGGACTGTAGCCCACCAGGCTCCTTTGTTCCTGGGATTCTCCAGGCAAGAATACTGAGTGGTTTGTCATTCCCTTCTCCACGAGATCTTCCCGACCCAGAGATTGAACCTGGGTCTTACTCTTTGGAAGGAAAGTTATAACCAACCTAGATAGCATATTAAAAAGCAGACACATTACTCTGCCAACAAAGGTCCATCTAGTCAAGGCTATGGTTTTTCCAGTGGTCATGTATGGATGTGAGAGTTGGACTATAAAGAAAGCTGAGCACTGAAGAATTGATGCATTTGAACTGTGGTGTTGGAGAAGACTCTTGAGAGTCCCTTGCACTGCAAGGAGATCCAACCAGTCCATCCTAAAGGAGATCAGTCCTGGGTGTTCATTGGAAGGACTTGATGTTGAAGTTGAAACTCCAATATTTTGGCCACCTGATGCGACTCATTTGAAAAGACCCTGATGTTGGGAAAGATTGACGGCAGGAGGAGAGGGGGATGATAGAGGATGAGATGGTTAGATGGCATCTCCGACTCAATGGAGATGAGTTTGGGTAAACTCTGGGAGTTGGTGATGGACAGGGAGGCCTGGTGTGCTGCGCTTCATGGGGTCGCAAGGAGTCGGACATGACTGAGAAACTGAACTGAACTGAACTCCTGCATCAGCAGGCAGATTATGTACTGTCTTCCACCTGGTCGGGAACCCTGACAACTGATAAATAAAGAAATCCCTGTTGTTACTCCAGAGTCCAGAGCAGGCTGTATGGAGTTGAGCACATGAGAGCAGCTTAATTGCAAGGGAACACCCATAATTAGTAGCATGTTTCATTGTGACAGTCAGTTGTGGATTCATATTAAGACCTCTGTGTTTTCTTTACTGACAAGGTCGTACTTCATGTCTGAGGTGCGTCTTCCATAATTGTGGTCATGTGGGCCCCTTGCCCCTTGGAGTTAGGTGGCCATCTTCTAGAGCAACTGTCTCTCTTAAAGTATTTCTCAGTCCTTCAGAGGGAAATTTGAGTTCCCTGGTGGCTCAGATGGAAAAGAATCAGCCTGTAATGCAGGAGACCTGGATTCGATCCCTGGGTCGAGAGGATCACCTGAAGAAGGGAATGGCAACCCACCCCAGTATTCTTGCCTGGAGAATCCCATGGACGGAGGAGCCTGATGGGCTTCAGTCCATGGGGTCCCAAAGAGTTGGACATGACTGAGCAAATAACACTTTTACTTTCACAACACAGCACATATTTGAAGTCAGAGATCCAAATATACCCTCTAAATTTTCTGTTTTCTCTTTTTTTTTAAGACTGTTTTTGTAATACTATATCACATTCCCAAAACTAATAACTTTCTGTGCTTGTTAGACAGTACAGGCCACTTTAAGGCAGGAAATGGATGGTGTCACAGAAATGGAGAAAAGTGGCTTAGTCAAGATAGAAGCATCCTAACACATCGCCACCAGGTCGCACTTCCCGGATAGCTCAGTTGGTAAAGAATCTGCCTGCAATTCAGGAGACCCTGGTTTGATTCCTGGCATCAGGAAGATCTGCTGGAGAAGGAATAAATTACCCACTTCAGTATTCTTGGGCTTCCTTGTGGTTCAGCTGGTAAAGAATCTTCCTGCAGTGAAGGAGACCTGGGTTTGATCCCTGGGTTGGGAACATGCCCTGGAAGAGGGAAAGGCTACCCATTTCAGTATTCTGGCCTGGAGAATTCCATGGACTGTATAGTCCATGGGGTTGCAAAGAGTTGGACACGACTGAGCGACTTTCACTTTCACAGGCCGTCTAGGCTGGCAAGGTGGCTCCAGAGTGGAGGGGCGCTGAGGTTCTGTCTTCTTTTAGCTCCCTAATTTCCCAAGAGTAGTTTTCAGCATCAGAGAAGCCTGAGTGTAAATTAGTCAAATCTTGGGCCAGTGAAGTCAGCTTGCTTTTGGCTACAAATGCTCTATTAAAATGGCTTGAGCAGTTCAGCAAAGTATTTAATTGCTTCACTTTACCAGGAGTAGGCAGAGATGAGGTGGCATCTCTGGGAGTTCATGAAGAATCCTAGCTCTTTCCTCCCCTCTGTTCTGCTGTCTTCATCTTGTTACCTTTGGGTCCTTGAGATTGTCACCCTGTGTTCAAAAACGGACCCCAGACATCGTAGCCCTATACCAGCGCCCCATTCAGGTCAGTAGGGAGGGAACTTTTCCTTGTATGCCTTACTTTTCTGTCTTTCTTTTAAATTAGGGAGAAACAGTTTCTCGAAAGCCCCTGTGAAAACCTCTGCTTTTGTCTTTTTTTCAGTTTATTTGAAGAAAAACAAAAATGGTTCACCCATTTTTCCTGCACTTTATCTGCTGCCGCTGGCAACCAACAATCTGTTCTTATATCTGTGAGCTTGGTTTATTTGTTTATTCGATTCCACATGTAACATAGAGCATTTGGTATTGGTCTTTTCTGACATATTTCATTTAGCATAATGTCCTTGAGGTGCATCCATGTTGTTAGAAATGGTAAGATTTCATACATTTTTACGGCTGAATAATATTCCATAGTGTGTGTGTGTGTGTGAGAGAGAGAGAGGAGGATACATAGTTTCTTTATCTCATCATCCATTGATGGGTACTTAAGTTGTTTCCGTATCTTGGCAATTGTAAATAATGCTGCAGGAATACTATAACATGACCCCACGCTTATGGCAGAAAGTGAAGAAGAACTAAAGAGCCTCTTGATGAAAGTGACAGAGGAGAGTGAAAAAGTTGGCTTAAAACTCAACATTCAGAAAACTAAGGTCATGGCATCCGGTCCCATCACTTCATGGCAAACAGATGGGAAAAATGGAAAGTTACAGACTTTATTTTTGGGGCTCCAAAATTACTGCAGATGGTGGCTGAAGCCATGAAATTAAAAGATGCTTGCTCCTTGGAAGAAAAGCTATGACCAACCTAGATAGCATATTAAAAAGCAGAGATATTACTTTGCCAACAAATTTCCGTCTAGTCAAGGCTATGATTTTTCCAGTGGTCAGTATGGATGTAAGAGTTGGACTATAAAGAAAGCTGAGCACTGAAAAATTGATGCTTTTGAATTGTGGTGTTGAAGGAGACTCTTGAGAGTTTCTTGGACTACAGGGAGATCAAACCAGTCCATCCTAAAGGAAATCAGTCCTGAATATTCACTGGAAGGACTGATCCTGAAGCTGAAACTCAAATACTTTGGCCACCTGATGCGAAGACCTGACTCACTGGAAAACACCCTGATGCTGGGAAAGATTGAAGGTGGAAAGAGAAGGGGATGACAGAGGATGAGATGGTTGGATGGCATCACCGACTTGAGGGACATGAGTTGGAGCAAGCTCCGGGAGTTGGTGATGGACACGCATGCTTCAGTCCATGGGGTCGCAAAGAGTCGGACACAACTGAGCAACTGAACTGAATAATATAATGATCATGGGAATATATAGATATTTTCAAATTAGTGTTTTTATTTTCTTTGGATAAATATCTGAAAATTAAATTGCTAAATCATATAGTAGTTCTATTTTTAATTTTTTGGGGAACCTCAGTATTCTTTTCCATAGTGGTTGCACCAATTTATGTTGCCACTAATAGTGCATGCAGGCTTCCTTTTCTCTACAGTCTTGCCAAGACTTGTTATTTATTGTCCTGTTAACAGTAGCCCTTCTGACAGATGTTAGGGGATATCTCATTGAAGTTTTGATTTTCATTTCCCTGATAAAAAATGATATAGAGTATCTTGTACCTGTCAGCCATCTGTACATCTTCTTTGGAAAAATGTTTATTTGGATCATCTTCTGCCCATTTCTTAATTGGATTTTATTTTTGTTTTGTAATTGTGTTGTGTGACTTCTTCATACATTTTGGATACTAGCCCCCTTATCAGATATATGATTTGCAAATATTTTCTTCCATTCACTAGGTTACCTTTTCATTTTGTGGATAGTTTCCTTTGCCATGCAGAAACTTTTTAGTTTTATGTAGTCCCACTTGTTTATTTTTGCTTTTGTTGCTTTTGTTTTTGATGTCCAGATTCAAAAAATCATTGCTAAGACCTATGTCAAGGAGCTTACCACTTATATTTTCTTCTGGAAGTTTTATGGCTTCAAGTCTTACAGTCACATTGAGTTAATTTTGTGAAAGATGTAAAATAGTGGTCTAGTTTTGTTCTTTTGCACATGGCTGTCCAGTTTTCTCAAATAGAAGAGACTGTTCTTTCTGTTTTGTATATTCTTGGCTCCTTTGTCATATATTAATTGACCATATGAGTGTAGATTTATTTCTGGGTTCTTCATTCCCTGCTTTTATGTCAAAACTATTCTGTTTTAATTACTTTAGCTTTGTAATATAGTTTGAATCATGGCATGTGATGCTCTAGCTTTGTTTTTCTTAAATTCACTTTGGCTATTCTGGGTCTTTTATATTAAAATTTTGGGATTGTTTATTCTGTTCTGTGAAAATGTCATTGGAAAGCTCTCCAGATATTAAAGTTGATCAATTATTTTCATGTTTTTAGACAAGTTACGGAACTAATATCTCATTTTATTTAAAAATGTGGTTGGTTTCTCTTTAGATTATCTAATGCTTTCTTCCTCCTTCCATACTATTTTCTGTTATTTGGGAGTCTAGACCTCAGAAGGTTGCAGAGAAAAACAGTTGAATAATTTTATTGAAGTTGAGGCATCTAGAGGTGATGGGGCAATTGTGGATGGGTATGAATTTACACCTGGCAGTAATTTCCTCAGGTCAATGACCAAAGACTAAAAAGGAAGCTGGATGTCTGAGTAGATACCATTGCAGATAAATAGCATGAGATTCCTTCCATACTCTTTGGATTGTGATACAATTGTGCTCCCTCCACAGGGTAGAAATCAGATCTAGCCTTGGGAAACCACGACTGTGGGGAGAGCAGGTGAGTGTAGACGAGAAGATGCATCTTTAAGTTTATTGAAATGACATTTCCATCACATGGTTATAGAAACATCAATATACAATATTTCTTGTCCATCTGAGTTTATGGTTTGCAATTTGAACCTGGCACTGTCCATTCTATATATTTCAGTTTAGATACAACAATCTCTGCTAACAAGGACTGAAAAAGATTGAGCAGCAGCATGGCTTGATCCAAGGCTAGAGAATCATGAACTGTAAAAATCTTACCCTAGCTCTTGTAATATGCTGTCATAAATTGAAAAAAAATCAGTACAGTGTGAAATACTGGCCTTCTGCAATAGCATGAAGATGATATGATATATAAACTTGGAAAATGGGGGCCTAGAGAGAGGAGCATACACAACCTTGGTACAATTGGGAAGGTAATTCTTGTTAGTTTTCAGTTTGGTGATATTCTGATCAGGCTGAATTTAATAGTTTCTCTTCAGGACTTGAGATTAACATAAAAACAGAAAATAGCCAAATTATGGGGAAGGAATTACTCAAAAGAGGTCACTATATTGAGAAACTATTTTTAAAATGGACGGTGCTGAGTTAGTTTTAGAAATTAGTTTTGGCCTAAATGACCAAAATCACACTGCATTTCAATAATATATAATTAGATCAGCCCATGTTCAATTAAATGATGCCCTTGATTTAGAACTGTCCCATAAAAGAATTCTGACAAAAATTATTAATAAAGTTTTTGGGGTAATCTTTGAGGATGCAGAGTCATGAATCATACTAAGAAAAACAACCTGTATAATTACAAGTGTGACAATTAATAATAAATATGCCTGTTAATATAAGTAGTGGTTAAAATCCTGGACTTTGGATTCAAGTAGGCTCTGATTCAAAGCCTTTCTCTACCAGTTAGTATCTGTGACCCTGGGCAATGCACTTTGCCCTGCTGTAAAATGGGAATACATGTACAATTCCACAGTATTGTTATAGATGTTAGATCAAGTATTTAATGTGTGTGGCAATGGTCATAATTTATATTATTATTAAAAATCTTTTCAATTGGAGTCTTTTAGCAACCTGACCCATGATCTAAAATATTGCTCTTGGTTGGCTTTACAAAATAAATTTAAATATTGAGACATTATGATTTGTTGCATTTCTTAAACAATCTAATCTTTTAACACGTTAGAAATCTGATACACAGGTAGTAGCTTCCATATGGTTTTTCATGAAGTATGGCAAAAAAAAAAAAAATACCTTGAAAAGATAAATGAAAGAATAAGTTCTTTAGACAATACTGTTTATAGCTTCTCAAGCAAGATAGGAAAAAGAGAAGATAATTTTAATGGCGTCTGGCAGATACTAACAATATTAATGTAATAAATGCTATAGTAATTTATATTCTTTTTAATAGCATTCTGATTTCAGTCATCTGGGAGATTTTAACAAAATGAAGCTGCTTTTATATGCTAAGTGTGGAAATAAGAGGTTGTTGTTATGAACTTGCACTGAGGAAAATAGAAATGTGGAAGAGTTAAGAAATCCAGTGAAATGAGTGTACCTATGGTTGATTCTTGTTGATGTATAATAGAAAACCACAAAATTCTGTAAAGCAATTATGCTTCAATTAAAAAAAAAAATAAATTCAGTGAATATCCTAAAGAAATAACTTTTCTTTCAGGTCTTTTATTTTGATTTCCTTTCTGAATACAAGCCCTACTTAAAATAATTTTAGTTCATTAAATCAGAATCCTGAACATTTTGAAGATACTGTACTACAACTAAGAAAACCTGACTTTAAAAAATTTCTCAGAATTCACTCCCTTTTCTCATTTTTAAGACAGAATTTGGTTTATTTGGAAAAATAAAGTCCAAGCAAACTTAGGACTCGGGCTGCATTTACGTGATATTCCCTTTGGTAGTCTTGCTTTTTTGCCTTTGCCATTTTGAAGAAATGATCTGTTTTCTAAAAGTATTGTTAACCCTGATTGGTCTCTCTTTTCAAATTTTTTTTTTAAAGAAAATATCAGAGATATTTAAAAATTTTTGCCTGAACTACAGAGTGACCTGGGTTCCCCTGTTGACTCAGACAGTAAAGAATCTGCCTGCAATGCGGGAGACCTGGGTTTGATCCCTGGATTGGGAAGATCCCCTGGAGGAGGGCATGGCAACCCACTCCAATATTCCTGCCTGCAGAATCCCCATGGACAGAGGAGCCTGGAGGGCTACAGTCCATGAGGTCCCAAAGAGTGGGACACGACTGAGCTCCTAAACAGCACAGAGGGACCTAAATTTTTTTTTTTTGCTTTTCACTTTTTGGTAATTACCTTTAATTACTCACCAGTAAGGGATAGAAGGTGTATCTTCACAGTCTAAGTATATGAAAGCAAAAAAAAAAAAAAATGCATGAGGAGGATTAAGAAATCTTTGTTAGGGATTTTGTCTTGATCTTTATCACGGAGGCTCCGCAGTTCCGCCTGCAGTGCAGGAGACAGTGGAGACTGGGTTCGATCACTGGAGAAGGAAATGGCAACCCACAGTGGTATTCTTGCCTGGGAAATCCCACGGACAGAGGAGCCTGTTGGGCCACAGTCCATGGGGTCGCAAACAGTGGGACACGATTGAGCACACGTACATTGTCATGGAGCAGTGGAGAGGCTAACCGTGAGTTAGTAAAGGAAAGCTCTCATTTCTTGAGAGATTCTTTGCTGGAGTCAAAAGGTAGCAATGATCCTCTGGAAATAAAACGCTCTACAGCAGTAAGATGAAGCTCTTTTGCAAGTCTGTCCGCTGCTGCTGCTGCTCCTGACAGGGAAGCTATTTTAACTTTTAATTTGCTAAAAGGCAAATAAGGCAGCTGTCTTCACAGTAGGAAGTTAGGGGCTGAGTGTTGGAGACACAGCTCTCTCTTCATGTAAATTAAAGGAGAATATACTAAAGGAAAGTATACTGTTGCTGTACAGACTCTCAGCAAGCAGGCCAGAGTGTCATCTTTAGTGATTCTCTTATGATTTCGTTTAATTTGCCAAACACATCAGATCTGAGAACAGATTTTATATTTGACAGCACTGAAGCATCCCTTCCCTTTTGCCTTCCTCCACCTCCCCAAACACCAAAACTCAGAAAACGTTTTGGATGATGTTTGAATTTAAAACTGTACTTAATGTTTTCACTAAGCCTTTATTCTTTTCTTTATGATATTCCTTTTTATTGAAGCATTTTTCCAAGGGAATTGAAACTCATGAGGGAAGAATTGAGATTGCACCTATTTTTTGTTAAATAAGAGCTGTGTTAGTAACTTCTCCATGTTGCATGGAATATACTAATGGCAAGAGTCTCTGGATGATTCCTTTTGATGTTGTCCTCTAAAGGTCTCATCAGAAAGCATTGCTCTCTGCATTATCCCCTTCTGATTTCTGGTGGTTTTGTTTTGTTTGGCTATTGATTGGTATGACACATCCCTCTTAATGCTAACATTAGATGATGCTTTATAAGAGCACTTAGTGGAAAATGACTGTGTATAGGTAGAAAGTTCATTAAATGGTTTGAACTATTTGTCTGAGATGCATTATCAGTCAGATGTATGTTCCAGCTATAGGACTGATTGGGAATTTTGGTCAGTTGGCTCATTTAACTTATCTCTACTACACTTCTCTTTTGTAGGGTAAAATGCATTCTTTAGAAGAATGCGAAACTTCTCTTTGTTCTCAGCGTAATACATTTTTAATGGCTAACGATTGTAAAGATAATCTCATATGGGGAGCAAAAATGTTTCCCTTTGGTTATCATTATAAATTTACTTCTGAACTAATTAAAAATGAAATCATCATCCCTGTCAGAATTGGGCAAGGAAACAAAGGCTTATTAAGGAGTTGCTTTCCCTTGGTGAAATATACTATCAATAATCATTGCAGTTCGTAATGCATGTGGTTTGGCGTGATGTTTTAATTTGTGCTGATTTGATGGTGTAGAAACCATTTTTGTTTTACATTTTCTTGTCTGAGAACTTGCAATAGTCACATATCTTCTGGAAATGAGTTTGGAGGTGGCTCAGTGGTAAAGAATCTGCCTGCCAATGCAGAAAATGAAGGTTCAGTCCCTGAGTCAAGAAGACCCCCTGGAGAAGGAAATGGCAACTCACTCCAGGATTCTTGCCTGGAGAGTCCCACAGACAGAGGAGCCTGGTGGAGCTACAGTCCATGAGGTCTCGAAAGAGTCACACACGACTTAGCGACTAAACCACAATCACACTGAACCTGCTTGGTATCAGGATAAATAAAAATTAAGAAGCTTAATCATCACTGTTGAAAATAAGGGAAGAGACTCCCCCCTCCCTTTTTCTTTTCTTTTCTTTAACTTTAGAAAACTTATTACTTGTACATACTTTCTCCTCTCTTCGAAATGTCTATACATCCTCTGAAAACTGGATGCCCCTTTCCTCAGCTTTGCAACCCTGGAGTATCTTTCTCAAGGGCCTGAGCACCATCCCTTTGAAATGTCAGCACTGAAGAGGAAGGAGCCCTTGCATCCCTGTGTCTCTGGCATGGTAGGAGCCTAACTTTTGTGGGACCTTCTCACCAAGTTGCAAAATTACCTCTTGTCATAAAGAATGAGGAGTTTGCTTCTTCTCTACATAAAGCTAATTACCTAACACAGATGGTTCCCCCAATTACCAGGTAAATTTAAGGTGAGCTACATGTGACAAATTGTGCTGTTAAGTCCTCTTGCTTGAGAACTATTTATTGTTTATCTTGAAAATATGTGTGCAATAATTTGTGTCCGCTTGACCATATAAAGAGATTTCTTTCCATCTTGGCAATCTCCCAGTGGATCTCAAGTGATGCACATTACATTCTGTTTTAATAATTCTTCAAAAATGTAAGTGTTTTCTTTTACTATACCTCCTTTAGGGAGAGTGTTTAGAGTCAGGAGAAGATTTGGTTTTTAATTCCATTCCCACATCAGTGGTCATGTGTGTGCTAGGTCACTTCAGTTGTGCCCACTTCTTTGTAACCCTATGGATTGTAGGCCTCCAGGCTCCTCTGTCCATGGCATTCTCCAGGCAAGAACAGTGGAGTGGGTTGCCATGCCCTCTTCCAGGGGATCTTCCCAACCCAGGGATCAAACTCGCATCTCTTATGTCTCCTGTATTGGTAGGCAGGTTCTTCACCAGTAGTGCCACCTGGGAAGCCCCGATAGAGGTCATCAGTTCAGTTCAGTTGCTCAGTCTTGTGAGACTCTTTGCGACCCCATGGGCTGCAGCACTCCAGGCTTCCCTGTCTATCACCAACTCCTGGAGCTTGCTCAAACTCATGTTGTTTAGGTTTGTGATAGCTTTTCTTCCAAGGAGCAGGCCTCTTTTAATTTCATGACTGCAGTCAACATCTGCAGTGATTTTGGAGCCCAAGAAAATAACGTCTGTCACTGTTTCCATTTTTTCCCCCGTCTATTTGCCATGAAGTGATGGCACTGGATGCCATGATCTTAGTTTTCTGAACGTTGAGTTTTAAGACAGCTTTTTCACTCTTCTCTTTTTCGTCAAGAGACTCTTTAGTTTCTCTTCGCTTTCTGCCATAAATCATCTGCCATAAGTGGTATCATCTGCATACCTGAGGTTATTGATATTTCTCCCAACAATATTGATTCCAGTTTGTGCTTCATCTAGCCCGGCATTTCGCATGATGTACTCTGCATATAAGTTAAATAAGCAGGGTGACAATATACAGCCTTGACGTACTCCTTTCCCAGTTTGGAACCAGTCTGTTGTTCCCTGTCCAGTTCTAACTGTTGCTGCTTGACCTGCATACAGGTTTCTCAGGAGGCAGGTCAGGTAAGGTAATAGTGATCATGGACTATTATAAAAAACACTTTGACCAACTTGTGCCTTTTGCTGTCTTTTCTTCTTTAATCAGATGTTCAATTCAGAGAGAACCCTCTTGGCTAAAATCGCTAAAGATTAATCAGTATTGTGTAAAGAGCAAACAAGACTGTTTCATTAGCATTTTTTTTTCCAGCACAGCCAGCCTTCCATATTCAACTGTGAAGCTATTGTGAAGATAGAATTAGCTACGTGGCACATTTGTCGCTCTTTCTTTTAATTACTACTTAATACATCCTCTCAATCTATTTTTAGGCTGATGTTATTCTGTTAAAGTTATCACTGTTCATTTTAAATACCACTTGCTTTCAGTTATATTGTTTATAATATCCTGCAAAAATGTTTAAGTTGGCATTGCTAACTCAAAGGTGACTTGTGGCACAGGAATGATTTACACTTGTGGGATTGCAGAGGTCTAAAAATAGGGCTTGATGTTGCATATGTACTGCAGTATGGAGGCCCAATAGGGTTGGAAGAGGATGGGTTTTCATCTCTATCTATCAGTTTCTTGCTTTTGTCTCCAAGTCTGAGCGGCACTAGAATAATTAGATTGCTCATTTGTATCATTTCCCATCAGTGCATACCATCCTGCCCCGCCAACTCCCAGGTGTTTACAAGGAAGCACAGAGTCTGTAAATAGCCTTTCTATACAACCCTTGATACTACCTTACTTTGAAGATGTGCTTAGTTGCTCAGTTGTGTCCGACTCTTTGTGGCCCATGGACTGTAGCTTGCCAGGCTCCTCTGTCCATGGGGATTCTCCAGCAAGAACACTGGAGTGGGTTGCTATGCCCCCTCCAGAGGATCTTCCCAACCCAGGGATCGAACCCAGGTCTCCTGCCTTGCAGGTGGATTCTTTACCATCTAAGCCACCAGGGGAGCCCATGACTACTGCAGTGGGTATCCCCCATCTATTGAACCGGGTGGTGAGACCCTTGCTGTTAGGTTCTGGTGTGGTTAGTGTGGGACTTTGACCTTAGGATGAAGGTGACACTTTCCAATGAAAGTGTCAAGACATAGAGCAAATATTACAAAAAGAAGGTATTTCTGTAAGCAAGGTGCATGACAGCAATTCTGGGCAAGTAGCATTTCTGAATGAACAACACACATTTTGGTCCTTGTTCCTTCTGGTTTGATGCATCTGCTTGTGGCTAAGTGTGAGATGACAGTGTTGACAGATGCTTTCCTTCAACCTTTCCAAGTATGAACTCTGATCAGATGACTGGAAGTGATGTAATTGAGTTCACAGCTCTGTTGTTGATGGGACCAGAAGTTGCCTGAGCATGGGATGTGCCATAGAAAGGGAAATCAAGGCTAGTACCATTCGGAATATATATGGGTGACTCAGGAATTGAGTAGTTTATCTCCTCATTGGCTGGACTGGATTGGACTGTGGATAAGACAGATAAGCTGATGGAGCATTTATGTTCAGTATAGCTCCAGGCCCTCTTTAATGAAATGTGTGAGGATTAAACATGATAGCTATGAGTTTGTATAAATATCATGAGTCAGTAGCTTAGTTTTTCTCTATCAGAATATTTTTGATTACATTTATCTTACTTTAAGGTGATGGGGCCATTGGGTTCAGGCTATATTATTATCATAAAAGAGGAATTGTTTAGCTTTTGGAAATAGCTCTGGAGTTCTGTAAAGCTGTGGTAATTTATAACTGTTCTGACACTGTTGTTTAATAGGTAGTTCAGCTCTTGGAATTTACTGGAAGAGATCTCAGGGATCAGCCTCTCAGCAATAATTTTATGTCAGTGTAATGGCTTCTGTGTTGCTGTGGTGTAACAATGTGGAACCTGTTATACTTCTTGCCAGCTGCCAATTAAAATACACACTGGGGACAGTAATCTAATTTTCAGAGAGTATTAATTTGATCTTAATGAATGTTGATGTTTAATTTAATTGTGACCTTTAAGTTATACTTTTTGAAGAAAAATGTCTCATGTTTTCACAACATGAACTGTTGCAAAGTCAAGACACTGATTTTTTAATGGATCTCGAAAAACATTTTAAATAGAACAATTCAAATATTTTGAATCCAGCCCATTCCATTTTAATCCAAAAAAATAAACTAGTGAACCTCTCCTGATTACCTACTTTAAACTCATAGAAAATATAGTCAAAGGAAAACAAGCACTAATATAATGAGAGCAGAAAGAAAAATCTCCTTTTACACACTTATTAATTATACAGGAAGAGTAAGATTACTCCTACTAGCTCTATCTCAGTTTCTTAACCAGGCAAACTCCTACTTGTCCTACAAAACCCATTGATAAAATTCCTTTTTTTTCTCCTGTGAATACTTCGCATTTCCTGGGCTACCGCAGGCAGAGCTCATTACTCTCCCAGCACTTTGTTCATATTTTGTTAGCACTGCTATGTTTTAAGAATTTATATTTTCCTCTTTCCCTTGACTATGAGTTTCTTGAGGACAGAAACGATTCCTTACTTATTTCAATATATCATTGTGTAATGTTAAACTTAATATTAGACGTAGAGTAGGATCCAACCAGTCCATCCTGAAGGCAATAAGTCCTGGGTGTTCATTGGGACTGATGCTGAAGCTGAAACTTCAATACTTTGGCCACCTCATGCGAAGAGTTGACTCATTGGAAAAGACCCTATGCTTAGAGGGATTGGGGGCAGGAGGAGAAGGGGACGACAGAGGATGAGATGGCTGGTGGCATCATCGATTCGATGGGCATGAGTTTGAGTAAACTCAGGGAGTTGGTGATGAACAGAGAGGCCTGGTGTGCTGCGATTCATGGGGTCGCAAAGAGTCGGACACGACTGAGCAACTGAACTGAATTGAGGTACTCAGTAAATACTTAATAAAAAAAGAGAGGAATGAATGGGCTCTCAAGAAATGGTCCATCCTCACTGTGTTGAAGTAGAATTTTCTATGTGGGGGGTGATGGTATGTGTCCTCCAATGGTTTATTCTTATAGAAGCTGTACCTAGGGTCCTGCAGTTCATCCACTGCAGATTGACCCTGGAATCCCCTTACACTCTTAAGCCCTTTGTCTTTCAGGATAACAGCTATGTATGGGCTTAGGGAAGAACTAAGTCTCAATCTAAGAAAATTTGATAAGCAAGTATTATATGATGACTGTGTATCTCCAGGTAAATGCCAAATACCTTCAGTCTAAGTTCAAACTCATGATAAGCATGAGTGTAGGTCAGAGATATGTCAGTTCTGTGTACCTTTATACTTATGTAGGAGATGGTCTGATAATTGGGTGTCAGCCTTGGCACTGTGTGGGTCAAGTTCATCAGTCAAGTATATGTTGGCTCTTGTGGATCTCAGGTGAATTTGGTTTATTGGTTAAGCAACCTAATGTGGAGTGCTGGGTTCTGAAGCTGTTCTTATGTTTGAGGGATTACTCAGAATCTTCAGGATTGTCCTGGATCTTTGTTTATTCTGGAGTGCTCTTGAAAAACAGACTGTGAATCAAGGTTGTTATTGTATAATCTGCTCCTAACCTAGACCGTTTCTGCACTTGAGTGTGTGTACAGGATATTGTCTTAGTTTGGGCAGCTTCAGCAACAGACCTTTATTTCTCACAGCTCTGGAACCTGGAAGCCTGAGGTCAGATTGCCAGCATGTCTGGTTCTTGGTAAGGGCCCCTCCTCCTGTTTCAGTCTTCTAGCGGTCACCTCACATGGCAGAGAGAGCGCAAACTATCATGTTTCTTCTTGTAAGGGCACTAATCCCATTCATGAAGGCTCTACCTTCACGTCCTCATTACTTCCTAAAAGCCCCACAGCCTACTGATATCGTTTTAGGAGTTAGGATTTCAACATATGAATTCGGGTGGCCCAATTAGTCAGCCCCTAATGGGTATGTCTTAGCGTGTAACAGTTAAACAATGGTCTATAGGAAACTATAGGATGTCACTTGTCTGTGATTCAGGCCACTCTTTCTGATGTAGCGCTTTTATTTACATAACTTTCCAAGCCTCGTTTCCTCAGTTTCTGTGATAAGGAGAACAAAGTGGAACCGAATTTCAGGCCACGGACTGAGTTGGGCATTGCTTCTCCCCAGGAAGCATAGTTCATATTGTAGTCTAAGTCACTACAAATTTGAAAGAGCTCTCTTGAAATCTGAAGAGCATTGTGTGTGCACAACCACTACTGGAAGACCTGCATGGTTATGAGAATTAATGAGTCCCTGCACACAGAATGCTCTGCACAGTTCTTGGGACATGTACAAAAGCGACAACCTCCAGTGTTACAGGAAGGATCAGATGTTCTTTTAAGAAGACTGGATAGGATGAGGGATATGCTATGCTGTTGTTGTTCAGGTGCTAAGTCATGTCTGACTCTTTGTGACCCCACGCCAGACTTCCCTGTCCTTCACTATCTCCCTGCATTTGTTTAAACTCATGTCCATTGAGTCGGTGATGCCATCCAACCATCTCATCCTCTGTCGTCCCCTTCTCCTCCCACCTTCAATCTTTCCCAGCGTCAGGATCTTTTCCAATGAGTTAGTTCTTTGCATTAGGTGGCCATAGTATTGGAGCTTCAACTTCAGCATCAGTCCTTCCAATGAATATTCAGGACTGATCTCCTTTAGGATGGACTGGTTTGATCTCCTTGCTGTCCAAGGGACTCTCAAGAGTCTCCTTCAACACCACAGTTCAAAAGCATCAGTTCTTCAGTGCTCAGTCATCTTTTTGGTCTAACTCTCACATCCGTACATTACTACTGGGATAACCATAGCTTTGACTGTATGGACCTTTGTTGGCAAAGTGATGTCCCTATTTTAATATGCTGTCTAGGTTTGTCATAGCTTTTTATGCAAGGAGCAAGCATCTTTTAATTTTATAGCTGCAGTCACCATCTGCAGTGATTTTGGAGCCCTGGAAAATAAAGTCTGCTTATAGGCTATAATGAATACCATTTCAGAGTGATGCTAATAAGTGAGCAAAGGATTGAAAATGCAAACAGTCTATTTCATCAATTATTGGTAGAGTTTATGTTTAGAAGTCAGCTTGTTTGCTAGAAATCTCAGACCAAATTGCCTAAGAATATAATTACAGTCACATTTCACATATTTGGAGGTGATTTTCTATCTCTAATCCTGCTTTACGAAATGTTAATTCTTTAGGATATAACTTTTACTAGAAGTGAGAAAATAAACTGAGGAGGTTTCAAAGATGTAACCGTGAAGATAAGCAATTGACTTTCTGGGTTCTTGTAGAATTTTATGACTCTTAATAAACCTATGGTTCTCATGGTCATCTTGTTTCCCCATCCATAGCAGATTGGAAGAGCAAACTTGAAGGTGTGTGTGTGTGTGTGTGTGTGTGTGTATACATACATGTATGTGGAAAGCTACTATTAGGAATACACAATACACAATGACAGCAAGTAGAATAATCACAAGCTTGGCTTGGAGGGGTTAAAAAGAAAAATGAAAATCCTCCATATTAGTTATCCCTGACACATTAAGAAAATATATCCAATATTTTCTATTTAAAAAGAAAATTCACATCTAAAATTCATTCACATTTTGTGAAAGTGAAAGCCTCTCAGTCATGTCCTACTCTTTACAACCCCATGGACTATACAGTCCATGGAATTCTCCAGGCCAGAATACTGCAGTGGGTAGTCTCTCCCTTCTCCAGGGGATCTTCCCAACCCAGGGATCAAACCCAGGTGTCCCACATTGCAAGCAGATTCTTTACCAGCTGAGCCACAAGGGAAGCCCTCCCATTTTATGACCATTTATTAACTAAAAATGATCTAAATAAAAGAAATTTTATAGCTAAAAGAAGGCATATGATTGGTGATATGACTTGGCATTAGAATAGGTTTTACATTCATTTATTTTATATCCATCTCTTATGTTTAAGTGATGTGGGCAGGCTAGTTAGTGCTGTGAACCTCTATTTTCTTATCTCTCTTCTCCATAAAGTGGAGGTGATACTTCCCCCCTTGCAGGGATGCTGTGAGGCTGGGATGACATCATATATGTAAAGTGTAAGCAGGAAGGACCCCATACGTTATTGCCTCTCATTCTGTTACTTGTCTCCTTATCTGTTTGGTGAAATCTGTGTATCTAAAACACCCTATTCCAATGAGGTTTCACTGCATTGCTATTTATTGATACTTGACTGAAAATTAAATTTATAATTCACATCTCAGATAACTGATAATTATATACTTTGAATGCTCTAGAAACTGCTAAAAGCCTGCTGGTGTGAATCTGCAGCAAAGTGCTAGGGTTGTCTAAGTCTCAAAACTATTTATAGTCTTGTGAGGTTTCTGGAATGTTATGACTCTCTAATATGAAAGAGAAAAGATATATTTTATTTATTACCTGTGTTACTGAAGTTGAGAAGACTGATTACATTCTTGTGTTAAATGCACTTTGGAAATAGTTTGGATAATGGTTCTGGGCTGTGTTACAATTCACTTTTTTTTTTTTCCCATCTACTCTTAGGTGTTTCTTGTCATTATTATATATCTTATTGATTTGGAGGATGTTCTAGAGACATGCACTATTGATTGGGCAGTGTTTCTATATTTTGTGATTTACCAGTTTTTGCTCCTTATATCATTGTTACCACTAGAATCAAATTGAAAAGACTCACAGATCCTTTTCTATCATGGAATTTTTAGAGTTATTTTTATGACATGTAATGGATTAAAGAATTTTATGGTAGCTGCCTAATTCCTTTAAAGTTATCTAAAATATGCCATCTGCTTTATAACCTCAAGTGATCTTATGGTTTATTAGTTTTATTAAGCAAACATTTAATGTGTAAATATGATTTAATAAGCTTTTCACAGGTGTCTAATTGGGTTTTAATTTCTTCCACTAGAATTAAATCCTGTAAAATGTATGTAGGTCTTTTAAGTCACAGTAATGTCTCTGAATGTTAGCTGGTCAAATATAAATTTGTATTTTGGTTCAATTTCAATTTTAATATTTATAAATCTCTGTTGGATTCTGCTACCAGATCACTACATTAAAGAGATGATTCTTGAGCTTTTAGGTGTTATTTATAAGCCAGAACTAATTCTGCTGCAAGAGACAGAGAAGTCCAACCCAGACTAGCTTAACTGAAAACACGGGTCATCTCCAATAGCTCGGAAGAACACTGGGGCAGATCTCAGAATTGGAAGAAAAGATGTCAGAACTAGACCTTAATGAGTGGAACCAGGGACCCGATGATGGCAAAGATCTATCTGCCAATTTTTTTTTTTTAACCCATGTTTCTATTTCTTTACACATGGAGAGATTTATTTTTTCCATTTGGCAGGGGACAAGGCCACTGCAGCCCAAGCTTAGCAACTCCAGTGGAAAAAGTTTCTTTCTCTTCATCTTCATCTGTCAGTGCCAGGGAGGACTCTGATTGACCAGGCCTTGGTCATGTGCCCAGGGGTGATGGGAAGGCTTGCTAGGCACGGGTAGGTCGACCTCAGTCAGTCCCTCTTGAACCCTTCTGACAAGCTGTTGAGTGTTACAGACCTCTGTAGGAAAATCTTTAAGCACAAATGTATCTGATTGTTTACATATTCCTCCAGGAACTGGTTGGTAGTCTCTCCTTAGAGGTGTAGACTTCAGGTTAAGAATCCCTGGGATAAAATGTTAAGGCAATGTGAGTCAGCATTGAAATGAAATTTTGCAAATTTGTTTTTTATACTTTCAAAATAGTACATTCTTTCAGTTAAATATGTGTGTGTGTGATATATACTTATATATGCTTGTGTATGCTTGTATATGGGCTTCCCAGGTGGCTCAGCGGTAAAGAATCTGCCTGCAATGCAGGAGATCTGGGTTCAATCCCTGGGTCAGGAAGATCCCATCTGAAGGAGGGAATGGCAATCCACTCCAGTATTTTTGTCTGAGAATTCCATAGACAGAGGATCCTGGTGGGCTACAGTCCATGGGGTTCCAAAGAGTTGGTCACGATGGAGTGATTAACACTTTCACTTTGATATACATATATATGGTATCCAATAGAATTTTAGGAACTATCTCCTTTAGATACAAGGGAATATAAACACTTAATTTTCTGCGGATAAACTTCACAATCTTAAAACATCTTCAGGCTTTAATGATGAAGCCGCTTCCAAGAACAGTGAATACAGCTGAGAAGCATCGGAACTTTTCTTAGACTATTGTATGATTGATCACACAGAAGAAAAGAGGGATTCCATTGTCTCTAGGAAGTCAATGTTTTCCGTGAAAAATAAGAGTCGGGTATACATGACTGGAGGGGAGAAGGAACTCACTGAGAAAAAAATTAAAAGGGGTCTACCTACACTACTGCAGTGCCTCTGTAAGTGCCTGCTGTCTTCCACCCTTGCCTTCTTCTTGTTGCTTTCCCAGGGAACAGACAGAGCGATTATTTAAAGTACAGTCAAGCAGATCATGCCACTATTGGCTAGTCCTTGTGCTGAAAATAGTTACCATGACCTGTATGTCATGATCTGGCTCCCACTTCTTCCCCCACCTCCATCATTTCAAGTTTCCCCTTCGCCTTCCCTTCTTTCCATTCGTCACATTCCATTCTTTCCATTCCTCACATATGCCACCTCTCATTGATCTTAGGCCTTTAACCATGTTGCACCACCTTTCTTCTTTTTAAAAAAATATTTATTTGGCTGTGCTGTATCTTAGTTGCAGTGTGTGGGATCTTTGATCTTTGTTGTGGCATGCAGGATCTTTATTTCTTTATTTAGTTGTGGCATGCAAACTTGGTTGTGGCATGTGGGATCTAGTTCCCTGACCACGGATTGAACCCCTGGCCCCATGCATTGGGAGCGCAGAGTCTTGCCCACTGGACCACCAGGGAAACACATTATTTCTTGAATGTCTTCTCTCCACTCTTTCCTGGCTCTCTTCTACTTATCCTTCATGGCCTTGGTTTCATTATTATTTCCTCAGAAAAGCTTTCTGGAACCTGAGTCTCAATGAATTGCTTCCTATTCCTCCCCTTGATAGTATTGTATTACTGCAAGTTGCAAGGACATATTTATTTGTTTGTTTAATCTCTCACTCTTCATTTTGCATTAATAAGGTCTGTGTGATCAGGTACCATGTTTGTCTTGTTCATTTGGTGCCTAACACTGTGCCTGGGGACTTAATGCTTTTTGAACAATCGCTGAAGAAATGCAAAGAGAATAGTGGAGATTAGAAACAGCTGCAACAGCTGACTCCAAAGCTTAGAAGTAGAATGGGATTGTAACAGCAGTAGACATTCTGATGGCTGGGTCAAAGATGGAGATGCATGCACAAAGCTCATGGAACAAAGCTGCAGCCGGGGGCTCAGGGCTGTGTGATTTCAGGCGTGTGCCCCATGAGGACATGCACGGGCACATGAGCCTTCTGCTCAACAGCCTTGCGTGAATCAGGGTGACATTTGGGAGGCCTGGTGATCACCACAGCTTAGCAACCTCGGGAACGGTTTGCACACTGCCTGTGAGTGACAGGCTAGGCCATTTGTGCCTGTGTGTCAACATTAGCTCCGCTGCCAGATTTGGCTTCATTTGTAACCCTGAGTTATCATTAATGAAATATTGGAAATCGAGTTGTACATTTTGGAAGTATTTTCATTAAAAGTAAAGGCAAGATTTGATTGTTTGCCTTCTTCTTGGTGTGTGTACTTAAAAAAGGGGAGACTCGGTTTTGGAATTGGACTTTATAATCCTGGATACCCAATTTAGCTTCAAAATAAACTAATATATTCCTCTGCTTTTTCAGCTAACATTTTCTATTTCCTTACCTATGAACAGGATCACATTGTGACGTGTACCATGCCATTTTACATTTCTTAGCTTTTTTTTTCCCTTGAAGTTTATTCTTGATCAGCTATAGTTGGAGCAGAGCTCCACCTCCCCGCCATTTTCTCTACAGTACTGATGGGATTTTAGTATTAGTTTTATCATGATGTGTGGATGCTTGACTTTTAAAAGAGCACATCTCAATCTAAGCAGTGTCTTTGGCATCATGATAGGAGTCCCCGGATCCAACTGGGAACTTGGGCTGTGCATAAAGATATTAAGAGCCCACCAGCAGATTAGATCCCCAAATAAGAGAACCTAAGTCAGCCCTCTGCTTCTCTTGATCATGGCTTTTGCATCTCCTCTCAGAATGCTGATTTCATGGTGTGTGTGCGCTTAGCTGCTCAGTCATGTCTGAGTCTTTGTGACCCCATGGACCCCACCAGGCTCCTCAGTCCATGGGATTCTGCAGGCAAGAATATTGGAGTGGGTAGCCATTCCCTTCTTCGGGGGATATTCCTGACCCAGGGATTGAACCTGAGTCTCCTGCATTGCAGGCAGATTCTTTATCGTCATGAAACCAGGAAAGGTTTCATGGTATTGGGAAGTGGTAAAGTAAAAATGCATTAAGAGAAAGATGGCAATATAGAGAGACATTTTCCTATTATCAGTCTTCATGAAAATTTACTCTCTGAACCAGATCTCTTAGGCCCTTCTTTTGGAGCTTTGCATCACTGTATCTTCTCATTTATCAGATTTCAAATACCGCATCCTCAGAGAGGTTTTTTCTGCGGTAGGTCAGTTTGTTGTAGCCACGTGTTCCGGGAAACAAACTCACTCAGAAGGACAATGCAGATAGTGGAGTGCAGTTTATTACACCGGCGGGCCCAAGGCAGAGTCTCCTCTTTGCCAAGGACCCTGACCAGTTTTTCTGAAAACCTTATATACCCTAAGTGTACGGGCCCAAACCCACCTCCCCAAATTCCCTGAAACTAGTCTGAACAAAGAAAAATACAATCAAAGTTAACCCGTGATTCATGTGCCTTAAGCCTAGCTAGTTAATAGTGGACAATTATCAATAAGCCTGTGGTCATACCCCAATAAGCATAATAGAATGTATGATTTTATTTGGTTACACAGATAATTAGGGTATTCTTTTAGGCGATGGAGAGTCTAGGTAGGAGCCCTGGGGCTCTTCCTTCCGGGGGCCCTGTTTTCCAGTTGGTGTGTCGTTTCCATAGATACTGGGCACAGAGCTCAGAGTCCACAGTCCGGCCCGAGATGGAGTCCTGCTTTCAAGAGGGAGCCTGTTGTGTTTCCTCCTTCACGTTCACTTGGACTGCTTCATGCTTGTGGGTTGACAAACAAGGATTCTCATCTTTGAGCAAGCTCTCAGGTTTCTTTTGTATTACTCTGAATTAGACTGTAAGCAGTGCAGGGTACACGTGCTTTTAACAACACAGTGGTGGGGGTGGATGCAGATTCCTGGAACCTCCTCTTTTTTTTCAGAGGCTCAGCCAAAGTACAGTAGAATCAGATGTGAAGGACTCTTCAGGTAAGAGGGATTTTTGCCTTTTAACCCCTTTTGGGCTAGTCTGAGAGTTAGGCATATCAACCCACAGGATTCGACCTTATTAAAAAAATGCCATTTGGACTCTACCACTCAGATATGGATAAAGGTTTCATGATTTTTTGCTGTGTCACTTGTCCATCTTATTCACTGCTGTGCCACCTGGCCTTACAGGGTTTCCGTGTTTTTGGGCCTGACTATGATTCTCTAGAACTTTCCATCATCCCCTTACCACAGTGCCTTGTTTATTTCCATCATAATTCAAGTAACACTCATTTATTTACTTGTTTCTCGACTATCTCTTCACTCCAGCAAGATGGTGATTACATCCCTTTTTCTAGGTGCAGCTTCAGTGCCTAACGTAGTTTTAGGAATCTTGCATTTTCTACCCTCGTCATATCATGCTAGTGTTGCTCTTGTGGTCGTATATGTCATGAAATAGGAAAGCTTTATAAAAGAGCAAGGCAGACACTTTCACTACATCTGTTAAGTCTGAAGCTTGGGATCTGGAGCTAGGTGAACAGGTTTAATGATATTATTACAGACATCTTTAGCATTTGGAAGAATGGGCAGTTAGAAGAACTTGATGACTGAAATTTCTTTGTTAAATTTCCTCATTTCTGCAAATTTTATCTCCTTTGAAACACTTTCCTAACTTGTCATGATAATACAGCCAATACTCTAGGTAATGTAGCCTTTTATGTCAGAGAGTAGTCTCTGGATTGAGTTGCCTTTGTTTCTGTCCTCTGTCTACCTCTTGAGTTATTTGATTTTTGGTGGTTTCTTAATCTCTCTGATTTCAGTTTCTCCATTTTTAAAATAAAGCTGATAATAGAATTTATTAATATTTTATAAGGTTCTTGTAAAGATGAAATCAATATGTTCAATGCATTTAGAACAGTATTTTGAACAGTAAGCACTTAATACTAGCTAAAATAAATATATTAGCTAATTTGGGGATAAAATTTGGGTTTACATTTGTTTTGTAAGAGGTAAACATTTCTTTCTGAAATTCTTTATTAAAGCCAACAGCTGCTTTAGTCAATGATAATAATCTTTTTAATGTTGGGAGACGTAACCCTGAGAAGGTTGGGGAAGGTTGGCTCTTAGGTGTCTAAACTTGCAAATACCCACAGGAAGGAAATGTTAAGACACAGAAGTTTCTGAGTGTATAATCCAAGTGATTGATACCTTTCAAAGTATTCACTCCTAGAGACTGCACACATTTCAACTCTGCTGTAATTGCTCAGTACATGTTAAAATCACTTCCTGTTTTGGACTTGCCTTCAGAGCAAATTTGACAACCTTTACAAGTACATCTGCCTTTTTATTTTGTGTTATATTTAAATCTTGTTTTAGACCCAAGATAGTGTTACTCAGTTTTATTAGCTTGAATTTATTGAAACTGACACCAAATAATTTTAGTTCTTAAAAAAAAAAAAAAGCCACCCTCAGAGTATGAACATGTTGCCCTGTGAGGACAATCGAGAGTGTGATGTGGGCTTTGGGAATGTTTTCGAAGGCAGAGGTCCAAAAACGTTCTGAGCCTATGGCATCATCACTGGAAGATGGTGCAGCCTTGCAAGGTTATCATTTTGAGGAGGACAACACCAAGTTGCATGTATAATTTCTAGCAATTATTATCTTTGTAGCTAAAAATTTAGACTCACCAGGGGATCTGGTTAATTCTTTGCTGTTAAAATGTGTAACAACTTTGAAGCCAAAATTGTATGTGAATTCTATTAGTTTAAAAAAAAAAGCCTCTTCATGGTGATGTTTGGCAGAAACCAACAAAATTCTCTGAAAGCAATTATCCTTCAATTAAAAAATAAATAAATTTTAAAAAATACAAAAAAAAATCTCTAGTAATGCCAATACACAATTTATTCTTGTCATTGCTATATCTTACCATTAAATTAAATAGTAATTTTACTAATTATAATTAAATAGAAAATATAATAATGTAATATAGTAAAATATAATTTTGCTGTTTAATTATAAATTAAATAGTAATTTATAATTCAAATTGCTACTAGCTGAGATTTTCATTTCTGTCATTAATATCTTGATAAACCCAGCATGTGTATAAGAGGGGCTTGTGTTAAAAAATATATATATATATATATATAAATACATTCAGTTATTGCTTTTAATCTCAACACATTCCTGAAAATGATTATATAAAGCAGATAATATTTTTCCCAAAGGAATGATATTGTTGGAGGTTGTGCCTCCTAACCAATCACAGAGAATCAAATAAATCAGAGACATAGCAATAATGCATTTTAAATGCAAAATTATAACAGGCAAGTTTTATATAATAATCTAAAATGATAAGTTGTATACTAAGTCCTATCAAATATCCATAAATATACTGGGCATATTGATTATAAAGGGAATATGAATGGACTATAAAGTTTTCTTATTGCAAGCAAAACCTCTATTGGAGTGTAAATTTGACTGGAAACTAATGTCTGATCAGTAATAAATGGTAATTATTCATTTAAAAATTATATGGTATTTGGAGGTAGCTTTGCAAGGCTCATGCCTCTGGAATGGTCTAAAGAAATTTAAACATTATGACTTTTCTCCCTTGTTAGAATATTCCCATAGCAGGCAGATTTGTGAGAAAAAAAGAAAAAAAGTTAGTACCATTGACCTCAGATCCATCTCCCAACCTACTTTAGCAGGTTTCCAATACATTTGTTAGTGAGACTGATTCATTGATTCCTTCAAGATATTTATATTAGACATTGACCATGCTCCAGGCCCTGACATCAGGTTACTATAAGTTGGGGAGTTGATCAGGAAGCCTTAAAGGAGGCCGAGAAGGAGTGGAAAGGAAAATCAGAGGGATTCTAGAAGTCAGTTGAAGAAGGTATATCAGGGAACCTGGGCTAATTAGTCCTCATATTACTGGAAACAAATAAAAACTGACCACGGAATTTATTGAGGTGGAGGGTCATTTGTGATCTTGATAGGAGTGGTTTTGGACAGAGTGGAAGCCTGATTGGAGAGAATGGGTGGCTAGACATTGGAGTCAGGAGTTTAAAGAACTTTTTAAAGGAGCTTTGCAATAAAGGATTAGAGAGAAATGAAGTGATTAAAAAATGAAGGTACAGGAGAAGGAGGTCAAGATTTTTTTTTTAATAAAATGGGAGAAATCATAGCATCTTTGTGTGTCTGTGGTGCTGATCTGTAAAAGGGACAGTCTGTTTATATAAGAGCGGGAAAGATGAGCTGGATCAGTGTTCCTGAGTAGGTGTGAGGGGATGTGATGGAGAGTTGAGCTTAGCTAGGCGCACAGATGGTTTCATGTTATCAAGACAGGAGGTAAAGTGTGTGGGCACAGATGCCAATAGGTGGGTATTATTTACCCTTTTAAAGATAATTTTAAATATTCGAAGGATTCATTATTGTTGCCTAGTATCATACCTGATATTGATCAGCTGGAAAGAATATATCACTCAACTTGATACTCTGTTGATATTCATTAGAATTGCTTTACTTTTCATTGGAAACATATTTAAAAACATTTAATAGACACTCTTCCAAAGGTGTTTCCTAGGTGTTTCCAAAATTCCTTTCCTAGAGCAGGTATGAGCCAATTATGAAAGAGTCTTATGATTGAACTTACATTTCAACTTCAATTTGACAGATCACTCAATGAATGTATAGGGGCTGGGATCACTTAAGTGTGGCTTTAAATGACTGCATTGGAGATCTGAGTAATGAGAAAAGATGGCAAAGAGCTATATGGAATATGAATTACCTGTTTGGACCATCAATTATCTATCAGTTCTTCGTGAGTGGTTTGGGGACCCTCCTCTTCTCTACCTTCTACTCATAGAAAGGTTATAAAACTCATAAAATGTCAGACTTGTATCTGGAGAAATGTTACATACAGGGTTTCCTTGTGTTTATGTAAGTATGTATGTTATTTTAAAGAGGGAAGCATGCACTTAATATTCTTTTACTGTATGCTAAGCATGTGCCAAGCTCTGTAATGAGATTTAATGTCTCTTGGATGTTCACTACCTTGGATTAAATTGAGAAGTATAGATATGAATGCTATATTGTTTAGAAAAAGACTAGACTGGAGTAGTTGTAGAAAACTTGGATAAGAAATGAAGAACTTGCGTTGGGACTTCAAGCCAAGTCTTTGCCTTGGCATTTGAGATAGGAAAAGGATGAAGGATGTATCTGTGCCTAACAAAATGCTCAGTGCATGTTAAGTACTTAAAAATACCTGTTTGATTAATTTTGCTACATTATGTATGTGAATATTCAAACCTTTGGTTCGCATTTCCTAGAAGTGGAAAAACAATGGAGACTAGGCGTATGTATTATGTAGTAGAGAATCCAGTTTTCTAGCATTATTCAGTCTTAATTATTGGAAATCTAATTTAGGTCCAAATTGGCTGTGCTCTGGAGGATTTATGAAATGTTTTAACGAAAGTGGCAGATTTCTGGAAAGAACTAAAAAACCAAAGAAGAGATAACTTGGCTCATTCATCTTGATTGAACTGGGAATATTTTCCCTGGAAAATGAAGGTTGCTATTGGGATTATCTATTCTTTAGAAAAAATATTTGTTGTGTTCAAAAGAAAAAAAGGAAGTAATTAAATGACTGTAGGAAATAAACAGAGAATAGACTAGTTTTTAAGTTGACCTTGAGGCTCTAGCACTAGATTTGATAGTGACTCTATTTCAGCCTCAATTTATTCTTCAGTTGCCAGGAAAATGTCTTATTCACACAGTCTTGAGGCAAGCTCTAAGGTATCAACGGATTGCTCAAATTGATGTCAACTCTTTTGTATAAAAACCTCACTATTCTTCAAACTGTAAAAGTATGCTTCTGTTTTCCAAAGTAGAAACATATTTTATTTTCTGTTTTCTTTGATTTTGTAGTATAATTTTGATAACTTTGTAAGAGAGTTTGAAAATTTTTTATTATACTATGGGTGTGTAAATGACTGCCAGGAGATTTTGTTCAGAGTCCAATTTCCTATTGCTCGTCACTTGTTTGTAGAAAAAGCTTTCAATTCAGTCCATTGGTTGAAGTTCTTGCATAAATCCTCCAAGAGTTTAACTCTACTGGACTAGAGGTTGTACAGATGATTTTGAAATCATGTTGAAATTTTATCCACTGAAAAAGCCAAGATCTGAATGTGAACAGAAACCAAGGGATACTAATGTTGGAAAATGCTGTGAAAGATTGAGGGCAGAAGGAGAAGAGGGCATCAGAGGATAAGCTGGCTGGACGGCATCATTGATGCAGTGGATATGAACTTGGGCATACTTTGGGGAATGGTGAGGGACAGGGAAGCCTGGTGTGCTACAGTCCATTGGGTTGCAAGGGCCTGAAGATAACTGTGTGTGGAACATATTGTGCAGGCAGCCATATGAGAACTGATGATATTTAGGTAGCACATAGCTATAAAGAACAATATCATGAGATATCCTTCCTAATTTAGACTATAGGATAGAGTGATGAGTGAGGTTTGGATCTGCAGAAATACCTGTGACTAAAGAACTGCTAAAGGAATAAAGCAAATGATGGTGGCAAGATGAATGATGTTTGCATAGGCAAAAGCCTCATCAAATATGTTACCCACAGTTGTTGATCTTGGAAACCAGGGAAATATGGACTTCCCCTAAACCATCAATTCTAATGACTCTTTGGCAATTACTTGTTCCAACTCTGGTTTTTAAAAGATTATTCAGTTACTTCTGTGAACCATATATTTTTAAAAGATCAGACCAGGTTAACAGGAATATAGAATAGATTCACTTGGCCTGAAGGGGTTCATAGACTCTCCTGTGGTCATACCCTGCCCCCTTCCTCATATGCTGTCCCCTCTTGAACACCCTGCCATGATGTTACACCTGAATTTAGACTCTAGTTCAGTCCTGTTGCTCTTCATATCTTGTTTATCTCATCCTAAAGCTATAAATTGACAAAATCTAATGTTGTTGTTTAGTCACCCAGTCATGTCCAACTCTTTGTGATCCCATGGACTGCAGCATGCCAGGCGTCCCTGTCCCTCACTGTCTCCTGAAATTTGCCCACATTCATTCCACTGCATTATGTCATCCAGCCATCTCATCCTCTGTCACCCCTTCTCCTACTACCCTCAATCTTTCACAGCATCAGGGACTTTTCCAATGAGTTGGCTGTTCACATCAGATGACTAGATTACTGGAGCTTCAGCTTCAGCTTCAGCATCAGTCCTTCCAATGAGTATCAGGGTTGCTTTCCCTGACTGACTGGTTTGATATCCTTGCTGTCCAAGGGACTTTCAGGAACCTTATCCAGCACCACAATTCAAAGGCATCAATTATTTCGTGCCCTGCCTTCTCTACACGTCAGCTCTCACAACTGTCCGTGACCACTGGGAAGACCATAGGCTTGACTATATGGATCTTTGTCAGCAGAGTAATGTCTCTGATTTTTAGCACACTGTCTAGGTTTGTCGCATGTTTCCTGCCAGGGAGCAATTGCCTTCTGATTTCATGGCTGCAGTCACGACTCACAGTGATTTTAGAGCCCCCAAAGAGGAAATCTGTCACTACTTCCACCTTTTCCCCTTCTATTTGCTCTGAAGTAATGGGGCTGGATCCATGATCTTAGTTTTTAAATACTTAGTTTTAAGCTAGCTCATTCACTCTCCTCCATCACCCTCAAAGGGCCCTTTAGTTCCTCTTCACTCTCTGCCATTAGAGTGGTATCATCTGCATATCTGAGGTTGTTGATGTTTCTCCCGCCTGTCTTCATTCCAGCTTGTACCTCATCCAGCCCAGCGTTTCTCATGAAGTGCTCAGCATATAGGTTATACAAACAGGGTGAGAGCAGACAGCCGTGCCGGACTGCTGCCTCAATCTTGAACCAGTCAGTTGTTCCCTACAGGGTTCTAACTATTGCTTCTTGACCCGCATACAGGTTTCTCAGGAGACAGGTAAGATGGTGTGGTATTCCTGTCTCTTTCAGAACTTTCCATGGTTTGTTGTGATTCACACAGTCAAAGGCTTTAGTGTAGTTGTTGAAACAGAGGTAAATGTTTTTCTGGAATTCCCTTGCTTTCTCTATGATCCAGCGAATGTTGGCAATTTGATCTCTGGTCCCACTTCCTTTTCTAAACGCAGCTTGGACATCTGGAAGTTCTTGTGTTGCGTAATCCTCAAGCCTAGCATGCCAGATTTTAAGCATGACCTTACTAGCGAAGAGTGGGAGATGAGTGCAATTGTCCAATGGTGACACCTGAATTTAGACTCTAGTTCAGTCCTATTGTTCTTCATATCCTGTTTGTCTCATCCTAAAACTATTAATTGACAAAATCTATTACCAAAACTAAAAAAGTCAGTACTGAGTTCTTGGGCACTGTTAGAGTTCTTCCATTTAGGCTAATACCAGAATCATAGTATGTAGATAGATCACAAAACTGAAGCTTAAAATAGTCTAGAAATTATGCGTAGCAGATGGAGAACAGCGATTCCCTTTGAAACACAACTAATCTTTCTGTTTGCTTCTTTACCCAGATCACACTACTCACTGTCCCCAGTCAATTATCAATCACTTTAAAAAGTTTATTGGTGAATTTTCTAGTAAGAGATTTTAACTAACTACCCTTCAAATACCAATAAAGGAGAATAATTCTAGTGCAAAGCTTTGGTGTTCATATGGTTAACAGTTGTCTCAGATTTGGTTTGAAATCCTATTTTGCCTTGAAGAAATCTGTTGAACTTTAAAATTAAGAAAACTTTAGAGAATTTTTCATTGCTACTGCTTCTCCTTTGAAGAGGGGGAAAAAAGTGATGCTATTGATATTTCCCTAGAGTATTTTTGTTTTCTGGTTCTTTTTATTTTTTGGTGAGAATAGGTAACAGGTCAGCCAAAGTTTTTTTTTCTCAGAATGCAAAATAATACTAAGTCTAACCTTCATTGAGATTATCTCAGAAAATGACAACTTCTAGATATCCAGACCTATTTCTTGACTTCCAAATTTTCCATATGGCTAACTCCATCACTTCTGATTATTTAGATGCAAGGCATTCCCACGGCACTAACTTCCTCCTAGGGAAGAATTCTTATGTAGCCTTATTCCCCTACTTCTGACGTGTATTTTTTAAACTCAATGTCAGTGCCATTTTCTGTGGAGCAAGAAGTCTCTCTTTAGGGCTTTTTTCCTGGAGGCTTCTGCTCAGTCTTTCTTTCTATTCACTTCATGGAATAAGCCCCTTGCAGGCTCCAGGCTCCAGGCTCCAGCTCACTTTAGCTGCCTTGCCAGGCCACCGATCCTCTTCCAGATCTAGGTCTCAGGTCTCTGCATAAATAGAAGGACTGGGGGCATCATGAGGGCCGCTCCTGTCTGTGCTGCTCCTCCTGAAAATTGTTCTTTTTTTCCTTTAATTTCTGGCCAGTTATTTAAACTTTATGTAGTTGGCTGATTCAATTTGCCTTTTCTTTTTTTTTCCTACTGAAGTTTTGAGATGCATATGTATCTACTGAATTGAGATGGAATGAGGAACACATGCTTGTTGACTGACCATGGACAAAAAGAACTGATGGATAAAACATACGGAATCCAGGGTTCTAACTATATTCTTTCTTCCCTTAAAAATACTGTTAATAGACTGTCTTTGAAACATCAAACCCACAAGCTTCTAGTTGCTCAAGCTGAAAAGTCATCCTTGATTCTTCTTTTTTTCTTTATTCCCCATACCTAGGGCAACTATATGATTTATTGTCCAAACTGAGGTAATGTTGAGAATAAAAGAGGTACTAACTCTCCAGGGCACTGGGACAATCAGAAATAAGTTTTGTCCCAGTCGAACCAGGAATGTATGACTATCCTACTGGGCTTTCCTGGTGCCATCAGCCGGTAAAGAATTTGCCTTCAATGTGGGAGACTTGGGTTTGATCCCTGGGTTGGGAAGATCCCTTGGAGAAGGGCATGGCAACCCACTCCAGTATTCTTGCCTAGAAAATCCCATGGACAGAGGAGCCTGGCAGGCTACAGCCCATGGAGTCCAGAAGAGTCAGACATGACTGAGGAACTTTCACTTTTGCCTTTAGGCAAATCAGCAAGATTTGTTGTTGGCTTTACCTTCAAACATTTGTTGAATGTATTCATTTATCTCCATGACTGTCATCTATTCCAAACCATCATCGTGTCTACTCTGTACCATTGTAACAACTCCTAACTGATCTCAGTGATTCTTGTCCGCTTATGATTTATTTTCTGCACAGCAGCGAAAGTGGTCTTTTATAGACAAATTAGATCACATAATTCCCTGTTCCAAAATCTCCCCAGGTTTCAGTGTTCCCAGAAGAAAATTTTCACTGCTTCCATGACCAACATTGCCTTACCTGTCTCTTGTAGGTCATCCTGTATCAATGTTGCTAGACCTCACTCTACTACACCACCCTCCTAGTCCTTGGAAGACAAAGCTCACGCCTGCTTTGGGAACTTTGCATTTGTTCCTGTCTTTGCAGGAAATGCTTGCCCCTCAGGCCTCACCTTTCTGACTTTTATCATTCAGATCTCAAAGGAATGTCACTTCCTCGGAATATTGTCGCTCATTCTAATGCTGTCTTCACCCTTTCTCCAATCACTCCCTCACTATTATGTTTCTTTAAAGCATTTCTCAATATCTGAAGTTGTCTAATTTTTTAAACTTGTGGTAAAACACACATGGCATAGCATTTACCATTTTAATGTGTACAATTCAGTGGTTTTAAAGACATTCATGATGTTATGCAACCATCACCTCCATCCATCTCCAGAACTTTTTTCATCATCTCAAAGTGAAACTCCACACCCATTTAAAAATTTTATCAAAGCATAGTTGACTTATAATATTGTTAATTTCTTCTTTACAGCACAGTGACTGAGTTTTTATATATATATATAGATTTCTTTTTCATATTCTTTTTCATTATGGCTTGTCACAGGATTTTGATTATATTTCCCTGTGCTGTACAGTAGGATCTTGTTGTTCACCCTTTATATATATAATTATTTGCCTCTGCTAATCCCAAACCCCAATTCCTTCCCTCCCCCACCCTGTATCCCCCTTGGCAATCACAAGTCTATTCTTTATATCTGGGAGTCTGTTTTTGTTTTGTAGATATGTTGATCTGCATATTTTAGACTCCACATGTAAGTGAGATCATATGGTATTTGTCTTTTTCGTTCTGACTTTGCTTAGTGTTACAGTCTCTAGGTCCGTTCATGTTGCTGCAAATGACATTATTTCATTCTTTTGGTGGCTGTGTGATATACCATTGTGTATGTGTATATATATATATCTCTCACAACTTCTTTATCCAGTCACCTGTTGATGGACATTTAAATTGTTCTCATGTCTTGGCTATTGTAACTAGTGCTGCTATGAACATAGAGGTGCATGTATCTTTTTGAATTTCAGTTTTGTCTGGGTATATGCCCAGGTGTGGGATTGCAGAGCTCCAACCTATTAAACAACAACTTCCTATAAATCCCTTACCCTTGCCTGAACGCCTGGCATCCACCATTTTATATGGAATCTCTGTGAGTTGGACTATTCAAAGTACCTCAAATAAATGAAGTCATACAGTAGTTGTGCTATTTTGATTAGCTTATTTTATTTAGCATATGTTCTCAAGGTTCATATGAAAGTGAAAGTCACTCAGTCATGTCCGACTCTTTGGTACCCCATGTACTATAGAGTCCATGGAATTCTCCAGGCCAGAATACTGGAGTGGGTAGCCTTTCCCTTCTCCAGGGGACCTTCCCAACCCAGGGGTCGAACCCGGGTCTCCTGCACTGCGGGCTGATTCTTTACCACCTGAGTCACCAGTAAAGCCCCCTACTTTCACTTTTCAAGATTCATATATATTGTAGCATATGTCAGAGTTTATTTCCTTTTAAATCTGAATAATACTTCTTTATATGTGTATAAACCACATTTGTTTATCCATTCGTTCATTGATGGATATTTAGTTTGCTTTCACCTTTTGGCTAATTTGAATAATGTTGCTATGCATGCAAATTTCGGTTTGAGCCCCTGATTTCAGATCTTATGTGTAGATACTCAGAATTCCTGGAAAAAAGTGAAAGTGTTAGTCTCTCAGTTGTGTCCAGTTCTTTGGGACTCTATGGACAATAGCCCACCAGGCTCCTCTGTCCATGGAATTCTCCAGGCAAGAATACTGGAGTGGGTTGCCATTCCCTTCTCCAGGGGATCTTCCCGACCCAGGGATTGAACCCCGTCTCCCACATTGCAGGCAGATTCTTTACTGTCCAAGCCTGGATCATATGGCAATTCTATGTTTAAGTTTTTCAGGAATCACCGTACAATTTTCCACAGTGGCTACACCATTTTGCACTCCAGCCAATAGTTGAGAACGTAAATCTCTCTGCATCCTCACCAGAGCTTATTCTCTGTGTGGGTTTTGTTTGTTTTTCGATAATAGTCATCCTATTGTATGTAAAGTGGCATCTCAGTGTGGTTTTAACTTGCGTTTCTCTAATGATGAGTGATGTTGAGCATCTTTTTTTCATGTGTTTATTGCTTTTTTTTTTTTCTTAACAGATATGCCTATTCAAGTCCTTCACTACTTTTTATACTGTTTCTTAAATTTTAAAAATGTGTTTATCTGTGGCTGCCCTGGGTCTTTGCTGCTGCATGGGCTTTCTCTAATTAGGTGAGCGGGGCTACTCTCTAGCTGTGGTGCATGGGGTTCTATTGCAGTGGCTTTTCTTGTTGTGGTGCATAGGTTCCAGGCACATGGGCTTCAGTAGTTGTGGTTGCATGGGCTTAGTTGCCTTGTGGCGTGTGAAATCTTCCCAGACCAGGGACTGAACCCATGTGCCCTGCAATGCAAGGCTTAACCACTGGACCACCAGAGAAGCCTCCTCTGCCATTTTCAATCAATTTTTAAAATTGAGTTATAGCAGTTCTTGGTATATTTTGAATACATCCTTATCAGATAGATGGTTTGCAAATATTTTCTCCCATTCTGTGAACTGCCTTTTTATTCTGTTGATAATGTCCTTTGAAGCACAAAAGTCTTTAATTTTTTTCTTTTTTAATTGGAGGAAAATTGCTTTACAATGTCATGATGGTTTCTGCTGTATAACAGTGCAAATCAGTCTTAATTAAACATATATCACCTCCCTCTGGAGAAAAGTTTCTAATTTTGAGCAAGTCCAAATTATCTGTTTTTTCGTTTTGCCTGTGCTTTTGATATTATATACAAGAAATAATTGCCAAAGTCAGTGCTATGAAGTTTTCCCCTGTGTTTTAATTTTCATCTAAACTAAAGGTTTTAGTTTTCATCTAAAACCTTTAAAGTTTAGTTCTTAAATTTTAAATCTTTTATTTACAATTAATTTTGTATATGGTACCTGTTCTATTTTTTTATTTCTATCACTCTAATAAAATATAAGGTCAATAAAATTATAGATCATATCTGCTTGGTCTGCATCATATCCCCACTCCTTCATAAGAGTTTGGCACACAGTAACATAGGAAATGAATGAACTAAAGAAGACATGCATGTGAAGTTTCTAAGGCAAATAGATGTTTACTTTCTAGAATCATAGAATTTTGTTCTAGCATCAGAGTTCATCTAATTTGTGTTGGTCACCTTCTAGGTCAACTTTCTTCTGTTCATATTTCTTTTATAACCATATAGCCTAGAAGTTATACTCTTGGAAGCATGGTTAATCAGACTTAAATTATCACAATCCTCTAAGACTGGGATAAAACATGACATAGATAATGTAGCAAACATCAAAAAGTCTTCTTTTGTACAAAGAAGAAATTGGGGCAATGAGCTTCAGAATAGTTTTTTTTTTTTTTATTCTTTATGTTTCATATATCTTTTCACTTTAGCTTTGGCCAGTTTCTTTATTTACCTGGGGAAATACAATCCTATTTATGATTCTTAACATATTACGTGATCCATAATTGAGGAAATGGGCCTAGAAACTTTGACATTCCTCCCCTTAATAATTGATTGGGGGGTAGGGAAGACTCTTCTTTCTGCCATTCTTCCCCTTACTTCAAGAAAATCTGCTTATACTGTCTGTGAAAGAATCTACTGATGGCGATAGGGAGATCTGATAAAAAGAAGACAAGTCATAGTTTCCTTGATAGAGATTGGAGGTGCTGAAGGATGGATCTAGGTTTGGGTAGCCTGGAACAGTGGCAAACAGACTTGTCTTGGTCAGGGTGGCAGTAATCACTCTACTTAGGGCTTCCCTGGTGACTCAGATGATAAAGACTATGACTGCAGTGCAGGAGACCCAGGTTCGATCTCTAGGTCAGGAAGATCCCCTGGGGAAGGGAATGGCTACCCACTCCAGTATTCTTGTCTGGAGAATTCCATGGGCAGAGGAGCCTGTGAGCTACAGTCCATGGGGTTGTAAAGAGTTATATACAACTAAGCGACTAAGTGTACCATACACACACAATTGCTTTACCTGGCTATTGTTTGGGGAAGGGGAATTTGCACAGATAGGAAAGAACTGTTTATCTTGAAGGAGCCTGGCTAGAGAAGGGTCTGTAAAGACCAACAACACTGGATTTTTTTATTTCTTAGTGAATACAGCAGCTGAAAAATTGCTCATGGATCCTAAAGCTTCAAGTAGTGTGATGAATGCAGTAACTTCTGGGCATCTTAAATGGGTTCTCTTTCTCTTTTTGAAGAAAGAAAGAGACTTGGATAATATTTTAAAAGTTCATATCATAAGTAGAACTGAATTTTGTGTACACCCTCTGGCTCTTGAGTTATAGGGGAACAACTACTGTATCAGGAAAGCCTTGGTAAATGTTTTAAGTGATGCTAACATGTCTTGCCTTGAACTTTTCTCTCTCACCATTTTTTTTGAAATATGAGATTTATTTTTCAGTACTTCAGATTATGGTAAAATAAAACAAATTCTCTGGGTATGTGTTAGAGTATTTCTTAAAGCTTCTATCATTCAGATACCTGTTTGCTATCTCCATTATTTCTGTGTCCAGTCTTTACCTCTAGGCATGAGTGTTGACGATAGTCTAAGCATGAGGCCTTCCTAATTAGGCCTTCCTAATTAGGAAGAGAAAATTCAACTTAAGTAAATGAATCAGTGAAGGATTCATATTTTGCCTATTCTCTTTTTCCCCTTTTGGGGGAGCAGTATTTCTCTCCTCATAAGAATTTTTGCAGACTTATGTCCAAACATTGCTCTCCAGGTTTTGGTAAACATTTTCAACTGTGCGTTGGTAAAGCCGCTGAGAGACTTTCCCCACTTCCTGTGAATCTGACTTTGCACTGCTCTTTTTGGCATCATTTGTTTTACATCTCTGCCTTTTGTACTGTGCTATTGTAAATAAAGAAGAGCAAATGGAAAAATGCTAATGATTGTCATAATTGGGTTCATTATTTAAACAAGTATTAGATAAGCTGTTAGGTATTTAAGTATTAAGCCTATAATTGGGAAGTGGTTTTGTGCTCTCAAAAAGCTTTCCTGTAAACTTGGAGTTGAAAATTGTAAAAGGAAAAGGAATATAAAAACGTGAAAGGAAATATTAAAAAAAAATGTGGTGTGGTTGGCAGACGATTTTGTCTCCCTTTACATACCTAGGGCGGATTTTGATGAAAGGTTGGCTTTTTTTATATATATAAAAAATGTACTATGTACTCATACTTAAGCCATAAATCTCTTGAATTTGGAGTTCAGTTTAAAAACATGCCAGGAATACTGATGTATCTCTTCTTGAATGTATCTTTTGAAACACACACACACTCAATCACATACACATAATAAGATTAAAGTGTTATCCAAATAGCAGCAGTGTGGAATGAATTCAAAATAGATGATAAAAATTTTTAAAAATCACATAAAGGCTAAGGCTACTAACATAATTTAAATGTTCTAGATATTTTAATGACAGAGATATTCTGTTGAGACCCCAGCACACTAAAGATACTACTGTATTGATTTCTTCACTGTCTGTCTGGCCATTGTACCATAAAAGTATTTAAGACGTTTTTCCTGTCTTACGCTGAAACTCTGGGAGACAAAGTGCTAATGCAGAATAAAATTTTATTTGTAAATGATGACTGAGGTTTGCAGCTGTAAAAATACTGTTTAGATTCAGATTAACAAAAGCTCACTTTAATTTTGTTTTTGTTTTGATAGGGAGGAGAGAGAGATTATTAAAGTATAGACATATCACAAAAGATCAAACCTATGCTTGACATGTACCTCCAGAGAAATGTTTAATCATGCTTTGGAGGGTGTCCAGTGAGCATTATTCTATGTTCTGTAACTCCTTTACAAAAGAAAACTCTTCAGGTAACAGAAGGAAGAAGTGGTCTCTACTATTGTAGAAGTTATAGAAATTGTAGTGATGCATTTTCTACCCAAAGAGATGATTCAGATTAAACCATGTCATAGTCCTATCAGATCATAACAGGTTCATATAAGATCAGCTATCTGCTTCAGTTTATTATCTCCATTGTCTAAACATAGAAAGTAAATTCCCAGTGCATGAAGTTTAGGAGACACTCAACAAAATTAGATATCGAGGCAACGGAGTTTACTGGTGAGAACCTTGATTCTGGAACCAGATTGTGAGAGTTTAAATTTCACTTCTACACTTACTGTGTATGATTTTGAGCAAATATCTTTTTTTCTGGCTTTAGTTTCCTCATCTGTAAAGATGAGGATAATAATAGTACCCACTCTCAAAGGGTAGTTTCAAGGATTAAATGGGAAAAAAATAATTATGGAACATGGTGGACCCATAGTTCCATAATGTGTTAACTGTTCAGTGAGTCATTTCAGTTCAGTTCAGTCGCTCAGCCGTGTCCAACTCTTTGTGACCCCGTGAACCACAGCACGCCAGGCCTCCCTGTCCATCACCAACTCCCGGAGTTTACCCAAACTCATGTCCATTGAGTCGGAGATGCCATCTAACCATCTCATCCTCTATCATCCCCTTCTCCTCCTGCCTTCACTCTTTCCCAACATCAAGATCTTTTCAAATGAGTCAGCTCTTCGCATCAGGTGGCCAAAATATTGGAGTTTCAGCTTCAACATCAGTCCTTCCAATGAACACCCAGGACTGATTTCCTTTAGGATGGATTGGTTGGATCTCCTTCAGTCCAAGGGACTCTCAAGAGTCTTCTCCAACACCACAGTTCAAAAGCATCAATTCTTTGGTGCTCAGCTTTCTTTATAGTCCAACTCTCACATCCATACATGACCACTGGAAAAACCATAGCCTTGACTAGATGGACCTTTGTTGACAAAGTAATGTCTCTACTTTTTAATATGCTGTCTAGGTTGGTCATAACTCTCCTTCCAAGGAGCAAGCGTCTTTTAATTTCATGGCTGCAATCACCATCTGCAGTGATTTTGGAGCCCAGAAAAATAAAGTCAGTCATTGTTTCCCCATCTATTTGCCATGAAGTGACGGGACCGGATGGCATGATCCTGGTTTTCTGAATGTTGAGCTTTAAGCCAACTTTTTCACTCTCCTCTTTCACTTTCATCAAGAGGCTCTTTAGTTCTTCTTCACTTTCTGCCATAAGGGTGGTGTCATTTGCATATCTGAGGTTTTTGATATTTCTCCCGGCAACCTTGATTCCAGCTTGCGCTTCTTCCAGCCCAGCGTTTCTCATGATGTACTCTGCATATAAGTTAAATAAGCAGGGTGACAATATACAGCCTTGACGTACTCTTTTTCCTATTTGGAACCAGTCTGTTGTTCCATGTCCAGTTCTAACTGTTGCTTCCTGACCTGCATACAGGTTTCTCAAGAGGCAGGTCAGGTGGTATGGTATTCCCATCTCTTTAATAATTTTTCACAGTTTGTTGTGATTCACACAGTCAAAGTCTTTGGCATAGTCAATAAAGCAGAAATAGATGCTTTTCTGGAACTCTCTTGCTTTTTTGATCATCCAGCGAATGTTGGCAATTTGATCTCTGGTTCCTCTGCCTTTTCTAAAACCAGCTTGAACATCTGGAGTTTCATGGTTCATGTATTGCTGAAGCCTGGCTTGGAGAATTTTGAGCATTACTTTATCAATGCAAAGGAGAAAAGGAAAGATATACCCATTTGAATGCAGAGTTCCAAACAATAGCAAGAAGAAATAAGAAAGCCTTCCTCAGTTATCAATGCAAAGAAATAGAGGAAAACAATAGAATAGGGAAGACTAGAGATCTCTTCAAGAAAATTGGAGATACCAAGGGAACATTTCATGCAAAGATGAGCTCAGTAAAGGACAGAAATGGTATGGACCTAACAGAAGCAGAGGATATAAGGAGAGGTGACAAGAATACACAGAAGAACTATACAAAAAAAATCTTCACAGCCCAGATAATCACAATGTTGTGATCACTGGACTGGAGCCAGACATCCTGGAATGTGAAGTCAAGTGGGCCTCAGGAAGTATCACTATGAACACAGCTAGTGGAGGTGATGGAATTCCAGTTGAGCTTTTTCAAATCCTAAAAGGCGATGCTGTGAAAGTGCTGCACTCAATATGCCAGAAAATTTGGAAAACTCAGCAGTGGCCACAGGACTGAAAAGGTCAGTTTTCATTCCAATCCCAAGGAAAGACAATGCCAAAGAATGCTCAAACTACCACAAAATTGCACTCATCTCAGTGAGTGAGTAAATGACACAAATTATTCTTAGAGTCTGTATTTTTGAATTATAGTAAATGTTCTTCAGAATTCAGCTGAAGTGTTCCATTGTGATAAGTTTATGACTGGTTACTAATTTGATACATGATGTGATTACTGTCTTTTCTTGAGTTCAGAGCCTGTACCAGAGGACTGTTATGAGCTTAATAAAAATAGAAATCTGCTTTTGGTTGTGTTCCTAACTTGCCTAAGAAAAAGTATTTAACTTTTTAGACTCAGATCTTTTCCCATTTGTAAAATGAGAAAAGTAATATGTACTTTATCTATTTTGCATGGATTCTTAAATTATAAAATTGATGTGACAATAATTGTGAAGGTAACACAGTTAAAATTATTTAAATAATTTTTTAAATGATTATTTAAATGATTAAAGTGAAGGAACAGTTAAAATGATTAAATAATTGCAAAGGTATTTAATTCTATATATAGAAGTAATACTTAGGGGAAAGTTTTAATGCTAAGAGAAAATAGTGAAAAATTTTTTCCATGAACTGGTTGTATAGACTGCTCTTCATGGGCATTAAAATAAAGTGAAGTTGAGGCCATTTTTTTTCTTTTCTGTTGCCTTGTAAGTTTTATAAGTGTGTTATTTATGAATACATAGTCATACAAAGTAGGAATCATTATTTTACACATAATGAAACTGAAGGCAGAGAAATTCAGGGATTTATTAGATCCACATTGAATAATGTATAGATTTTAGAATTTTGCAAAGTTCATGTACGTGGCAAATCAAAGAAGCCATAGCCGTCACATACATCCTTCTCTCTCTGTCTATTGTTTCTTTTTCTATTTGTTTCCTCGTCTCCTTTGCCAAGATATAATTCAGTCTAGCACATGAGTATGTGTTTGGAAAAAACTATTGTAAGTGGGAAGGGTTATATGGGAGGCAGAGTGTTAAGAGGGCCCACGAGAGTTCTACCTTCTGGAGGGCATCTTGATATAATTCCCTCTCTTTAAATGTGAGCCTGCACCAGGCCCAGAATGAAGTTTTAAGAAAGAGAGATTTTCCTTGGCGAGCCTGAATCCATCATATGAGTCTTTAAAAGGGACTAGACTCTTCCCTTTTGGCTCAGTGGTAGAGAACACCTGCCATGTGGGAGACCTGGGCTCAATCCCCTGGGTTGGGAAGGTCCCCTGAAGAAGGGAACGGCCATCCACTCCAGTATTCTGGCCTGGAGAATGCCATGGACTGTATAGGCCATGGGGTCGCAAAGAGTCGGACACGACTGAGCAACTTTCAATTGTACCTCATTTGCAGTCTTCCTAGAGAACAAGATTCAGAGTGAGTGGGAATTTTTGACACAAGGAAAATGTCTTGTCATTTGTTCTGAAGACAGAGGGTCATATGGCAAGGAATGAAGCTGGCCTCTGAGATCTGAGAACAACCTCCAGCTGATGGCCAACAAGGAACTGGGGACTACAGTCCTCTGACTGCAAGGAATTGAATTCTGCCTCAACTTCCTATCTTATAAGAGAAGCTGAAGTCTAATGGAGAATACAGACTGACTGACACTTTGATTTTAGCCTGTGAGACGTGAGCAGTGAAACCAGTATCTTTGTGCTCGGACTTCTAACCTAAAGAACTGTGAGCTAATAAATTACTGTTTTAAACTGCTAAATTTGTGCTGATTTGTGATGCCGCAGAAGAAAATTAATGTAGAGAGATTAAGGGATTGACTTTGCCATGGCTCTGCTACTTGATTTACTTTCTGTGAGCAGCTTCTGAAAAACAAACAAACAAGCAACAAAATCGAATAGTGTGGCCCAGATGAACCAGTATTCCAGACAGGAATACTGATTTCAAATAACGCATTTAGTAACAATATGCTGTTAAAACTTTACTTGAAGTCAACAGCGTGGCTTGACATATAGACCTGTCAGAAACACTGAATAATTTCAATGTAATTGACAAAGTACATTTTTATTGACTTCATTTTAAATTTATGCTCTTTTTTTTTCTTATATCAGTTTGCTATCTGTCCCAGTGACAGGGATGAAGATGTCAGGAGATGAGAGTTTGCAGATTTGAAAGTGCGTGTGTTTGTATGTGTGAATGTGTGTTTGCGTGTGTGTGTGTGACAGAGAGAGAGAGTGAGTATGAGAGTACGTTGAGATTACACAGACATTCAGAAATTTCTGGGTATATGAGACCAGCAAGTTCCCTAGGCTTCTATGTTGTTGGCTAGACTTACTTGTAAGAAAGAAGCTTGTAAGAGAGAGACTAGTGTATAGAGAGCTAATTTTTGGATAGAACTGCAGTTGCAGATGATAACATGACATTGGGATTAGAGCCTGACTCGGTGACCACATAAGACCTTATAGAGAGAAAGGCCATAGTTATAGTTTAAGAAATTGTTTTAAAGAAAATTTGTGAAATATGCACATACACTGGGCTGCATGTATCTCCAGGTTACAAAGCAAAGAGAAGCGGAGGATTTTCGAGTTCTGCCCTCTTCCTTATGAAGTATGGCATTGCTCTGGTGATGGGAAGGCCATAGATACTCATGGATGTACCCAGAATGACATGGACAGTCTCTGCCAGAGAACACTGAAACGGTTTATTGAGAGAGGGAATACAGGAGAGCTAACAGATGATTTGAGTGTGGGTTAGGAAGGAGAGAGTAAATTTGAAACGTGTTGATTTTTGAAGTCCTGGGGTATAGAAGTAGAGGTTTTAAAATATGGATTGGGTTCATCAGTACTATTTTTATAGATTCCACAGGTATGAGTTAATATAGGATACTTGTTTTTCTTTTTCTGACTTACTTTACTCTGTCTGAGAGACTCCAGGTTCATCCACTTCACTGGTAGGGAACGGACTTGGGAACACAGCGAGGGCAGGTGAGGGTGGGATGAATTGAGAAAGTAGCATTGACACATTACACAACCAGGTGTGAAATAGCTAGCTCTTGGGAAGCGGCTGTGTAACACAGGGAGCCTATGCTGGTGCTCTGTGACGCCCTAGTGGGTGGGATGAGGGGGGCTCCAACGGGAAGGGATATTATGGGGGTGTGTGTGTATGTGTATAATTATGACTGATTCACATTCTTGTACGGCGAAAATGAATACAATGTTGTAAAGCAATTTCCCACCAATTAAAAAATAAAAAAAGTGTGGATTGGGAACTTAGCATGCAGTTTGTGTTGAAGATGTGGATTTTGACAGTGTATTGGTGCTAATTGAATTCACGGGTGTTGATGGAATCATCTTGGGAAAGTATATGGGATAATAAGAAATAGCTCTGGAGATAGACAGGCCATATTGGAAAATACTGCTAAGTTGTCAGAATTTAGAAGAGAATTGGAACAAAGTTGGTGTCCTAGCAGTGAAGGGAGAAAGAGGTTTTATATCTTTGTAAAATTTCTTCCGTGCTTTATAATACCTGTTGCATAGCCTTAGGGGGATTTAATGATCCAGTCATTAAAGTAAATTCTCAGAAATACGCTACAGTTGATGCTAATCCTCATTTCTTCACCGACAATATTACTTTCCTTTTAAATATCCAGAAAGAAGTTACTAAGCATTTCCTCTTTTGTAATTAAACAATCACTACTTGCTAATTGAAGAAGGAACTTTAATGTTTAATTTACTCTTATGTAAAAGACAGCATATGCAGTGACTTTGAGCCAAAATATCAGTGAATATTTCTTTGTCAATTAATGAAAACAGAACACAGAATAAAAGCATCTCATCAAGCTGTGTTCATATGTTTTGCAGCTTCTGAAATCACTAGTGTCAAATTAATTGAAATTTCTTTAAACTGTTGGTTTTAAAGAGAGACCTAATCAAGTCAGCCAACAATAATTCTCTAGGTTGGTAATTAATGAGTTTAATAATTTATCTAGTGTTGAATAATTCTTTTTATGGCTGATGAATCTATAAATAATTACCTAGGATTAGAAGAATATGCAATATTTTCATTTATATTAAATATCTCAGAAAGTTAATCACCTAAATCTGGACTGATATACTGGAGGAATCTAAAATTCGTTGAGGCTTCATTTCTTTCAGAATTCTACATTTGAGGTTTCTCCCTTTCAGAAGTTCCAGTTTCATATTATTTTTTTTTCTCAGAGACTTTGCTACCCTAGGCAGCTATTTACATCTTCAGGGCCTACAGAAAACTATCTTATCTAAATAATGTCCTCACTAGCCCATGGGGATACTTATGAGGATGAGAAGTTACTTTTTTTTTCCTTCTGCTTTGTAAGTATAACAGTATATTGTTGTATAACAGTAAAACTTCTGGTTAATGCTGTGGAAAAAAGAATTGATGGGAGCTGTTGTCTGATGTCCTTCTTTTGATGGTTTCAAATGTGATGTGAGATTGAGTGAGGAATGCCCCTGAAAGATTCCTGGTCAATACACACAGGCTTACCTGTGGTGTCTAACCTTAGCAAAAGAAGAATTAAAGAGAGTCATCAGGAGAATATTTGATTTTATTGAGAAAGATACCTGGAAAGCCCGAAGGAAAACTTATGTGTGTGTGCCTCTTGGCTCAGTCATATATGATTCCTTGTGATCCCATGGACACCTGCCAGGCTCCTCTGTCCATGGGATTTTACAACAAGAACACTGGAGTGAGTTGCCGATTCCTACTCCAGGGGATCTTTCTGACCCGGCTTCAAACCCGCATCTCCTACATTGCAGGGGGATTCTTTACCACCGAGCCACCTGCGAAGCCCAAGGAAACCTTAGGAAGCCTTAGGAAAAAAAAACATAGCTCGCTCAACTGTCATATCAGCAGTAAGACTTCATTGAAATCCAGGATAGGAAAGTGATTTTCAAAATGTTACACATATTTTGCAGTGAAAATATTTATTTATTAAAAAATTTCTATTTCTAATGCCTTAAATCTCACTGAATTACCCTCCTAATAAAACCTAAAGATAATTTGAAGGTTTTTCCCTAAGAGATTTGGAACTTTAAAATTCTTCATTTTTGTTTTTAGATTAGATTGGTGCACAAGTAATTCTGTGAATTTTAAATCATTATAACTAGACTCAAACACATCTTTGTTAGTCAAAATAGGAACCATTACAATCAACACAGTTTTGCCAATGAGAAATAAGTTTGTTGATTCTGATAGCATAAAAATCCCTGCTTCAGAATTCGAGAAATGCTTGGAAAGCATTTTCTGCCTCTTGTTGGTTGTGGAAGTGTTTTCCCTGTAAAAAGTTGTCAAGATGCTTGAAGAAGACGTAGTCAGTTGGTGAGAGGTCAGGTGAATATGGCGGATGAGGCAAAACTTTGTAGCCCAATTCCTTCAACTTGTGAAGCGTTGGTTGTATAACACGTGGTCGGGTGTTGTCATGGAGAATTGGGCCCCTTCTGTTGACGAGTGCTGGTTGTAGGCATTGTAGTTTTCAGTGCATCTCATCAATTTTGCTGAGCATACTTCTCAGATGTAATGGTTTCACCAGGATTCAGAAAGCTGTAGTGGGTCAGATGGGCAGCAGACCACCAAACAGTGACCATGACCTTTTTCTGGGTGCAAGTTTGGCTTTGGGAAGTGCTTTGGATCTTCTCTGTCCAACCACTGAGCTGCTCATTGCTAAGTGTTGTATAAAATCCACTTTCCATCACACATCACAATCTGATTGAGAAATGGTTTTTTGTTGTTGTTGCATAGAATAAGAGAAGACAACACTTCAAAATGAAGATTTTTTTTATTTTCTGTCAGCTCATGAGGACCCACTAATTGAGTTTTTTCACCTTTTCAGTTTGCTCCAAATGCTGAACGACTGTAGAATAGTCAATGTTGAATTCTTTGGCAACTTCTCGTGCAGTTTTAAGAGAATCAGCTTCAATGATTGCTTAATTGGTTGTTGTCACCTTCCAATGGCTGGCCATTACATGCATCTTCAAGGCTCTAGTTTCCTTCACAAAACTTCATGAACCACTACTGCGTTGTATGTTTGTAGGGAGTTCCTGGGCCAAATGCACTGTTGATGTTCCAAGTTGTCTCCACTCCTTTATGACCCATTTTGAACTCAAATAAGAAAATCACTTGAATGTGCTTTTTGTCTGACATCATTGTGTGCATGTACATGTGCACATGTGTGCTCAGTTGTGTCCAAACTCTTTGTGACCCCATGGACTATAGCCTGCCAGGCTCTTCTGTCCATGGATATTTTCTGGCAAGAATACTGGAGTGGAAGAGGAGCCATTTTCTTCTCTAGGAATCAAACTTGCATCTCTTGCGTTTCCTGCGTTGGTAGGCTTCATCACTTTATCACTCAGGTTTCTTTATCATTGACCTACCTGAGAAACCCCTAATATCATTGCGGTAGTCTAAAATAAATATAAAATAAACAGCAAATAGTAAATCAGCAAAAAAATAAAGTGAGAAATGCATATCAAGATATTGTATAACATAACCACATTTATTGAGAATGTATTCCACAATATCAAATGGCAAATTTCAACGGTGCAAAAACTGCAATTATGTTTGCACCAACCTAATAACTTCACATAGGTCTGTTGGATTTTTCAGAGTAATACAAAGTACATCAGACATGCTCAAATACATAGAAGGAGGAAAGTCTCAGCTTGGTTAATTATTAATAAAATAACATAAGGAGTAATTTACTTCCTGTTTGAAATGTACAGTTCAAATTAGCTGAATTTACCAAGTCAAACATTAGCAATATTGTCACAAAGAGATGGTGTAGTGTAGCGTAAAGAACACAGACTTTGGTTTACTGCCTCCTCTGCTGATTGATGGGTGTGTACTATTTGGCAAACCACTTAACTGCTCTGAGTATGTTTAGTTAAGTATAAAATAAAAGGAATATAATGAAGATCAAGAGAGAATATTTTTAGAAATATTTTCTAAACCGTAACATTTAAGTTCAAAACTGCAACTGAAATGTTATCATTAGCAATAATAATCAGAAAACGATAGTTTCATTTACAGTTCATGTGGGTGATCCTGGTGTTTTTGTCTGTACTTACTTTTCAGGAATTTATTGAATTAATAATCCTGCAAAAGTAAAACCAAAAGCCTCTATTGGTTATTGCCTGTAAAACACACATATGTATATACATACATAGAACCATACACACATCCATGTATGATCTATTAGATCATACTTATGATCTTATGACTTATCATCTAGATAAGTCACTGCAACAAACAAAAGTCAAAATAGTGGTTTAGTAAACAATTTTATCATGATGGTGTGATCGCTCACCTAGAGCCAGACATCCTGGAATGTGAAGTCAAGTGGACCTTAGGAAGTATCACTGCAAACAAAGCTAGTGGAGGTGATGGAATTCCAGTTGAGCTATTTCAAATCCTAAAAGATGATGCTGTGAAAGTGCTGCACTCAATATACCAGCAAATCTGAAGAATGCAGGAGTGGCCACAGGACTGGAAAAGGTCAGTTTTCATTCCAATCCCAAAGAAAGGCAATGCCAAAGAATGTTCATACTACTGCACAATTGCACTCATCTCACACACTAGTAAAGTAATGCTTAAAATTCTCTAAGCCAGGCTTCAGCAGTACGTGAACCATGAACTTCCAGATGTTCAAGCTGGTTTTAGAAAAGGCAGAGGAACCAGAGATCAATTGGCAACATCTGCTGGACCACTGAAAAAGCAAGAGAGTTCCAGAAAAACATCTATTTCTGCTTTATTAACTATGTTAAAGCCTTTGACTGTGTGGGTCACAACAAACTCTGGAAATTCTTCAAGAGATGGGAATACCAGATCACCTTACCTGCCTCCTGAGAAATTTGTATGCAGGTCAAGAAGCAACAGTTAGAACTGGACATGGAACAACAGACTGGTTCCAAATAGGAAAAGGAGTATGTCAAGACTGCATATTGTCACCCTGCTTATTTAACATATACAGAATACATCATGAGAAATGCTGGGCTGAATGAAGCACAAGCTGGAATCAAGGTTGCTGGGAGAAATATCAATAACCTCAGATATGCAGGTGACACCACCCTTATGGCAGAAAGTGAAGAAGAACTAAAGAGCCTCTTGATGAAAGTGAAAGAGGAGAGTGAAAAAGTTGGTTTAAAACTCAACATTCAGAAAACTAAGATCATGGCATCTGGTCCCATCACTTCATGGCAAATAGATGGAGAAACAATGGAAACAGTGAGAGATTTTACTTTCTTGGGCTCCAAAATCACTGAAGATGGTGACAGCAGCCATGAAATTAAAAGACTCTTGCTCTTTGGAAGAAAACCTCTAACCAACCTAGATAGCATATTAAAAAGCAGAGATATTACTTTACCAGCAAAGTTCCCTCTAGTCAAAGCTATAGTTTTTCCAGTAGTCATGTATGGATGTGACAGTTGGACTATAAAGAAAGCTGAGCACCGAAGAATTGATGGTTTTAAACTGTGGTGTTCATGGAAGACTCTTGAGAGTCCCTTGGACTGCAAGGAAATCAAACCAGTCCATCCTAAAGAAAATCAGTCCTGAGTATTCATTGGAAGGACTGATGCTGAAGCTGAAATGCTAATACTTTGGCCACCTGATGCAAAGAGCTGACTCATTGGAAAAGACCCTGTGGCTGGGAAAGATTAAAGGTGGGAGGAGAAGGGGACAACAGAGGATGAGATGGTTGGATGGCATCACCAACTCAATGGACATGAGTTTGGGTAAACTCCAGTAGTTAGTGATGGACAGGGAAGCCTGGCATGCTGCAGTCCATGGGATTGCAAGAGGCAGACATGACTGAGCAACTGAACTGAAACAATCTTGAGTATTTTCATCTGGCTTGTAACTCTGCTCCTTATAGTCAAATAGGAGCACAGCTGGAATGACCCTGCAGCTATGAAAAGGAGGAGAGTGTCTAGTCTGGTTGCACTGATGTCCATTCAAGCAAGTAAGGTGAAATGTGCACAAATTGCTTCTACTCACATTCTATTGGCAAGAGCTTGGGCACATGGCCGCATTAGCTGAAGGGAGCCTGGGTGTACACAGGGTCTGTCTTTGCATCCATATCCCACCTAGAACTTTATTCCTATCAAAAGTACAGGTAGCATGTCCACCATAAAGGGCACTGCTTTTTCCTTATTTTGCTTTTAGTGGAATACCTAGTACATTGAATGATTTTCATATTAAATAAGATACCATGTGGATAGTACATTTGCGTTTGATATATATTCAGTACTCAACTGATAGCTGCTATTATTACACAAATGTTTCAATTAATATCAGGGAACAAAAATGTATTTTGGTACATTTTGATATACTGTATTTTTGGTACAATATGTCGTATCTGAAAAGGTAATAACACATGTTCATATTTTCATCCATGACGTTTTCTATAGTCATTAAAAATGTAAAAATCATGTAGATAAAAGGATTCCAGTTATATTAGACATAAATATTGCATATATGAGTTTGCTTAATGCTGTTAGTCATGAACCTCTTCATGGATCACAGCCTTATCGTGACAAAAGTGTTTGGATAACTTAATGAAGCTATGAGCCATGCCATGCAGGGACACCCAAGACAGATGAGTCATAGTGAAGAGTTCTAACAAAATGCGGTCTGCTGGGGAAGAAAATGGCAACCCACTCCAGTATTCTTGCCTGGAGAACACCATGGACAGTTTGAAAAGGCAAAAAGACTTGACACTGGAAGATGAACCCCCAAATTGGAAGGTGTCCAATATGCTACTGGGAAAGAGTGGAGGATAATTACTAATAGCTCCAATAAGAATGAAGTGACTGGGCCAAGTAGGAATGACACTCAGCTGGGGATATGCCTGGTTGTGAAAGTAAAGTCCGATACTGTACCAAACAATACTACATAGGAACCTGAAATGTTAGGTCTATGAATAAAGGTAAATTGGATGTGGTCAAGCAGGAGATGGCAAGAGTGTGCATCAACATTTTAGGAATCAGTGAATTAAAATGGATGGGAATGGGCGAATTTAATTCAAATGACCACTATATCTGCTACTGTGGGCAAGAACCCCTTAGAAGAAATCGAGTAGCCCTCACTGTCAACAAAAGAGTCTGAAATGCAATACTTGGGTGCAGTCTCAACAACAGAATGATTTTGGTTTATTCCCAAGGCAAACCGTTCAGTATCACAGTAATCCAAGTCTATTCCCCAACCACTAATGCCAAAGAAGCTGGATTTGAATTATTCTGTGAAGACTTACAAGACCTTCTGGAACTAATACCAAAAAACATGTACTTTTCATCATAAGGGATTGGGATGCAAAGGTAGGAACTCAAGAATTACCCAGAATAATAGGCAAGTTTGGCCTTGGAGTACAAAATGAAGCAGGGCAAAGGCTAACAGAGTTTTATCAAGAGAACACACTGGTCATAGCAAACACCCTTTTCCAACAAGTTAAGAGATGACTCTACACGTGGACATCACCAGATGGTCAATAGTGAAATCAGATTGATTATGTTTTTTGCAGCTGCAGATTGAGAAGCTCTATAGAGTCAGCAAAAACAAGACTTGGAGCTGATTTTGGCTCTGATCATCAGCTCTTCATTGCAACATTCGGCCTCAAATTGAATAAAGTAGGGAAAACCATCAAGCCATTCAGGTATGACCTAAATCAAATTCCTTATGATTATACAGTGGAAGTGAAAAATAGATTCAAGGGATTAGACCCAGTAGAAGTAGATAGAATACCTGAAGAACTATGGACAGAGGTTTGTACACTCTACAGAAGATGGTGACCAAAACCATCCCCAAGAAAAAGAAATGCCAGAAGGCCAAGTGGTTGTGTGAGGAGGCTTTATAAATAGCTAAGAAAAGAAGAGAAGTGAAAGGCAAAGGAGAAGGGGAAAGATATACCCAACTAAATGCAGAGTTCCAGCAAATAGCAAGGAGAGACGTGATAGCCTTTTTAAGTGAGCAATGCAAAGAAATAGAGGAAAACAATAGAATGGGAAAGACTAAAAATCTCTTCAGGAAAACTGGGGGATATCAAGGGACCATTTCTTGCAAGGATGAGCATGATAAAGGACAGAAACAGTAAGATTCTAGCAGAAGCAGAAGAGATTAAAAAGAGGTGGCAAGAATATATAGAAGAACTATACAAGAAAGGTCTTAATAATCCGGATAACCACTGTGATGTTGTCACTGACCTAGAGCCAGACATCCTGGAGTGTGAAGTCAAGTGGGCCTTAGGAAGCATTACAAAGAACAAAGCTAGTGGAGGTGACGAAATTCCAGCTGAGCTATTTAAAAAACCTCAAAGATGATGCTGTGAAAGTGCTGCACTCAATATACCAGCAAATTTGGAAAACTCAGCAGTGGCCACAGGACTGGAAAAGGTCAGGTTTCATTCCAATCCCAAGAAGGGCAACACCAAAGAATGTTCAGACTATTGTACAGTTGTGTTCATTTCACATGCTAGCAAGGAAATGCTCAAAACCCTTCAAACTATACTTCAGCAGTATGTGAACTGAGACCTTTCAGATGTACAAGCTAGGTTTCAAAGAGGCAGAGGAACTAGACATCAAATTGTTGACATTTGTTGTATCATGGAGAAAACAACGGAGATTGAGAAAAACATCTACTTCTGCTTCACTGACTATGCTAAAGCCTCTGACTGTATGGATCACAACAAACTGGAAAATTCTTAAAGAGATAGGAATACCGGATCACCTTACCTGCCTCCTGAGAAACCTATATGCGGGTCAAGAAGCAACAGTTAGAACCAAACATGGAACAATGGACTGGTTCCAAATTGGAAAAGGAGTACGTCAAGGTTGTTTATTGTCACCCTGCTTATTTAAATTATATGCAGTGTACATCATGTGAAATGCTGGGCTGGGTGAAGCAGAAGCTGAAATCAAGATTGCTGGGAGAAATATCAACAACCTCAGATAGGCAGATAATACCATTCTAATGACAGAAAGTAAAGATGAACTAAAGAGCCTCTTGATGAGAGTGAAAGAGGAGAATAAAAAAGCTGGCTTAAAACTCAGCATTTAAAAACTTAGATTATGGCATCTTGTCCCATCACTTCATGGGAAATAGAAGGGTAAAAAGTAGATTTTTGTAGAAACAGTGACAGATTTTATTTTCTTGGGTGCAAAATCACTGTGTATGGTGACTGCAGTCATGAAATTAAAGTTGCTTGATCCTTGGAAGAAAAGCTATGAAAAACCTTGACAGCATATTAAAAAGCAGAGACATTACTTTGCTGACAAATGGCTGCTAGTCAAAGCTATGGTTTTTCCAGTAGTCATGTATGGATGTGAGAGTTGGACCATAAAGAAGGCTGAGCACCGAAGAATTGATACTTTGGAACAGTGGTGTTGAAGAAGACTCTTAAGAGTCCCTTGGACCGCAAGGAGATCAAACCAGTCAATCCTAAAGGAAATCAGCCATGAATATTCAGAAGTACTGTTGCTGAAGGTGAAGCTCCAATACTTTGGCCACATAATGCAAAGAGCCAGCTCATTGGAAAAAGACCCTGGGCCTGGGAAAGAAAGGTTGAAGACAAGAGGAGAAGGGGGCAGCAGAGGATGAGATGCTTATGTAGCATCACTGACTCAATGGACATGAATTTGAGCAGACTCTGGAGGATGGTGGAGAACAGAGGAACCTGATGTACTAGAGTCTGTAGGGTCTCAAAGAGTCAGATATTACTTAGTGACTGAACAACAGCAATTTGTCATAAAAGTAAATTGATGATCAAAAGATCTGTCTATGAAAGTAAGAGGGAAACAGAATTTATTTTCAAAGTGTTTTATGTTATGAATCTGTTCAGTTCACTCAGTCCTGTCCGACTCTTTGTGACTCCATGAACCACAGCACACCAGGCTTCCCTGTCTATCACCATCTCCTGGAGTTTACCCAAACTCATGTCCATTGAGTTGGTGATGCCATCCAAGCATCTCATCCTCTGTCGTCCCCTTCTCCTCCTGCCTTCAATCTTTCCCAGCATCAGGGTCTTTTCAAATGAGTCAGCTCTTCGCATCAGGTGGCCAAAGTACTGGAGTTTCAGCTTCAACTTGCTATAGCAGTGTCCAAATGTGAAGGCTGGTCTCTCTTATCAAATAGTCCATGCTCTCTCAGCATCGTATAGAAGGGTTTGTTCTTGTCTGTGTAGTCATGGCGTAGGAGGTCCTCAGTGCCACTTGAGTCCACCTGTCACTTTATAATGGCAGATAACTGACAATATCCTGTGCACCTACTGTGTAACCAGAAATGCATATGGCAAACTGTAAAAAATTAGACACTTATCTTAAAAATAAATTCAATTCATTCTAAGAAAAATTGGAAGGCACTACATGAATTTTGAAGTTAAATAGAACCGAAGTTCAATCCTAGCTCTCAAACTTACTAACCGTGCAAGACTACAAACTTAACCTTTTCTGAACATGAGTGTTCTCATCTGTATAATAATACCTACCTCAAAGAGCTTATGTGAAGATTAAATGGAGGAAGACAAGCAATGAAAAAATGTCACGTACAGATGGGGACAATCCTAGAGTTACAGGGGAATCTTTAGGCAGGAATGTTTCAGATACGGTATTTGTAGTACTTTTTCTCCCCCCAGATTCCAGTCTCTCTCTCCCTCTCTCTTTTGATTACTTCTGCTCACTATTCTTCATTGCTTGCTTTTGTTTTCTGAAATATGATAGATGGAATGTGGCACTTCCTGTTATCCAAAGCAGTATCTTGGGTTAATTTGTTTTAGCACTTGCCTTGTCCTCTGTGTTGTTCTTGTGGGAGGATTTTAAAGGTCTCAGTGGCTTCAAAAAAGAACAAGAACATCCAGGAACTGTATTTTGACACTGATTCACTAATTTCTCTTTCAAACTGAACAGTCTGATTGTACAAGAATGGCCTGCTCTTGGATAAAAGCCAGTGTTATCCATTGATCAGGGTATTTGTTCTCTTTGCCCCATCATTTTGTCACTCAGTATCTTCACCTGTGGAGTGGGGTCCCAGGTTTAGTGTTGAGAGTGCAAGATTGTAATCACCCAAGGATGTTGGTCCTCCTGCGCATTTTACATGTCAGCTTATCCATCTTTCCCCAAAGATGTAGCTTTTTCTAATGCAGGATACTTGGTACAACAGAATAGTGATATGAGAATTTCGGATTCCCTGCCTATCATGATATCAATTGTTATAAACATTAGCGTTGTGAAGTACATTGCTTGACTAAACACCAGACCTGGTGTGCCTAGGTGTCTGAAACAGAACACAGCCACAACAGAACTGTATTTCCTCTACCGTTTCTAGTCTTTCCCATTTCAGTACTGGCGCTATCATCCACCTGGTACTTGGTCAAGCCAAATGTCTAGGAGTTAGCATTGTTTCTGACTTCCCAGGTGCTAATAGTAAAGAACTCGCCTGCAAAGCAGGGGACGTAAGAGACGCAAGTTTGACCCCTGGGTCTGAACGATCCCCTGGAGGAGGGCATGGCAACCCACTCCAGTATTCTTGCCTGGAGAATCCCATGGACAGAGGAGCCTGGCGGGCTACAGTCCACAGGGTCACAGAGAGTCAGTATCTCAGATCTGTCTTTTCTCTTTTTTTCCTAACTTTCTAGTCCAAGTCAGCATGGTATCTTCTTGGTGTCCTTTCTTGGATAGGCGCTCCCCCTGAATTCATTCCCTGTGTATCACTCTCCTGCTTCAGAACCCTTGAAAGGTCCCATCCCACTTAGGAAACCCACTCTCCTTTTTCCAGCTTTTGAAGTCCTGCACTTGCCTACTCCTCTGGGCTTCTTTTGTGGTACTGTTCTCTCCCTAGCTTGCTCTGGCCACATGCCAAACATATTTGCACTTAAATCCGGTGCATTGGCTGTTCCCTCTGCCCGGAGAGCTGGTCCTCCTTATCCTCATAAGATTGTTTCCTTCCTGACATTTCAATTTCAGCCCAGAAGGCACCTTCTCAGAGAGGACTTTCCTGTTGCTTTCCTTCATGTGGTTACTTTTACTATCTCCGAAGCATTTACCAGCCTCTGACCCCTTAGGGGCTAAGTTCTTTCACTGTATTCACAGAACCTGCAACAGTGCCTGTTTACAATCTATTTAACACATATTTATTAAAAAACATTTTTGCTTTTATTTGCTTTTTCTTTGCAGTTTGTGTATTAAGAAGATTTAACTTCACATCAATTGTAGGAGAGCGTTAATTAGTAATACCTATTATCAAATGGCACAGTGTTAGAGAATCTGACTGCCAGTGCAGGAGACATTGATTTGATCCTTGGGTCAGGAAGATCCCCTGGAGAAGGAAATGGCCACCCACTCCAGTATTCTTGCTGGGAGAATCTCATGGACAGAGGAGGCTGGCGGGCTACAGTCCACGGGGTCACAAAGAGTTGGACACAAGTGAGCACACACACACAAATTAGTGATAGGTTACGTCACTTTATTTCATGTGTTCAGAATTTATTACTCTGTTTAAAATTGATATAGCTGAAACCTTCAGATTTTATAACCGAGATCGTTGATGAGACTATAAAAACCTATACCCTGACCCCTGCAACACAGATGCGAAGAACAAGAAAGAGGAATAAAAGATCACACTGTTAACTCATGATCACTAAAATGATATTCATCATTATTTAAATTTTAGGTAGGTTATTCAGAATACAGATAACCAGGGGAGTTTTCTGTGGGTAGCTCTGATGCCCACTGTTGACCTAGAAATAATTTCCGAATTTGTTATCAGTCAGTGCAGTCACTCAGTTGTGTCTGACTCTGCAACCCCATGGACTGCAGCATGCCAGGCCTCCCTGTCTGTCACCAACTCCTGGAGTTTGTTCAAACTCATGTTCATTGAGTCAGTGATGCCATCCAGCCATCTCATCATCTGTTGTCCCCTTCTCCTCCTGCCTTTAATCTTTCCCGGCATCAGGGTCTTTTCCAGTGAGTCAGGTCTTTGCTTCAGGTGGCCAAAATATTGGAGCTTCAGCATCAGTCCTTCCAATGAATATTCAGGGTTGATTTCCTTTAGGATGGACTGGTTGGATCTCCTTGCTGTCCAAGGGACTCTCAAGAGTCTTCTCCAACACCACAGTTCAAAAACATCAATTCTTTGGCGCTCAGCTTTCTTTATGGTCCAACTCTCACATCCATACATGACTACTGGAAATTTCTTACGGTCACTCTTAACTCATTAGTTACAACAGGTGTATCCTTAACACGACAGATGAGTGTCACCCTAACTACTAGCAGAGGCAAAGGAATGGAGGTATGGCATTTTCTCCCTCAGTTAGGGAACACTTAACATAAATGCTCTAGTGGAAGAGCTGCTACCAAAAGTCTTTTGTTTTGAATTAAGTCAAGTGAGAGATCAGATTGTCGACTGTATTTGCTTTGATAGCTATTGCTCCTGGCTCATATTCTTTGAAGCCTATTGTTCAGTATGGATTTGGTGAGTATTGTAGCGTATTTTCTCTCAATCTTGCCCTCCTTTTTCTCCTCCTTGCCCCCTTCCCTCTCTTCTCCTTCTTCGTCCCTCCCCATACCCATACACACCTTTTTGTCCTTGTGGAAAGAATAATATCCTTTGAGGTTTGCTTAAAAATTACCAGTGGTGCCAGAGTTAGAGATTAAGAAAGTCTCTGCAGTCCATTGCTATTATTATACCTCATTCAATAGAGTTTTAAACTCTAATTCTCCAATAATGTTCTAAAAATAAAGCAGTGCAAGCAATAAATATCTTAAGAAGGAAGCTGACTTTATATCTTTGGAATTTCCTCTAGTTCCTTGTTGAGAGTTGCTCTCAGATGGCTCATGAAAGAATGTAAAAATGGATGAATTAATATCACTCTCAAGACTATCAAGCAAGTGTATAAATGTATTTGAAAAGTAAGCCTACCTTGCAACATTATAAATATTAACAAGAACTCGACAAATGTGCTTTGGCCATAATAAATATGATACCTAATCCAAATAAAATTTTTTATTTTAAAATGTGATAGCAGGTTTTTTCAGTATTTGTGGCTCAGTGGTAAAGAATCTGCCTGTCAATGCAGTAGATGCAGATTTGATCCCCTAGAGAAGGAAATGGTAACCCACTCCAGTATTCTTGCCCGGAAATCCCCTGGACAAAGAGCCTGGTGGGCTACAGTCCATGGGGTCACAAAAGAGTCAGATTCGACTTAGCAACTAAACAGCAACCAAGCAAGCCTTTGCAATGTTAATGAAGAGTGCATTGGCCACGCATATCGAGCATGAAGCAATGTGCATGATCACTGTTTTGTTGTTCTTGTCTCTGAAAGAATCAAAATTCAAAGATCCAAGGGTGGCAGTTGAGTCCCATATGTTCTTTACTTACCTTTTATTTTTTCCCCCAAGAATAAGAAAGAAGTGCTTAGACTCAATATACACATGTAAGGAACCCATTTATGTGTTTACCTGGCCCTTAGAAACTGCTCAAAACACATTAGCTAGTGTCATTATACAGTTTAAGGCATTTCTTATCTATTGTTCCTATTCTGCTGGAAGTCTTTCATGCTATTAAAATACAATTTGGGAGGACTCCCAGGAAGTGTAGCTTCTGAAGGCGGTGATCTATCCAGAAGGCAGAGCAGCCCTGGAGAGCCACAGTTGAGCGTGCTCATAGTCTTGGTGGTATACCAGGTGTGTATAGAATAAAGGATTAGATGCTGTCCCTTTCCGCCTGGACTCATAATAAGAGCCCCAGATCAGTGATTTCCAGAAAATAAACAACACCGACCTTTAAAGGAATCTCTGTTTTGATTCTTCCCCTGCCCCTGTGCCAGTAGGGATTTTCTGTTATGGTCAGAGATAAACAAAAAAAGGGTAATGGGCTGTTATGAAACGACCAGAAAGTATCCAGCCTGGAGGGCAGGAGACCTGCGTGCAGCCAAGAAGCCATTTATTGGGGACTTCCAGAGATTGCACAAACTAATCCCCTCCGTGGAAATTGTGATTCAGAGTCACTCTGCTTCTTTTGTGACTGAGGTTTTTCAAGCTGGCTTTGTTCATTTTTGGAGAGTACATGCTTTGTGATAGCCCTACGTAAGAAACTTTTAAGACGAGAAAAGTATCCGTGACATTTCTGAGAAGTATCGTTCCATTTGTCTGTGTGTTACTGAGTCCCAACTCGCTCTGCTCACTGCACGACGGGCCAATGAATCCAAGAGACAGGTTGAGGCATGGAAGAGACTTTAATTGGGAGCTGGCTGCCTGAGAAGATGGCAGGCTAGTGCCTCAAAATAACCATCTTATCAGGGTCTGGATGCCAGGTTTTTTCATAGATCAGAGATGAGCAGAGTAAGGAAGCAAAGTAAAAAGGCCATTAATCTTGCAAACATCTCCTAGAATGGCAAGCCTCAGGTGGAGTATGTGTTCCTTTCTCCCTTCCGGCCATCTACAAGCGGACAGGGTTCTGAACAAAGGCACTGTAGCTTAACAGTCGGGCAGAGGGGCAGGATTCTTGGAGGCAGGCCATTCTGTATGATTAGAATAACAAAAGCAACAAGAAGCAAGTCAGAGGAGCGGTTCCACTGTGGAGTCAGAATTGCCTTCTTCTCTGCAACATGGGCAGTGGTATTGATAACACTGATGTGTTCCATCTGTTAAGAATTCATCGTTTCTGTTTTTAAATGGTTACCTATGATTGTCAATACTCTTGAGGTTTGCAACCATGCAGACTGCAGGTTCACATTTCCTGGTAATGCTTAACAGTGGCTGAGTCATACAAAACATCTGAAATTCTCTCTGGGAAGTCAAAGATAACACTTGGCTTGGTGATGGAGAAATCCTCTAAATTGAATTTTTGAATAATATTTGGAGTCCGTGAATTTTTCCATTTCCGTATCCAAACAGAAAGGGAGCCCATCTGATAATTTGACTGGAGTGATGTATGAGCCCCTTGCTTAACTATTGTAAGACCTATTCCAAGGAGGCAGGTGGAAGATGAGATAATTCTTCTTAGGGCGCCAGCAGGAAAAATAGCTTAGCTTTGATATTTTTCAGCTTTTCAAAAGAGAGCAGAGGTGAGGTTATAAAAAGAGAATCCCATCTCATCTCTCTTTCCCACAGTTCCATCTTACGACTTTGTGAGTGCCAAGTTGTCTATGAAGGTGATTTGCACAGGTAACTGAGGATGTACCATTGGAAATGAAGAAAGGCCATGAGTCAGCCCTTTTGGGGTATTTGTAATTTAAATTTCCTTGAAGGTTAACTTTATAGTTCTGGCTTTTTGCTTTCATTTGTATTTGTAAGGACTTTCATCACAGTGTTTCCTATAGTGAAAAGATATAAAAATATAGAGACCTGTTCTGAGGTGCTTTGATGTTTGTATTTTCAAAGTGAAGCAGGTAAATAAGCCTTATTATTTCTATTTTTTTAAAAGCCAAGGGAAACGGAATTATAATCCAGTGTCTATAGAATTGAGCCACTGTAGAATTAGGGGATGGAATTTGTAGAACTGAAAGTCTGATGCTAATAGTCTTCCTTTCTATTCAGAAGAACCTAAACAAAAAAGTAAAAACAAGAATTTTTAGAAAAGGAAGTAATAAAGAGATATACAAATTGAAATGTCATTTATTTATTTTTTGAAATGTCATTTAATAATGAAATAATGCAAACCTAATTATGAAATCTGATCTTTTATTTGCCTTGTTTGTAATTCCTGGATATTTAGGAGACACCATATATTCCTTGAAATTTCCTTTTGATATTCTAAAGAGAGTAAAATTTTGACTGATTTTTATCATTGAAAAAAAAATTGGGCTGTTTCAGGAAAAGGGGAAGGGTTAGCAACCTTTTATTTATATGGGGAATTGTCCTATTTTTGCTTTTTAGTTACTAATTGTCAGTATCTTTTCTCCATGAAAAATGACTGTTCCTTGTCACACACAAATGACAGGGTTTATCCCAAGATTTTCATACATGCATTGGCACTCTCTGGATTACACTGACATTAATCACTGTAACCAGTTGTTTTTTTATAAAGTGGTGTGGTTCTGGAGACTGTTGGTGTTTATAACTGACGTGCCAGAAAAAAGCTTGTTTTTCTTTTATCATTTTGTGGATGATAAGGCTGAGCACAGGCGTAAAAATTATTTTAAGGTGAAATGTCATATGAGCAGAACCCAAAGTTCTAGTTCCACCCCTATTAATCATTAATACACACATCCACAGAGTCAGATATTTTATCAGTATACATAATATTGCTTGTTTAGTCAGACTGTATGATTCTAAAAATTGATCACACATAACGATCTTTTGTATGATACAGAGGTCAGCTAAGAATAAATAGGAAGAAATTCATAGAAGTTCATAATATATGAAGCTCTGGGCCTGTACCCAGATACACACATTTCTCGTTTTCAATTGCACCTTTTCCTGACGTTGTTTTGGTTTTCTTGTTGGTTAGGTTACCCAGAAAAAAAAGTCGCTTGCATTATGTTCACTGATTGTTTCTTTGGAGTACAACAGGTTGCTGAGTACTTGATTTTTGCAATGTGGAAATTTTTATTCCTGTTTACTTCCCATACAAATATAATTGACATTTTGACTGCTCTCTGGTTTTTCCTGGAAGTGTGGTGTATCATCTTAATGAGCACTTTCTTAGTAAAATGCATATGTGAGGAGGATGTTCTGATTTCATGTGAAGTTTGTACTCGGTATGGAAAAAACTTGCAAAAAACGCTTGCATTATGACTGGTTTGGGGGACCAGATTCCTTGGAGGAAAAACAATGCTGTGTGATTTGCTAATGCTGAGAGAGTTCCCTTAGGCATAGTGCTAAAATACAGCAAAACAACTATCTAAAATACTATTGTACATAGCATTCAATTATATGTGTACAGGACCTCATAGTATTAATTAAACCAGTAAAATCAATACTAACATATAGACAACAGAAACTGGACTTCTAGTTGAAAAGATAGAGCAAATTCAATAGAAGACTTGCAGCAAGGATTGTCAGTGTTACTTCTGTAGTGATGGTTTTGGAGGTTTTGTGAATTATATGAACACTAAGCATATTTTAATGTTACCAACCACCGTTTTGTTTCAGGTTTGCAGATGGATTAATACATAGTGAACTAGTATGTATCTTAATATCATTTATTAGGGAATACAATTGAGTGATATAAGTAAATTTTTTACTAAAATTAACCTGTATGTGAAATGAGTGGAAAACTTAATGATTATATTGAAAAGAAACATTTGTATTTAGGCAATATTAAATGCAATTTAATATTTTGCATTATCTCTGTTGAATCCCATGAAGTCAGATTTGAAAACCAAAGTCCAACAGATTTGGTGATGTGTATTTTTCCTTTTAGTCTCCTCTTATTGTTTATGGCTTACAAGCTAGGCCTGGGTTCCTTCTTAATGTTGTACTGGCAGTATGTTAATAAGAAAACACAAGTAGCTATTTCATTGTCTGCAACTATTATTTTAGGCTAATACGTAAACTTTTTTTTGTCTGTGTGTACATTCATTGTTGGGAGAAGGAAATGGCAACCTACTCCAATATTCTTGCCTGGAGAAATCCATGGACAGAGGAGACTGGCGGGCTACAGTCATGGAGTCATACGGAGTTGGACACAACTGAGTGACCTATTAACGTAACATTTGTTGTTGTTCAGTCACTAAGTCATGTCCGACTTTGTGACCCCATGAAATGTAGCGTGCCAGCTCCTCTGTCCTCTGTTGTTTCCTGGAGTTTGCTCGAATTCATGTCCATTGAGTCAGTGATGCCATCTAATCATCTCATCTTCTGCTTCCCCTTTCTTCTTTTGCCTTCATTCTTCCCTAGCATTAGGGTCTTTTTCCAGTGAGTTGGCTCTTCATATCAGGTGGCCAAAGTATTGGAGCTTTAGCATCACTCCTTCCACTGAATACTCAGGACTGATTTTCTTTAGGATTGACTGATTTGATCTTGTTGCTGTCCAAGGAACTCTCAAGAGCCTTCTCCAGCACCACAGTTCAAAACCGTCAATTCTTCAGCACTCAGCCTTCCTTAGGGTCCAGCTCTCACATCTGTACATGACTACTGGAAAAACCACAGCTTAGACTATGTGGGCCTTTGTTGGGAAAGTGATGTCTCGTTTGTCATAGCTTTCCTTCCAAGGGGAAAGCATCTCTTAATTTCTTGACTGCAGTCACTGTCCATGGTGGTTTTGGAGCCCAAGAAAATGAAATCTATCACTGTTTCCACTTTTTCCCCTTCTATTTGCCATGATGTGATGGGACTGGATGCTGTGATCTTCGTTTTTCTAATGCCGAGTTTCAAGCCAGCTTTTTCATTCTCCTCTTTCACCCTCATCAAGAGGCTCTTTAATTCCTCTTCACTTTCTGCCATAAGAGTGATTTCATCTGCATACTCTGAGGCTGTTGTTATTTCTCCTGGCAATTTGTGTGTATATACAATGTGGCAAAATGCGTTACAAAAGCCCACAAGAGTATCCTTTCCCCCAGAAGTTAAAAACTGTTAGCTAAACTTTTTAGTAAATTTTAGAAAGACTGTGGACTTTGAACTCTGATTCAAAAATCCCCACTCTGACACTTATTAGCTATTTGATCTTAAACAAATTTTAAAAATTGCTCAAAAAATGAATCTTTATTTTCTCATCTCCAAAGTGGTCATGCCACATAAACTACACAATTGTTAGGAATGTGTTAATACATAATAAGCACTTAGCTCTATCTCAGGAACAGAGGAAGTGAAGAGTAAACAATAGCTCTTACTGCTGTTTTTGTAGAGAGTTGTTTTTCTTTTCTTGCTCTTAATCATTAGAGTCATGTGGTCTGCTTTCTGTGCATAGCCAGCCACCTTTCTCAGGTACGAGAGTCAAAAACCGTTGGCTTTCTTTGTATTTGGATTCATTTCTGAGATCTCACTAATGGTGATTAAGTTTTGCTCTTAGTGTTTTTTTGTTTTTTTTTGTAAAGATCGATTTCTTTAATAGTTTAGTAAGGGGTTTTTTTTTCCCCAAAGGAAGTAAATTAGCGTTTATTTAGATCCTCTTTATGCCTTGTTCTCTTCTGCTTTCTGATTATAAGAAATCTACATATCACATGTTTCTATTAAACATAATATTTGATATATTAGAATGCTTTATTCCCATTTGGGTAATGAAGGACTTGCTATGTGAATATATCATATATCAAAATATGATTTGGTTAAGCATTATGATGAAAACTCCATTACCTCTGTATCTGCCTTTTGATCAAAGGTGCCTTTTCTAGAGGTGCATACGAATAGATTTCATTGTTACAGAAAGATCCCAAGGGCGTTGACTAAAGGTTAACTCAAACTGTTTATGGAATACATATTTCTGTTTTCTCAGATAAACTTTAGGAGATGAGTGAATAAGAAATTTGTGCTGTGATATGGTGTCTGGATTTATTCATAACACAAAATAGATAAATAGTCCAATTATTGTATCTATTGGCTTAGGTTAGCATTGGAAATTACAGGACTATTTCATGTTAAGATTTGGGCAAAACTTCAAGAATAAAAGGTTATAATCAATTTTACCTTTTTCAAAGCACCTATCACTTAGAAGAAGACTAAAATGACTAAATAATACTCAATAAGAAACTTATCTTTTAATGGAATAAGTAAATGTACTCTGAAATCACAAAAAAACAATTTTAAAATTGCCATTTTAGGTGGAATTAATAGAAAACTCTTGCATCACAAAAAGGACAATTATCCTAAGTGATAAAGTACCACAAATATAAACCTGGAGAAAGCAAAAAAAAATGAATGTGTTATCATTATTAAAATTTTTATGGAAACAAATAATATTTCCCTGTTGTGACATGGTTTGGTATTAAAGATTTGAATTATTATTGTTTCATAAAGCATCTAAATGACATATAATAAGAACTTTGATGGTATGTAGCTTGAAAAGTTATTGTTCTGCATCACAAAATAAGTATACCCCAGTAAAAAATTCTATTCTAATTACTTAGGAAGTTTATATCCTCGTTTGAAACCTTCTAAAATTACATTTGTATACATAGTAATGTAATTGTTGTAATTATTTGAAGTCTCTCATTTTTTGCATGATGGAAAGAGGCCATTAATAGAACGCCTTCTTCTTCCCAACCCAGCCTCTATTTGCAGGCAGTACAACTTTCTTGCTTAAGGACCATCATGGGGCCAAGTTACTAGGGTTGTGTGGAAACAGAAGGAAGTGAAAGTGAAAGAGAAGGTCGCTCAGACGTGTCCGACTCTTTACCACCCCATGGGCTGTACAGTCAATGGGATTCACCAGGCCAGAATACTGGAGTGGGTAGCCTATCTGTTCTCCAGTGGATCTTCCTGACCCAGGAATTGAACTAGGGTCTCCTGCATTGCAGGCGGATTCTTTACCAACTGAGCTAGGAGGGAAGGTCAGAAGCAGAATGATGGATCCCCAGAGATGTCTGTGTCCTGAGATTCAGTCTGTCAGTATGTTACCTTACAGTGGTCTTAGTCAGTGGTGGTTGTTTAGTCACTAACTCTTGACTCTTTGTGACCCCATGGACTAGCCCTCCAGGCTCCTCCGTCCATGGGATTTCCCAGGCAAGAATACTGGAGTGGGTTGCCATTTCCTCCTCTAGGGGATCTTCCCAGATAGGCATTGAACTTGTGTCTCCTGCACTGGCAGGAGGATTCTTTACCACTGAGTCACTTGGGAAGCCGGGTATGGGCTGCTATAACAGAATATCATGGACTGCAGTGGGTGGGGTGGGGTGGGGCTTATAAACCTCAGAGACTTATTTCTAACAGTTCTGGAGGCAGTGACCGAGGTTCCAGTGAGGACTTGATGAGGACCCTATTCTGGGTTGCAGATGGCTGTTTTCTCATTTTATCGATTCATAGTGACGGGGGTGAGAAAGCTTTCTGGGGCTTTTTTTTTTTTCTGTTTTAATAAGTTCCCATTCATGAGGGCTCTACTCCCATGATCTAATTACCTATCAAATGCCCTACCTCCTAATAACATTACACTGGGGTTTAGGATTTTGATATGAATTTGTGGGAATACCTGGAGAAGGAAATGGCAACCCACTCCAGTACTCTTGCCTGGAAATTCCCATTGATGGAGGAGCCTGGTAGGATACAGTCCATGGGGTCACAAAGAGCTGGACATGACTGAGCAACTTCACTTTCTTTCTTTTGTGGGAATACCATGAAGTCAATAACTATTGCAAAAGAGGCTTTGTAGATATGACCACAGGTAAGGGCAATGATCAAGGGTCAGGTGAGAGACTTTACTGGATTATCTAGGTGGGCTCAACTAATCATAGGAGTCCTTGAGAGTGCAACACCTTTCCCTGGTGGGTCAGAGAGGTGAGACAGAAGGAGGAGGAAAAATTTGTGAGAGGGACTTGACCACTGTTCCTGGATTTTGAAATGGAAGAAGGGGACCTTGAACCAAGGAATGCAGTGGGCTTTTAAGAACTGGGAAAGAACTTTAGCCTATAGCTAGAAGGAAAATGGAGACAACTGTGAGGAACTGAATTTTGTCAACAAGCAAGAAGTAGATTTTCTCTTAGAGCCTCCAGAAAGAAATGGAGCCTATTAACACCTTGGTTTAGTACAATGAGCTACAGAACTGTAGATTTCTGCTGTTGTAAGCTGTTATGTTTTTGGTAATTTGTTATGGAAACAATGGAAAGCTAATACAGGTGAGTTTACCACTCCCAGCATTCCAAGCAGATCACAACAGGGCAGTGGTGTTGGACTCTTAAAAAAAGTAATAACACTCTAATACTTGGCTAGGTAATTTTGAGGACTGTGTATGAAAACTACTGCAAATGGTACAAATACCAGTGGAAAATAGACAGGTTCTTTGATAAGTCAGCCTAGTTGAACAAAGAATCTGTCCCAGAAACTAGTCTTTCCATTTATTAGTTCTTTGATCTTAGGCAGTTCATTTGAGTTCCAAGTCTTGATTTCCTATCTTTTAAAAGAAGTATGATGCTAATCTCTGTTTCGTAGGGTTGGACTTTATTAGATTTTGTGGGCTTCCCTGGTGGCGCAGATGGTAAAGAATATGCCTGAAATTCAGGATACCCAAGTTCAATCCCTGGGTTAGGAAGATCCCCCGGAGAAGGGAATGGCAATCCACTATGGTATTCTTGCCTGGAGAAGTCTATGGATGGAGGAGCCTGGTGGACTATCATCCATGGGGTCGCAGAGAGTGGGACATGACTGAGTGACTAACACACTTACTAAATTTAACTTTAGAGTGAAAAGAGGCCAAGTTGGCCTGGAACCTATAATGCTACATGCTTGACCAGCCTTTCACCTCAACTACACAATGACAAGAAAACTTGAAGAGTGAGATCCTTTGATGTAGTTACTCCTTTTGTCATTATAAGTTTTGGCTCCAAACTCTGATCCTCATAAATTGGGCTGTAGTGTGAGTGGATGTCCAGCTTCCCTTGTCTTTCTGATGTCAAGTGTTAGTTGCTCACTTGTGTCTGACTCTTTGTGACCCCGTGGACTGTAGCCTGCCAGGTTCCTCCATCCATGGAATTCTCCAGGCAAGAATACCATAGTGGGTTGCCATTCCCTTTTCCGGGGGATCTTCCTGACCCAGGGATTGAACCCAGGGTCTCCGGTATTGCAGACAGATTCTTTACCATCTTAGCCACCAGAGATGTAAGGCCTAGACTAAAAACAGCCACATTGTTCTCCTTTGTCCTCTGCCCAGGCCAATAGTTTGAGCCTGATTCTTGTGGTCTTCCTACGAAGATGAGATGAGTAGGGAAGGATGAACCCAAGGAAAGAGGCATTACATTTCTTGCTGAGATTTAGAGCAGAGATGGCATAACTAGCCCACTCACGGGTGTCCTCAGAGTGGGAAGGGAGAGATCCTCCCTAGCTCGCAGTCCTAGGGAGGACCGTCTTTCCATATTCACTGCATAGGAGCATAGCCTCCAAAATAAGGCTGAGAGTCAAGAAAGCAATATTCTTAAAAAAAAAAAAAAAAAAAGAAATCAGTGGTGAAAGGATTCTAGTCACAGAAGAAAAGGCCTGTAATTTCTTATCATATCACACTAAAGCCCATCTCCTGTGCCAATACTGTTATTATTTAATCAAAGAAGAACTTGTTTGTGTATTTAAAAATTTTTTTTATTGAATTATATTTGCTTTACAATGTTGTGCTATTTTCCACTTTACAGCAAAGTGAATCAGCTATTTTTGTTGTTCACTTGCTCAGTTGTGTCCGACTCTTTGTGACCCCATGAAGTGCAGCAGGCCAGGCTTTCCTGTCCTTGACCATCTCCCAGAGCTTGCTCAAACTCTTGTCCATTGAGTTGGCCATACATGTACATATATCCCCTCTTTCTTGGATTTCCTTCCCATTTAGGTAACTACAGAGCATTGAGTAGAGCTTCCTGTGCTATATGGCAGTTTCTCATCAATTGTCTATTTATACATAATAGTGTGTATTTGTTGATCCTGATTCCTCCCACACCATTTTCCCCACTGGGTGTCCATGTGTTTTTTCTCTACATCTGTGTCTCTCTTTCTCCTTTGCAAATAGGTTCACCTGTACATTAATTTTATCCTCCACCAATATTCCCCATCCAGATGTGAGAAAGTTCATTCCCCCCACAGGATGGAGTGTGTTATTAACAGACTTAGCAGACATTTTAAATTAATAAATTTCATCTTGAAAATGAAGGCTCAATCTGATTTTCAGTCACCTGGCAAGGTAAAAGAGTTTTATATTTTTACATCTCTTTTTTTTTTCCTGAACCTCCTTTGGACCTCTTCATGCCAAAGGGGGTCTTTCCCTTTCTTACAATAAATAGCTTAATGCCCTCATGATTAATAAAATACTTAGTAGAAGCAAGTTCCCTGCGGACAAAGAGTTTTGTCACTTGCATTTACTGACGTGTCTCTAACTGTTAAAGAATTGTCTGATCTGATACCTTGTAGGTGCTCAGTAAATACTTGTTGAATGAATGAATGATGTCTTCTTAAATTTTTCAGGTACCTTATAGCCTCATTGGGCTTCCCAGGCAGCTCAGCTGGTAAAGAATATGCCTGCAATGCAAGAGGCCCTAGCTGGATTTCTGGGTTGGGAAGTTCCCCTGGAGAAGGGATAGGCTACCCGCTCCAGTATTCTTGGGTTTCCCTTGTGACTCAGATGGTAAAGAATCCACCTGCCATGTGGAAGACGTGGGTTCGATCCCTAGGTTGGAAAGATCCTGTGGAGGAGGGCATGACAAGCCACTCCAGTATTTTTGCCTGGAGAATGCCGATGGACAGAGGAGCCTGGTGGGCTACAGTCCATGGGGTCGCAAAGAGTCGGACACGACTGAGCGGCTAAGCCCAGCACAGCACATAACATCTTTATTCCTGTGGCGCCTTCACTTTCCAAAGCAATTCTTACACCTCATAAATGAGAAACCTCCTAGTGGTGATAGGATGAAATTATATTGAAAGAATATACTAAAAACGTAGGAGTTTTTTCTACCTCATATCTTGTGACTGCCCTTTTACCACCCCATTTACTAGAGGATATATTTAATACTTAGAGCATCCCAAAAGACATCTGACCATAAGAACCACATAGTGACTGCTGAAGGAAGGGACAGGAGACAAATTCCTAAGACCCACCCCAAGTGGGCAGTTTTAAAGACCAAAGTGTGGCATCTCTAGTGAGAGTAAACCAGTAAAATCTCATTGTGCGGAAAGATGATTCAAGAAGCTGTGCTTGTCTGGACGTTGTTGTTGCATGGCAAGGAGGAAAAATGGTCATGCATGAGACTTTGTAAAGACAAAATGGCTCTCATATAAGGTTGAAATTTGAATAGCCATAAAAAACCTGAAGCCGGCAGCAGATTTCAATGTATTCTCGGTTTCCTTCTTTTTGTTTTTTTTCTGAGGCTACTGGTAGAAACAAAGCTCAATCTTTCCTAGAGGAAGGCTTCTTCTGTCTATGCCTTCCAACAATTTCTTTAAACAAGATAACAAAGAAAATGCTGAAACAGGGCTCTACATGAGAGAACCAGCTGAACCGTAGGTAACAGAATCAGACCCAGGGGCAGACAGACTCTGAGGTCCCCCTACTCCCTGACATTCACACCCGCGGTAGTTTCCTCTCCTTGAGCACAGGTGGAACCTGTGACTCGTAACGAGTGGATGACAAAGAGAATGGACTGTCATTTCTGTGATTAGGATACATAGTATTCTATTGCGCGTTTTGCAAGGAGATTCTCCTTTGGTGGTTTTGAAAAAGGAAGCTACTGTGTTGTGAGATGTCCCATGGAGACGACCCCAAAGAGGGGTCTGCCCTGGCTGAGAGCAGCATCCAGCCAGTGGCCGGCAGAGAAGTGAGACCCTGGGTCTGGAAGATTGCGGGGAGCTGACGGCTGCCAGCAACCACAGGAGCGTCCCTGGTTGAGCCTGCAGCCCTGGCTACACCGTGGTTGCAGCCCTCTGAGACCCTGAGCAGAAGATCCGGTTAAGCCTTGACTCCTGACCCTCCGAAACCGTGAGATACTAAATGAGTGGCTTTAAGTTACTGAGCTTGGGGACTTCACTGGCAGTACAGTGGTTAAGACTCCTTGCTTTCAACGCAGGGGCCATGGTTTTGATCCCTCGTGAGAGAACTAAGATCCCACCCCACAGGCAGTGAGGCCTCCCTGCAAAGTTACTAAACTTGTAGTGATACTGTTACGTAACATGAAGTAACTCATCCCCAAAGGTATCAAGTATTGGGATGACAAGACAGAAAAGATCATGAATATATATTTGGAGTTTGAAGAAATAAAGGATGGGATGAAAATGTGAGTAAGGATCAAGAGACTATGAAACTGATCGAACAGATTTGCAAAAGGAAATAGAACTTCTAAATGAAAAATTTTAAAAAATGATAGTAAGAACTCAATGGACAGTCTCAACAATAGACATGCTGAAAATGGAATTAGTAGCCTGTAAGGAAGAGCTGATGCAGTCATTCGCAATGAACTTACCTTGACTCTTGCTGTTTATTCTGATGGTCATATGGCTTGCTGCTTCCCTCCTTATAGGTTTCTACTTACAGTTACCTTATCTGAGTGGTTTGTTTTCCTTGACCATCCATGATAAAAGAGCCACCCACCCTCATTCCTGCCTGTCTGATATCTCTCACCTTGCTTAATCTTTATTTGGAGTATTTATTATCCAGTGACATACTGTTCATTATTTATTTTGTTTATTGCTTGTGTCCCCATATCCCACCTTACAGACTATCCTTCGTGTTTAGTGCAGCAGCCTTGGCACCTAAATAATGCATGTCCATTAGTAGAGGCTCGGTAATTACTTCTTGAATGAATGAGTGAATGAAAGGGGCACAGAGAGAAAAAGAGATGAGAACACATCAAAGGGAGACTGGGAGATGAAGCACTTAGCCTTATCAGACGTACTACAGCTGTGATTATTTCCTGCCTGTCTGCCTTGCCTCATTAGAATGTTGGGACTCCGAGGGAAGGGTTTGACTGTGTTATTCACTGCTATATTCCCAGTGCCTAAATGAGTCTGGAATTTAGTACTGCTGAATAAAAGAATACATGAAAAGTCTATTATCTTTCTAATCAGAGTTTTGGAAGGAGAGGAGAGAGAATGAGGGAGAGGTGAATTTTGAAAAGCTAATGGCTGGGAATTTTTCAAAATTGATAAAAGATATTCTTTTTTATTTTTTTTTAAATTCTTATTTCATATTGGACTGCAGTTGATTAACAATGTTGTGTTAGTGAAAGATATTAATTCTTAAGTTTAAGAAATCCCAAAGAAGCCCAAGTAAACAAAAGGAAATCTATATCTGAGGCCCATCATAGTGAGAGTACAAAGATCTTACAAACAGCTTGATGAAAAGACAGATTTCTCTACAAAAATTGACTTTTCAACGGCAAGAATGGAAGCCAGAGAGTAGTGGGATAATACCATAAATTATAATATGAAAATAAAACAATTGAATAATCATAACTTTATGTTCAGCAAACCAGTCTTTCAAAATATGGGCAAAATAGATATTTTCAGAGAATTAAAGAGAGATTCACTAAAGGAAATTCTAAAAGGTACACTTACAAGTGATTCCTTAAAGGGAGATCTGAATATAAGGAGGAATGGTGATCAAAGAAAATCAGAACCTGTGGTTACAGCTAAACTGATACCCAACACATGAATCAGTAATGACAGTGTCTAATTAGTGTGATTAAATAAATTAGAATATTTGGCAATAACATATAATTGAGCTGAAGTTTGATCCAGTATGACAAGATTTAAAGTATCTTGAATTCCTTATATTTTTTGAAAGGAGGGAAATAATGTTGATTAATTTTAGGCTTTATTTTTTAAAGTATGCATAGTAAAATTTTAAATTTAAGACTCAAAGGGGACAGAATTCATAATTTCCAAATTAGTGAAGTAAAAAAACGGAATGAGAAAGAAACTTAATAATTTAAAACAAGGCAAGAAAGGAAAAAAAAGTCTAGAAAACGAGAGAAAAAAGGAAGCACAATATCATATAGTAGGAATAAGCCCCCAAATAATCACAATTTAGAAAGAAAACACAGTTTTAAGAGATAGGACCACCAAACTCAGAATTTGCTTCTTTGAAAAGACTAATATAATTAGCAAATCTCTGGCAAGATGGATTACAAGGAAAACAGAAAAGCAAGAACAAATTGGTAAGAATAAAAAGGGGATACAGATGAGAAATTAACATGATCAGAAAGATGAGGTGAAAAACTTAGTCATAGTAAATTTGAAAACTAAGACAAAAATGGGGGGAAAAATCACTTTTCATCAAGACTCAAAAAGAAATAGAAAATCTGAACAAATTCTATAAGCACTGAAGAAATTAAATGAATTAATAAATATCTTCCCACAAATAAAACACCAGGCTCCGATGCTATTCTGGGTAATCCTTCCTAACATTCAAGGGACAAATATTTACAATATTCCACGATAAACTTTCCCAGAGACTAGCAGTGGATTTATAGCACAGTCTTGACACCAAAATCAGAAAAGGACAGTATGAGGAAAGAAAATTTGCAGGCCTTTCTCTCTCAGAAATGTAGACAGAAAAAACCCTAAAACAAAATAAATATTAGCTAATCTTGTCTTGGCAGAGGATTAGAAACCACCATCTTCATGCTTCTAAGAAAAGACTTACCCCGTTTTTTTTTTTGTTTGTTTGTTTTAAAATTGTATCAGAGGCAGGCAGCCCCCCTGTTTAGCCTACTAGGGAAAGAGTCAGTGTCTCTGAGCTAGTTCTTGATTTTCATTTTCCCTGGAATGTCAAACATTTGTGACTTCACTGTTTTGGGGAGATTATGGCTAAAGTGTTTGTTCATCCCCAGGTATTAAGATCAGTATCAGAGCAGCCAAAAGTGTTCAGTGGTGGCCATAGATCAGCCCCCCAAAGTTGAAGACTGCCGAGATGGACACCTCCAGGGGAGTGGCTGTGCCGTGAGGGAGGTAAAGTTGGTAGGGGAACGAATCTATGGACCATCAACTCCCCAGGTCCCAAAAGTTCTAGAGCAATTCCTTTCTCCTGACACCGACTTGACAGACATGAGTTTGAGCAAGCTCCGGGAGTTGGTGATGGACAGGGAAGCCTGGCGTGCTGCAGTCCGTGGGGTTGCAGAGTCAGACACGACCGAGTGACTGAACGGAACTAATACATGATCAGTGAGTGGTTTAGACCACATGCCGCTGGTACGGCTTATTCAGTTCGGTTCAGTCTAATTATTGTATGCTACACGGATTATATACATTAAGTTAACGTTTCTAAGTTTAGACGTTCTGGTTAGTTACTCTTATAGCATGATGTTCCATATACATTTTTGAGGGCGTACTGGTTACTACAATAGCGTATTGTTGAAGCGAAGATTGGAATGTTTTAAACTTCTAGGAAGCTAGCACTCTAATGTGTGGGCTGTCTTGTGCTGCCCAGTTTCAGATATCAACCTCCTCCACAAAAGGAGTTAGAAGAGGTGGATGGAGCAATATAAAGAGAAAAGTTTTACTTCCAGTTTTTAAAAATGCAGTCATAACATCAGGAATGAAAATTTGAGCTTTAATGCAAGGAACCATTTTTTCTATATTTGCTAGACTGTTAGATGTTGTGAAAGTGTATTAAATTCTTGGGTTTGAACTACAGAGATAAGTTGTAAGCAAGAGTCAAGAGTTTTACATTTTACTTTTATACTTAATTTTAATGCATAATAGTTCTCTATTGACTTTCAAAGACTTTTGACTGTTACCTATAATAAGAAATAGGTTTTAATTATAGCCTAATATGCATAAAAATACATAACTGAAAAAGACATTATATGAAAAGATACTCATTACATATGATATAATTTAATATTTCTATTCTGTCATTTAACTAACAAATGCACATTGTGAACCACTAAATTGATTTTGTGACACATTAATAGATTACAACCTGCAGTTTGTACTATGTAAAATATAATTAGATTGATAATGTTGCTTTAGTTGGCTATTGATCTCTTTTATTGAATATTATTTATGAATAGCACTTGGAAAATTTTTTTCAGTCCTTGTGTTACCAAACTCAGGTTCAGTTGCTCAAGAATCCAATACTGAGATATAAGTGTTGGGTAGAAGGAAAGAGCTTTATTGAGGAAGCTAGCAAGAAGCTAGCAGAAGGAAGCTAGCATGTTCCAAAGAAACCAAACCAACTCCCCAGGTTTTGGTCAGAAGTTATACAGGGAAAAGAGGAAAGGACTATGTGCTGGAAAGGGGATAAACTATTTTTAGAGATGAATGTCTTAATCAGGTAGTTGTAAGTAGTCATCAGGTGTTGCCTGCAGCTGGAACACGACCTGAGCAATAAATCTTTGGTTAGCTATTCCTGGAGAGTAAGGAACAGCGTGAAGTTTATAAAACAACTAATCTGCAACCTCAGTACATCAACAACTTTCTCAATCAACAACAAGCTAAGCTAACTTAATGTTGAACTAGGGTAGAAGTCAGGTGCTTGCTGAGATCCCAGAAGAGGCGTCCTAACCTTTTTAGTAATTATTTTTCAAAGGGTCATTATGCCAATTATGATCTCCTTTTTTGATGGTTTTTAGTTGCTAAGTTTTATTAGAATTTTTTGGAACCCCATGGACTGTAGCCTGCCAGGTTGCTCTGTCCATAGGATTTCCCAGGTAAGGATACTGGAGTGGGTTGCCGTTTCCTTCTCCAGGGAGTCTTCCCGACCCAGGGACTGAACTTGCATCTCCTGCCTTGGCAGGTGGATTCTTTACCAGTGAGCTGCCAGGGAAGCCCCAGGACCTCCTTCACTGGAAGATAAAATCCCACAGTAAAAGAGTTAGTTCCAACGTAACGATTCCTTCAACCATTCACCTAATTCCAGAGGGAATCCAAGAGAATAAGTTAATAAACCAATTCCACCCTCCCTGAAATAGGGGAGTATGGTGGTCTAAAGTCTGTTGGAGCCAGGTAGTCAAGTTGTCTAATCTTTTTAATACTAGTCTCAAGCTGTGGGGAGGTATTTGTGTAAGAGCAGCAGGCATGGACTATGTGCAGAACAGCACAGTCAACTCTGACAATCATCTTGAAACTGGTCATGTGGTGGTTTGGTCAGAATCATTCTGATTGTTTTAAATGCAGTTTATCTTCAACTCCAGGACTGGTTTTCTCCCCCCCATTCTCTTGAGGCCAGTTCCTGAAATTGTGCAAGCCATGGTTTCAGTACTGATCAAGTTGCAGCAACTAAGTTGCATTTACGTTGCTACAAAGGCATTATTCCATTCTTTTCTATGGCTGAATAGTGTTCCATTTTATATATGTGCTACATCTTCTTTACCCAGTCATCTGTCAATGGACATTGACATGTTTTGGCTCTTGTGAACAGTGCTGCTATGAACAAGTGGTTCATATGTCTTTTTGAATTATAGTTTTGTCCGCATATATTCCCAGGCGTGTATACACACACACACCACACACACACCCAAGGCTGTATACTGTCACCCTGCTTATTTAACTTATATGCAGAGTACATCATTCAAAATGCCAGGTTGAATGAATCTTAATGTGAAATCAAGATTGATAGAAGAAATATCAACAACCTCAGATATGCAGATGATACCACTCTAATGGCAGAAAGTGAAGAGGACCTAAAGAGCCTCTTGATGAGAGTAAAAGAAGAGAGTGCAAAAGCTGGCTTAAATCTTACATTCAAAAAGCGAAGATCATGGCATCTGGTCCCATCATTTCATGGCATATAGGAGGGGGAAAAAGTAGAAGCAGTGACAGATTTTTTTTAGTCGGGGGGGGGGGCGCTCCAAAATCACTGCAGATGGTGACTGCAGTCTTTAGATTAAAAGATGCTTGCTCCTTGGATGGAAAGCTGTGACAAACCTAGACAGCATTTTAAAGACAACACTTATTAGAGAAATGCAAATCAAAACCACAATGAGGTACCATTACACGCCAGTCAGGATGGCTGCTATCCAAAAGTCTACAAGCAATAAATGCTGGAGAGGGTGTGGAGAAAAGGGAACCCTCTTACACTGTTGGTGGGAATGCAAACTAGTATAGCCACTATGGAAAACAGTGTGGAGATTTCTTAAAAAACTGGAAATAGAACTGCCATATGACCCAGCAATCCCACTTCTGGGCATACACACTGAGGAAACCAGATCTGAAAGAGACACGTGCACCCCAATGTTCATCGCAGCACTGTTTATAATAGCCAGGACATGGAAGCAACCTAGATGCCCATCAGCAGATGAATGGATAAGGAAGCTGTGGTACATATACAGCATGGAATATTACTCAGCCATTAAAAAGAATTCATTTGAACCAGTCCTAATGAGATGGATGAAGCTGGAGCCCATTATACAGAGTGAAGTAAGCCAGAAAGATAAAGAACATTACAGCATACTGACACATGTATATGGAATTTAGAAAGGTGATAACGATAACCCTATATGCAGAACAGAAAAAGAGACACAGAAATACAGAACAGACTTTTGAACTTTGTGGGAGAATGTGAGGGTGGGATATTTCAAAAGAACAGCATGTATGCTATCTATGGTGAAACAGATCACCAGCCCAGGTGGGATGCACGAGACAAGTGCTCCGGCCTGGTGCACTGGGAAGACCCAGAGGAATCGGGTGGAGAGGGAGGTGGGAGGGGGGATCGGGATTGGGAATACATGTAAATCCATGGCTGATTCATATCAATGTATGACAAAACCCACTGGAAAAAAAAAAATAAAAATAATAAAAAAAAAAAAAAACAAAAAAACACTTTGCCAACAAAGGTCTGTAGACCTTTATAGTCAAAGCTATGGTTTTTCCAGTAGTCATGTACAGATGTGAGAGTTGGACCATAAAGAAGGATGAGTGCTGGAGAATTGATGCTTTCAAACTGTGGTGCCAGAGAAGACTTGTGAGAGTCCCTTGGACTGAAAGTAGAACAAACCAGTCAATCCTAAAGGAAATCAACCCAAAAAATTCATTGGAAGGACTGACACTGAAGCTCCAATACTTTGGCCACCTGATGTGAAAAGTTGACTCATTGCAAAAGACCCTGATGCTGGGAAAGATTGAGGGCAAAAGGAGAAGGGGGAAGCAGAGGATGAGATGGTTGGTTAGATAGAATCACTGACTCAACGGACAAGAATTTGAGCAAACTCTGGGAGAGAGTGAAGGACAGGGGAGCCTGGCTTACTGAAATATGTGGGGTTGCAAAGAGAGTCAGACATGACTTAGTGACCAAACAAGAATTACCAGAAGTTTGGATTGCTGAATCATATGGATGCAACTAGAGATTATCTTGTTAAGTAAGTCAGAAAGAGAAAGACAAATACCATAGGATAACACTTATATGTTGAATCTAAAATATGGGGCAAAAGAACCTGTCTACAAGATAGAAACAGACTCACGGACAAAGAGAACAGATTTGTGGTTGCCAAGGGAGAGGGGGAAATGAAGAGGGATGGACTGGGATATTTGGGTTGGTAGATGCAAACTATTACCTTTGGTATGGAAAAACAAGAGGGAACTATATTCAATAACCTGTGATAAGCCATAATGGAAAAAATATATATGTGTATAACTGAGTCACTTTGCCGTATAGCAGAGATTGGCAGAATATTGTAATTGCTGGAAATCAACTATACTTGGAAAAAAAAAAGATGCAGCAGCTTATGTCATGGCTGCAGTCTGGTCATCATGCAGTTAGATTTTCCCCTCTGGTGGCAATTATAGTGTCTGTAAAGCACCTCAGGAACGTGCATGAGACTGTCATCTGTATCCTTCAATTCAGTCGCTCAGTCATGTCCACCTCTTTGCAACCCCATGGACTGCAGCACGCCAGGCTTCCCTGTCCATCAGCAAGTCCTGGAGCCTGCTCAAACTCATGTCCATCGAATTGGTGATGCCATCCAACCATCTCATCCTCTGTTGTCCCCTTCTCCTCCCGCCTTCAATCCTGTCTAGCATCAGGGTCTTTTCCATTGAGTCAGTTCTTCATATCAGGTGGCCAAAGTATTGGAGTTTCAGCCTCAGCATCAGTCCTTCCAATGAACACTCAGGACTGATCTCCTTTAGTATTGACTGGTTGGCTCTCCTTGCAGTCCAGAGGACTCTCAAGAGTCTTCTCCAACACCACAGTTCAAAAGCATCAATTCTTTAGTGCTCAGCTTTCTTTATAGTCCAACTCTCACATCCATACATGACTACTGGAAAATCCATAGCTTTGACTGGATGGACCTTTGTTGGCAAAGTAATGTCTCTTCTTTTTAATGTGCTCTCTAGTTTGGTCATAGCTTTTCTTCCAAGGAGCAAGCGTCTTTTGATTTCATGGCTGCAGTCACCTCTGCAGGGATTTTGGAACCCCCAAAATTAAAGTCTCTCTCTGTTTCCATTGTTTCCCCATCTATTTGCCATGAAGTGATGGGACGGGATGCCATGATCTTAGTTTTCTGAATGTTGAGTTTTAAGCCAACTTTTTCACTCTCCTCTTTCACTTTCATCAAGATGCTCTTTAGTTCCTCTTTGCTTTCTGCCATAAGTGTGGTGTCATCTGCATATCTGAGGTTATTGATATTTCTCCCGGCAATCTTGATTCCAGCATGTGCTTCTTCCAGCCCAGCGTTTCTCATGATGTACTCTGCATATAAGTTAAACAAACAGGGTGACAATATACAGCTTTGATGTACTTTTTTCCTGATTTGGAACCAGTCTGTTGTTCCATGTCCAGTTCTAATTGTTGTTTCTTGACCAGCTTACAGATTTCTCAGGAGGCAGGTAAGATGGTCTGGTATTTCCATCTCTTTAAGAATTTTCCACAGTTTATTGTGATCCACAAAGTCAAAGGCTTTGGCGTAGTCAATAAAACAGAAGTTTTTCTGGAACTCTCTTACTTTTTTGATGATCCAATGGATGTTGGCAATTTGATCTCTGATTCCTCTGCCTTTTCAAAATCCAGCTCAAACATGTGGAAGTTCATGGTTCGTGTACTGCTGAAGCCTGGCTTGGGGAATTTTGAGTGTTACTTTGCTAGCGTGTGAGATGAGTGTAATTGTACAGTGAGGTAGTTTGAGCTTTATTTGGCATTGCCTTTCTTTGGGATTGGAATGAAAACTGATCTTTTCCAGTACTGTGGCCACTGCTGAGTTTTCCAAATTTGCAGGCATATTGAGTGTAGCACTTTCACAGCATCATCTTTCAGGATTTAAAATAGCTCAACTGGAATTCTATCACCTCTACTAGCTTTGTTCATAGTGATGCCTCCTAATGCCCACTTGACTTCGCATTCCAGGATATTTGGCTCTAGTCCAATGATCACACCATGGTGGTTATCTGGGTCTTGAAGATCTTTTTTGTATAGTTCTTCTGTGTATTCTTGCCACCTCTTCTTAATATCTTTTGCTTCTGTCAGGTCCATACCATTTCTGTCCTTCATTGTGCCCATCTTTGCATGAAATATTCCTTTGGTATCTCTAATTTTCTTGAAGACATCTCTAGTCTTTCGTATTCTGTTGTTTTCCTCTATTTCTTTCCATTGATTGCTGAAGAAGGCTTTCTTATCTCTCCTTGCTGTTCTTTGGAACTCTGCATTCAGATGCTTATATCTTTCCTTTTCTCCTTTGTCTTTAGCTTCTCTTCTTTTCTCAGCTATTTGTAAGGCCTTCTCAGACAACCATTTTGCCTTTTTGCATTTCTTTTTTTGGAGGATGGTCTTGATCACTGCCTCCTATATGATGTCAGGAACCTCCGTCCACAGTTCTTCAGGCACCCTGTCAGATCTAATCCCTTGAATCTATCTGTCACTTCCACCTGTATAATCATAAGGGATTTGATTTAGGTCATACCTGAATGATCTGTATCCTTCAGGGAGACACTAAAGATTTTGTGACTTTATTTTCCTAATCATTAACTGTTTAAGCCTGCTCTTTTGTGACTCAGGGGAAGGCCTGGGAGACTACTGCTTTTCTATAAGAAGGAGACAAGCGACATGGAGGGGCTTTTGTATCTGGGAGGGCCCTCAGGGTCCTGCCAACTTTCACTTGTAGTTTGTCCTTGAGATGGTGGCAGCATGGTAATCGTGACCTTCATAGCACATAATCAGTTTTGATAAGTTTACTTCTGCTGCTGAAGGTCGAAATGAATTACAGAGGTTACTGAATGTGGAAATACCTATACTTATTGTAATAAGTTGTAGTAAATGGCTTGTGGAAAATCAGACGTGGAGGCTTTTATTTTTCTTCCAGCTTTATTGAGATATAGTTGATACACAGCCCTGTATATGTTTAAGATGCACAGCATAATGATTTGACTTACATACTTCATGAAATGATTACCACAGTAAGTTTAATGAATATTCATCATCTCATACAAATTCAAAAAGAAAAAATTTTTCCCTTGTAATGAGAACTCTTAGAAGTTACTCTCTCAACAACTTTCATATGTAGCATACATCGAGGTTGATTATATTAATCACTGTTGTACATTACATCCCTGGTATTATTTATCTCAAAACTGTAAGTTGTAGCTTTTGACCACTTTCATCCAATTCCCTCTCAAGAGGGTCTTTTCTTTTCTTTCTTTTTTTTCGTATGTGCATATTTATTTTTAATTAGAGGATAATTGCTTTACAATATTGTGTTGGTTTCTGCAGTACAACAATGTGAATCAGCCACATATACACATATCCCTTCCCTCTTGAGTCTCCCTCCCACCCCCTACCTCATCCCATCCTTCTAGTCATCATGGAGCAATAGATGAGGCTCTTTTCTGTTGCACGTATTTTTTAAAAACACTCTGGACTAAATGGGCTAAATATTAACTATTATAGTGATCTAGGAAAACCTATTATATGTTTGAGAATCAGTTTTGCTCTTTATTATATTTAGAAGATAAGAATACTGTTTTAAAAATAACACTGTGCGGAAATCACAGTGTTCCCATACTTTAAACTGGGACACATTTATAATTCTTTAGTTGTGATATCACCAATAAATGTAGGTCCAGAAAACAAAGCATTTTAAAATGCCATGAGACGTACCCGTGTGTTATGTATTTAGAACACAGCTTTACAGACTAGAATGTTGTTTTATGTAAAGTAGTAGCTTTCACACTTCAAGTATCTGGAAGAGTTTTTATAAAACACAGCATTAAGTGTGAACTGCTCCATTTTTATTCAAAGTTTATGAGATTCCAGAAGTACCATTATATTGCCTTTACTTTAAAGTGCAATTCACAGTAAAACACGCCTTCCCTTTCTTATTTAATAAGTTTCAGAGGGCTACAGCTTAAGATGTCTTGTAACTGGTTTCCATCTCCTTCAGGCTGAAGACAGTGAGGTGAATTCAGATTTTTGCCTCATTTGAGACTTCGATTTAAGTGTTCTGGAACTTTATGTTTGAAATGTTTCTTTGTTGGCAACATAACGGGCAAGTCTTTATATTCAATCTAAGGCACTGGCAAAGTATAAACCTTTTAATATCATGCACACATTTGAGTTTGTCGACACGCAGACACGCTTTCCATATTTGAGTTAGAGGCGGTAACCGTCGAATCTGTTACTTTTGCTTTTTGGCTTTTGGTCAGCTTGGTGTTGCTGGCTGAAAGCGTTGCTTGGTCATCCTGCCTGCAGTGCTCTATGTAGACCAGCGGCCCCCAATCTTTTTGATACCAGGGACCGGTTTTGTGGAAGAGAGTTTTTCCACAGACCGATGGAGGGTGGGATGGTTTGGGGATGATTCAAGCAGATGACATTTATTTTGTTGCCGCTGATCTAACAGGAGCCCGAGTTCAGAAGGTGATGCGAGAAATGAGGATGGCTGTAAATACAGGTGAAGCTTTGCCCAGATGCCATTTACCTCCTGCCGTGTGGCCTGGTTCCTGGCAGGAACTGGTACCAGGGGGTGGGGAGCCCTGCCCTAGACTGGCCTTACAGCTGTTCCTAGTCACTAGAAGTTCACAGTTGTATCCTAGGTACTCAGCTGTACTCTGATGGGTTTCTCGTGTCCAAACTAAAAGACCCCAATTATCCTTTCTATATGTAGCTGTAGTCTCTTGTTTGCAGTTCAAGGTCCACTTGTAGTAAATAAAATGACATAAAACCAAGAAAAATGAATGTATCTGATGGCTAATATTTACTCAATATTTTCTGTGTATTAAGCTCTGTTTATTTGCAGATTACAAGTATTTTCTCACAGTCTCATATGAACATGACAAAGGGCTTCCCTTGTGGCTCAGCTGGTAAAGAATCCCCCTGCAACCTGGGAGATCTGGGTTTGATCCCTAGGTTGGGACGATCCCCTGGAGAAAGGAAAGGCTACCCGCTCCAGTATTCTGTCCTGGAGAATTCCATGGACTATACAGTCCATGGGGTAGCAAAGAGTCAGACACGACTGAGCAACTTTCACTTTCACTTCTCTTTCAACATGACAAAATAGGTTCTGATATTATTTCCATTTTACATGGGAACAAACCGAGACCCAGAGAGACATTAACTTGACCAAAGTCGCTCAGTTACTAAGCAACTGAGGCAGAATTTGCGTTAGTAGAATTTAATTCTGCTGCGTGAGATAGCTTCTCAACTGGCAAAGGAGTGAAAAAGGGTAGGATCCCCCTCAACATTTTCCTGATAAATTGAATTACCGAGGCCTGTTTTGTTGGCATAATAAATGCTTTGCTTTATGGTAAAATTATTTTTTTTAGTTAAAAAAAATATTTCTGATAGGATCATAATAAAGTTACAAAGATTTTAGCCTGTTTATTAATTTTATTTCAAAGGTAGTAAGTTATCCATTTCTTAGAGTCGTATGACAGTCTTACATACTCTTCATGTTAGTTTTTCTATACAGGGTCTTTTCATTTTCCATATGTATAAAGATATTCTTTCAAACTCACAATGCAAAAATCAGTGAGAATATTTTTAAACATATACCAGAAGATTAAATGTGTATTCAGAGCAGCATCTTATATTGACCAACCAAGTAAAAATCAATTACTGAGTAAATATTAATCTGAGTTGTAATGATATACACAAAACACTTGAAGGAAGGAAAATTATTGCTTAGGGAAAATGTACTGTTCTCTTTTTATGTGTTTTCATGATTTTGATTTGGATGACAATGAATTAAATTAACTTTGATTTTAGAAGTCTTATGGGACCATCAGTAATTGGTCCCAGGAGATTAAATTTTGTATTTCTGCTCTGTTTTAGCTTATTGCTCCATTCAGAAAATTCTGTGTAATAAAAAGAAACACTAAACTCTCAACCTTTTCTCTCCATAAGCTTTCACTTCTTTTAATGAGCCAATGTTAGTTTACATAATTTATGAAGAAAGAGTGAACTATAAACTTCTCAGTCAACTTTCAAGTGATACTCAAATAATGAACTTTAAAGAAATTACCAGTTAAAAATTAGTACTCTCTGTTTAGCAAACAATAAATATCAGTGCTTGGGTGTAATCTTCCTTTACCACTAATATCTTCACAAAATCCTCTGATTGCCTTAAATTCTACTTTCATGTGCTAGGTCAGATCCTGAAGTTCTAGAACAATTAGAATTTAGGCAGAGCAGCTTCCCTCATTTTAATGGAACTGCTGGAACCAATTGCCTATTCTGAGGGGTGGCTATGTATTGCCTGTTCATTACCAGGTGTTAGGAGACTGATAGAGGGTGCATGGGCAGAGAACTGTTTAAAATAAAATTTTATTATATGAAAGTATATAATCACTAGTTGCTTAGAGCAGACATCAGGACAGTTTTCCCAAAATGCAGAGAAGGTAAAGCAAGGAGGAGATAGTGTCAAGGATTAGAAGATGTTTGAATTGGCTCAGTTTTTAAACTTGAAATTGATATTAGCATACTATGAAACTAGCATGCTATTGAAATTAGCATACTATGGTCTGCAGGCCACTTGTGACCCACTGCCTGTCTTTGTAAACAAAGTTTTATTGGAACTTGGCATGCTTATTAGTATATGTATTATCTATAGATGCTTTCATAGTACAAAGGCAGAGTTAGTCATTGCAACAGAAACCATATGGACTGTAAAATCTGAAATTGTTGTTATCTGGTGCTTTTTAAAAACTACTTGCTGACCCCTTGTATAAATTTATATGAAAATTATTTTAAGTTTCTTTTAAGATATCATTTATATGCATGTAAGTTGATGTACCTGACCCACCTCTTGAGAAACCTATATGCAGGTCAGGAAGCAACAGTTAGAACTGGACATGGAACAACAGACTAATTCCAAATCAGAAAAGGAGTACGTCAAGGCTGTATATTGTCACCCTGCTTATTTAACTTATATGCAGAGTACATCATGAGAAACACTGGGCTGGAAGAAGCACAAGCTGGAATCAAGATTGCCAGGAGAAATATCAATAACCTCAGATATGCAGATGACACCACTCTTATGGCAGAAAGTGAAGAACTAAAGAGCCTCTTGATGAAAGTGAAAGAGGAGAGTGAGAAAGTTGGCTTAAAACTCAACATTCAGAAAACTAAGATCATGGCATCCTGTTCCATGACTTCATGGCAAATAGATGGGGAAACAGTGGAAGCAGTGTCAGACTTTATTTTTTTGGGCTCCAAAATCACTGCAGATGGTGATTGCAGCCACGAAATTAAAAGACGCGTACTCCTTGGAAGGAAAATTATGACCAACCTAGATAGCATATTAAAAAGCAGAGACATTACTTTGCCAACAAAGGTCCGTCTAGTCAAGGCTGTGGTTTTTCCAGTGGTCATGTATGGATGTGAGAGTTGGGCTGTGAAGAAAGCTGAGCACCAAACAATTGATGCTTTTGAACTGTGGTGTTGGAGAAGGGACTTGAGAGTCCCTTGGACTGCAAGGAGATCCAGCCAGTCCATCCTGAACCTGAAGGAGATCAGTCCTGGGTGTTCATTGGAAGGGCTGATGCTGAGGCTGAAACTCCAATACTTTGGCCACCTGATGCGAAGAGTTGATGCAATATCATGCAGCTAGAGTACTGTGATCTTTTAAGACTGCCACATGGAATAATTATTAAATTATTTAATAATATGAAGAGATATATCCAGGAGCTATCTTTGGAAAAATGTTGTGTTTTAAAAATTTTTTAGAATACAGCCTCTTTAGGAACAGGTTGTTGCTTGTTCCTTTGGATGAAAAAAACTTTTGTATGGAGATTTAATTCTTAGCGATTGTATATTTTGATCATGCTGTAACAAAATTGGAATATTTGTTCTTCCAGTTTATTAATATGGGGTAAACTATCTTTAGTTTTTACTTTGCTTATTGCATTTGATATTTTGTTAATGGAAATTAGTGTATGTTAATTTTCTCATTTATAAAAGATTTTAGTTATTTATGAATGAAAAAATATCAGTTGAATATTTCTGAGACTTGGTAGCAATCTATGACATTAATGTGTGATGCGCATACGTTTCATGTTATAGGACAACCATTAATATTATAAAAGGCGTTTAGTGGTTAAAGAGAAGGGTTCCATTAGTATAATTGGTTCTTTCTTTGAATGGAGCAGAGGATTATTTTAGAAAGAATGCCAGCTTGTATATGTTTTGGTTTTATTTAATTCAACAGTTTTTCTGACCATATAGGACATGGTTTTGAGGACTAGAGTGTGCCTTACTGCTGAGCGGCACCCTACAGGCAGCTCATACTTTAGTATAACTTTACCGGTTGCATGTCTGTTTCTTTCACCATGTTTCTATATCATTATGGACAGAAGAGGTATGCACAGAGCCTGGCTCTTTGTAGTCACTAAATATATGAATTGTATTGAAATATTTGTGTAATGAGAAATTGTTTATTTTTGAAATTCTCCTGGAATTCTAAAATAATCTTGCTGTTCCTATTTTTATTGTTACAAGATATTCTTGCTGTTTCTACTCTTAAAAGACACAGGGAAGCAGTTGTTCAGATGTCTGTCTGCCGGCTTGATCCTATAACTTGTCGGAAGGAGGGACTGTGCTTGACTCATTTTTTTATTGCCAGTGCCTGGTACAGAACAAGGAGCACATGTTTGTAAAGCAAGGTTATGAGTAATATGAGTGCCATTCCTTATCACAAAGAGGGGGCATTTGTTTCTGGATCTGGACGAAGTCTTTTTGCATGCAGCAGGCAAGAGGAGGAGGAAGGAGTCGATGTGTACGCCTCACTGGGTTAAAGGTCTGAATAGTCAAGGATTGCTGAATGAACGAACGGCAGAGTAGTAATTAGACTCCTGGCTGTCAGGAGGCATGAAGCTGAAATATTAGAGTAATACCAAAAGCTGGTTTAGTAAAAAGTCTTTTTTTTTCCTCTGGTGTCATTTAGCAACACTAAGGATGCTGTTACGGTGTGCTCCCTTGGAGAGAGTGAACTTTCAGACTTGAAAATGTTGGTCCTTTGGGAATCCTGGAGCACTCACCAGACTGAGAGATAGGAAGAGATCCAAGTTTGCCTTTTATAGATCTGACACAAGGATGCTTAGAGTCTTGGTAGGCTGGTAAACGTTTAACAACTCCTCTCTAGAAGGGAACACAGCTCTGATTTGCAGTGTTTTCCAGTTTCTTTGGCATAAATACTCCCACCGTGGCTGTTAAGTTATTGGTGTGACCTTGCTGAACAAGGAGTTGGGAAGAAGTACCATATACATAACTGATTCTCCTGAGCCAGAGCTAGCCGGCTGTAGTGCACAGCTGGTTTAAGATCACTTTAGCTTTTGGTTTTAGGGATTTCCTGCCAGGGTACCAGGAGTTATATGGACATGTTTCATGTTGTTAGCTAATACGTATGGATACTATTTGTTTTACATACATGAGTGAATGTGGAATTACAGTTTTTATTTTTTTTTATCTTTGTGACATCTTGGCAAGAGATGCAATTATAACTTTTAAAATGTGAGTCTCTGTAGACCAGAGGGCATGGTCTCAAGTGTTCTCTTTGCCCTTCAGAGATGGGAATAGTAGCAGCATGCGGGCATGCTCAGCTTGTGTTGCTCTTTGCGACCCCATGGACTGTGGCCCACCAGGCTCCTCTGTCCGTGGGATTCGCCAGACAAAAAATAGTGTAGCAGGTTGCCATTTCCTCCTCCAGGGGATCTTCCTGACCCAGGGATCAAACTCATGTCTTCTGTGTCTCTTGCACTGTCAGGTAGATTTTTTACCACTGAGCCAAGTAGAGGCATCTTGCAATTGTCTTTCCAAAAAAAAAAGGGCTGTCTCAAAGGTACCAGGGAGACTTGGCTTTGCTGGCGCTGTGCCATTGCTCTGACCAGCATTGGGCTGATTTTATACTTGTGAATCTACACATTGTCTGAAGGTAATTCACACTTAGCTAAATTATTCATTTTTGATATTCAGGTGGCAGCTTGGAAATTTTTCAAAGCTGCTCTTTTACAGGTAACTGCTAACAATGCTTCTCTGCAGAACCTTGTCAATGCTGTTTGTGTGTGAGGTGCAGAGGGTTTTCTTGGTAAGACTCTAACTTACTCTTTATGTTGCAAATATGTCACTCAATAAATCTAACAGCATCTTACATAATATATGTAAACTGACTTCACCTGGCAACCTGGTTTTCCTATCCTTCTATTTTTCCCATATGTGTTGACTTTCTCCTAGTGCTATTAAAACATTAAAGATGATTGGAAACACCCCTTCATAGTCGGTCTTCTTGGAGAAAGGGTTTACATTAATTTTTTTTTCATAGTCTCCCATTTCTTCCTGAATTCAATGTTGTTTAGCTTCTTTCACCCATTATTCATGGAGGAGGAAATGGCAGCCCACTTTAGTATTCTTGCCTGAAGGATCCCATGGACAGAGGAGCCTGGTGGGCTACAGTCCATTGGGTCGCAAACAGTTGAATACTAGTGAGTTGCTGCTGCTGCTGAGTCACTTCAGTCGTGTCCGACTCTGTGCGACCCCACAGACGGCAGCCCACCAGGCTCCCCCGTCCCTGGGATTCTCCAGGCAAGAACACTGGAGTGGGTTGCCATTTCCTTCTCCAATGCATGAAAGTGAAAAGTGAAAGTGAAGTCGCTCAGCCGTGTCCGACTCTTCACGACCCCATGGACTGCAGCCCACCAGGCTCCTCCATCCATGGGATTTTCCAGGCAAGAGGACTGGAGTGGGTTGCCATCACCTTCTCCGGTTCCCTGTATGACCTCCTCCAAACTCATGCCTGGGTTCACCTGCTTCCTTTGCATCCTCACAGCCCCTGGGTTACATGCCGGACACTTCTTCCAGGGTCAGTGTGATTGTCTGCTCATATCTCTGTGACCTTGCGTGTCTCCCCTCCAACTCACAGTGCTGCCGCAGAGGGCACCATCTAAAAGGAAAAGCTGATCACGTTAGGTGACATCTGGCTGCCCTGGTTGAGCAATGGTTTCATGCCCCTTCTAGAAAATTCTCTTTATTAAAAAAAAATTTTTTTTAACACCAAAAACATTTTGTATTGGGGTATACCCAATTGACTGTATTGTGATAGTTTCAGATGAACAGTGAAGGGACTCAGCCATACATATGCATGTATCCATTTCCTTTAACATTTCTTTGGAGGGATGCCAGTGGAGGGAGTGGTGGGGATAGGAAGGCTTCTGGAGGCTCACTCAGGGAATGCCGCCTCCTTCCCTTGAAGGCACATCACCAGAGCTGTTTGAACAAATACCACTGGAGGAAATCCTCCTCCTCCTGAGACTTATTCTTTCACATGGACTCTTCCTGAGAGAACTTTGTGTCAGGACAGTTTTCTCCAGTTTTCTAGCGGTCATTTCCTGGTAACATGAGCAACTGCACAGCTAGTCAGCTTCTTAACGCGACTCTGCCTACAGATATCTTGCTTATATTATCAGGTTGTTGGTGATACAGTCCTCTCCTTTGGTTTATGTTCGTTGTGGCTGTGGTCTCCAGCTAAAATATTTACATATTGCCAGTGGGTCCCGGAGAAGGCAATGGCAGCCCACTCCAGTGTTCTTGCCTGGAGAATCCCAGGGCCGGGGGAGCCTGGTGGGCTGCTGTCCATGGGGTTTCAAAGAATGGGACACAACTGAACGACTCACACTTTCACTATGATTATATAACGTGAAACTAATGAGGGCATAAGTGAAAATGAATTTTATGAAACAGCATTATGATAAAATGTTGAGTAGTAACTGACAACAAATGAAGATTCAGGAATTTGGGAATTGTAACTAGGAAAATGTGTACTGCTAAGTGAGGACTTTAATTTCTAGTATCTCAAGAGTGTTGTTACTGTCGCATATTTGCTTTTCCCTAAGTGATTCACTGTAGATATTGAGAGAGAATTTCCCTGATTGGAAGTAATCTCTATCTTAAGCTGATCACCAAAAAAAAAAAAAATTATTTGAAAAAATATACTTCAGAGATCACTGTATCATAACACATGGTTTTCTTTAAAGTAAGAATGTATGTAGTTTTTTCTTTTCTCTCTCTGATTTTTTAGGGCTTCGCTGGTGGCTTACACAGTAAAGAATCTGCCTGCAATGCAGGAGACCTGGGTTCAGTCCCTGGGTCCGGAAGATCTCCTGGAGAAGGGAATGGTTACCCACCCTAGTACTCTTGCCTGGAGAATTCCATGGACAGAGGAGCTTGGTGACCTACAGTCCATGGGGTCACAAAGTGTCGGACAAAGTACTTGTGAGGAGTTTTTATTCAGAAACTTTCTGAGAAAGTAATTGCCCATTTTCTGTTTTAGCCTCTGTTTATGCATATCATAGTATTCCAGAAATTCAGAACTAGATCATTCTTGAAGGTTAGTAGACTAAAGTGAAACTAAAAGGTTATTGTTTACTTTTAAAAAATCTCACTGAGATAGTAAAATGACAGTTGCTTTGCATTTTGGCTATGTGTACTTCAAGGAAAGAAGATAATTTATTAATTATCTAGTTAAATAAGATTTATGCTTAAACAAGTATTTATTAAAAAATGCCAAACTAACACTTTGGATAAATAAGTTTGAAAATCTACATTGAAAATTGAATTAATGAAACTTAACAGTACTCTGTGATCAAATAAACCCAGCATCTAATCCAATTTATTCTTCATTATTTCTTATTGTTTCCTCTGTTGAGCTGAACATTGGTGGTAGTAATACATTTATATTATATTGGACTTTATCATTTATAAAGTAATGCCACTTGCACCATCTAATTTAGTTATCACAATGCTCCTGGGACACAAGCTGAGCTTATATATTAAGGAAGAAGAGTGGTTTAGAGAGGTTATGACTTGTCAGATGTCATGCAGATTATCAATTGGGGATCTAAAATTCAGGCATTCAGACACCTGGCCTTCCTTTATTTCTCCCTCCCTCTACCCTAACCTTATTTCTGTCCTAAAGACCTTGCTACTGCTGAGATGCTACAGAGACATTGGAATTGAAGAAAATTTCTCTGATAATATGTTTATCACATATTAATAAATCACCACATTTGTTGATGCTTCAGTTCCTGATGTAATTAGTATTATTACTATTTTGCTTAGCTAATTTTAGGATGATAATCTTAGTCTTCTTGCAAGTATTTTCTTTTTTTTTTTAAGCTTTTAATTTTGTATTGGGGTATAGCTGATTAAACAGCAAAGGGACTCAGCCATATATATATATGTATGTATGTATGTATGCATGCATGTATGTATACACACAGAGACATACACGTATCCATTCTCCCCTAAACTCCTCCCCCATCCAGGCCGCCTTGTAACGTGAGCAGAGTTCCATGTGCTGTACAGAATGTCCTTATTGGTTTTCCATTTTGAATCTAAGTAAGTAAGTAAAGTCGCTCCGTCGTGTCTGACTCTTTGCAACCCCATGGACTGTAGCCTACCAGGCTTCTCCCATGGGATTTTCCAGGCACGAGTACTAGAGTGGGTTTCCATTTCCTCCTCCAGAGGATCTTCCCCACCAGGGATCGAACCCGGGTCTGCCGCATTGTAGGCAGACGCTTTACCGTCTGAGCCACCAGGGAAATCCAGTTTTGAATATAGCAGTGTGTATATGTCTATCCCAAACCCCCTTACTATCCTTCTCACTCATCCTTCCCCCCAGCCCCTGCAAACATAAGTTCGCTTTCTAAGTCTGTGAGTCTTATTTTGTCTTGTTAGTGGGTTCATTTGTATCATTTGTTTTAGGTCCCTCATGTAAGGGATGTCATATGATATTCTCCTTCTCTGTTGGCTTACTTCACTTAGTATCTTACATGCATTTTCTCTGTGTGTTAGCTTAAGGAGTAAAAAGTAAAAGTGTAACTTAAAATTCTTGGGATTTTGCAAGGAATATGTTGAAGTATTAACTCCGTCTAATGAACAGAGCGGTAATCTGTTAAATAACTGTTAGACCAAGACAAATCCCTCAATCCACATGGTTTTAGTTTTTCATGTATTGATCCTGGCCATTGTTTTTGCTGATTAATTATGTCATAGGCAGTTAGAATGAAGTGGGCCAAATAGCAATTATAGTACCAGTATTTACTTTATAGTTATATAAATATTTTAAATTTATATAAATATTTTTATATTGGATCGATTTGCTCTGTCGAAATAAGGGCACTTTTAGTTTTCATTTAAAAATACTTTTATCAGTTAGATAACAGTAACCCAAAATTCAGAAGAAACATGTTTAAATGTTAACATCTGTTTTTCCCTTTAACACTTGCAGTGATTTATAACCCATATTAAATGAGATTCTGCATATCTTTTTGTGTAGTCAGTTGAGATAGAAGATTGCAGAAGTGTAGCCTTTATAGTATCTTTTTCCTTTAATCTTTGTTTCTGATCAGTGAGCCGGAAGCTCCCTAATTGGTTAGCAATAAATCCTAGGAACTGACTTATCTTAACTCATTTTTCTAACTCTGATATACAACAAACATGGGAGCAGACTGAATTTTGGGGTCAAATAGTATCAGAAACACACTTTAATCTTTTGGATCCAGTCTTAGTTTTTCAAAAGCAAATTATAGAATTGCTGCCTTTGGGATCCCTCATTATAGCCATGGGCTACTCTGACCTTTGTATCCCTAACTGGGGTCCCTTATTTCTCTAGCTTCTCTTCCTTTCCAGTTTCATCATTTCGTCTGGTTTTCCCTCCAGTGTTCTTATCCTTAAGTTCTCTGTTAGTGCTCCACTCCCCTGCTCTGGTCTTTCATCCTGCAGGCAGTCTGCAATCTTTCTTGTCTTTTGTTGACTCTGTAGGCAATAGTGGTTTGAGAAGTTTCCTTGTGGTTTGTTACTGTGTGTTGAGAACAATGGTTTCTCTCATACTGTTCTGGTAGCCATTATAATTAGATTGATTTGGGGAAGGGGAAAGGAAAATGTCACGTTAGATTCTCTCACATGTAATATTTCTCAATTTTTTAATAAGCGTTACAAATAGCCCCAGGTAATATCTGGCATCCCAGATATCGGTTCACTTTTTTTTTTTTTTAATAGAAGACATGGCCGAAGTTTGTAGGGTGTAAGTTGAAAGCATAACGTGTCTACCTGTAAATAATTAGTTGCTTTTGAATATTTTAGTTTTAAGTGCAAGTTTTAAAATCCATGTTATTTTGCTTTGAAAGAAAAAGGTAAGCATCTTTGTTTTTAATGCTAACATCTCTCTGGGGAGTACATCATGTGCATTGTATAATGAAATCTAGATTTGTCTCTTGTAAGTTATCTGTAGGAGAGCATGCAACTTTATTGCTTGGTCAGATTCCAACCAAAAGCATATAGTATTCAGTGAAAAACTAATGCAGATAATTGACAGATTAAGGGAATGTGTGAGCCTAAAGCATGAGCGGAGAAGTTGGGAAGGAGGTTATCAGCATAAAAAACTTTGGAAATGAACAGCACAGCTGGAGCATGAATGGAATCAATTTAATTTGTGGGAACAATATTTCCTTAGAATTATATTCTTATTTCTTCCTTATGACTTTGACTATATCCACATTAAGTAAGGATTATCCAGGTCTCAGATGTCTGTCAGATGGGCTAGTTATGTTTCTCCATAAACAAACCCATTGCTATATTAAATGGATGGTTGTCTGTTTTTCCCTTTAAAAGGAATGCCATCTCTGGTGTTCAAGGCCTCAAAATATCAGGCACAGTGATTTTCAAAGGGCCCAGGAAACACAGATGGGGATGCGTTTGTGCCAAGTGGGAGGAGAAGCAGAAATCCGCCCAGCCATCCTGGGTCTTGCTCTGTTCTTACATAGTCTGGAAGCTTGAAGGAGATGAATTGCTTGTCTTCCCTTTCTGTACCTGAGAGAGATTTTAAGCCCAGCCGTTCAGCTAGCATGCAGCTAGTGGTACTTCAAAAGAATGAAAAAGACTCTATTCTCATGGAATTTTCCAAAAAATGATTGGCCTCCAAGATGTTAGGCACAAGGACTAATGTCTGCTAAAGACTATTGATTTATCAGCGTGTAAGCAGCAGACAGTGGAGCCAGATCAAAGGAGGATGAGTCTGAGCTAAAAATTACTCAACCTCCATGTTTATTAATGCTTGGTCTGTTGGCCGTATCATGGTGATGCCTGCCTGGTGCAAGCCAACACAGGCTGTTCAGACTTCTCTGCTCATGGGAAACGCACATGATTGGTCTGGTTTTATCCCCAGAATATGTTGCCCTAGGCTACCTTTTGGCGACCCCTTTCCCAGGTGCAGATTCCTGGTATCTTCATGATCTGTAACGTTCACACTTTATCTGTATATATAGAGATTTTGTGTCTCTAAGTTACATAGACATAATAGCAGCTTTAAAGTGTTAAAACTAGGCAGCATATTAAAAAGCAGAGACATTACTTGCCAACAAAAGTCCATCTATCTCATTAGGACTGGTTCAAATGAATTCTTTTTAATGGCTGAGTAATATTCCATGGTGTATATGTACCACAGCTTCCTTATCCATTCATCTGCTGATGGGCATCTAGGTTGCTTCCATGTCCTGGCTATTATAAACAGTGCTGCGATGAACATTGGGGTGCACGTGTCTCTTTCAGATCTGGTTTCCTCAGTGTGTATGCCCAGAAGTGGGATTGCTGGGTCATATGGCAGTTCTATTTCCAGTTTTTTAAGAAATCTCCACACTGTTTTCCATAGCGGCTGTACTAGTTTGCATTCCTAATGAGATGGATGAAGCTGGAGCCCCTTATACAGAGTGAAGTAAGCCAGAAAGATAAAGAACATTACAGCATACTGACACGTGTATATGGAATTTAGAAAGGTGATAATGATAACCCTATATGCAGAACAGAAAAAGAGACACAGAAATACAGAACAGACTTTTGAACTTTGTGGGAGAATGTGAGGGTGGGATATTTCAAAAGAACAGCATGTATACTATCTATGGTGAAACAGATCACCAGCCCAGGTCGGATGCACGAGACAAGTGCTCCGGCCTGGTGCACTGGGAAGACCCAGAGGAATCAGGTGGAGAGGGAGGTGGGAGGGGGGATCGGGATTGGGAATACATGTAAATCCATGGCTGATTCATATCAATGTATGACAAAACCCACTGGAAAAAAAATAATAATAATAAAAAAAAAAAAGTCCATCTAATCAAAGTTATGGTTTTTCCAGTAGTCATGTATGGATGTGAGAGTTGGACCATAAAGAAAGCTGAGTGCTGAAGAATTGATGCTTTTGAACTGTGATGTTGGAAAAGACTGAGAGGCCCTTGGGTCTACGGCCATACCACCCTGAATGCGCCCGATCTCGTCTGATCTCGGAAGCTAAGCAGGGTCGGACCTGGTTAGTACTTGGATGGGAGAGTCCCTTGGACTGCAAGGAGGTGAAACCAGTCCATCCTAAAGAAGAGCAGTCCTGAATATTCATTGGAAGGACTGATGCTGAAGCGGAAATTCCAATACTTTGGCCACCTGATGTGAAGAACTGACTCATTTGAAAAAGACCCTGATGCTGGGAAAGATTGAAGGCAGAAGGAGAAGGTGACAACAGAAGATGAGATGATTGGATGGCATCAGTGACTCAATGGACGTGGGTTTGGGTAGACTCTGGGAGTTGGTGATGGACAGGGAGGCCTGGTGTGCTGCAGTCCATGGGGTCACAAAGAGTTAGACATGACTGAGTGACTGAACTGAACTGAAAGTGTGAAAATTCCTAGATTATTGTTAGTTGTGTTTATATTAAGAATGTAAACGAGAAAACTTTGGTCAATTCAAACAACAGGATACAGATGAAAGGGAAGGACGATTTTGTAATCTGAGTTTTTCTGGTACCTAGAAAACAAACAAGCAAAACAATCCATAACTGCATAATGCCCTCTGTACCCACTGCCTCCTCTCGTTCACGAAGGAAAATAATGTTAATTTAGGATCGCACTGTTAGTGGATTCTCAAGTACTTCTGTATGTGTCTGAAAATATGCATGTCAAAGATGAAAATGGTTTGGAAACTATGTAGAACAGTAAAAGTCTCATGAGTAATTAATAGAAGATTTTTGAATTTAAGAGGATTATATTTGCTTTAGAATGTTAGAACAAGTGCCACTTGTTATTTTTTAGTGCTTTCCTTTGTTTGGTCTGTTTTTCCAAAATGATTATTGTAATTGTTAAGGCAGCATTCAATCTGGTGGCAGTAAAGCTTTAATAAATCTTAATAAAATTCCCCAGCACGTGGTTTCAACCAATGTGTAGGGATTTATGGGTTTAATATCAGATGGAATTATCACATATTATATGTTAGACAACTTAGGCCTTTCCTTTGAAGAATAGGCTCCTTGCAAGGTACTTAGTATGTGACATATTTCCAAAATTATTTGAAGCAAAGCAAACCACCAACAGGTAAAATTTAAAGATTATTGTGATTAATTTTTGAGATTCAATTACTGTATAATTTTCATTAAGTACAAAGAATGTACTTATCCCTCTGAAATAAGGCAGGATTTAAGCCAAACACTGAAATATTAATTAAAGTGGCATCTTTTCTATTTTTAGAAATGAGAGACATACTGCTTATAAATATTTGTTACTTCTTTATAATTTATGGCTGATATCTCTAGCTCCTTTTTTTGAGGTTCTGAATTTTATTTTATAAAACCATTGAGATTGGTAGAAATTATGAAGTTTTGAGGTTGAAGACTCTAAATGATGAAGGAAAGACAAGGTGATGATAATTCTGTATTTAGGTGAATCCAAAAAGTGATCACTATGGTAAAGATTGTGCTCAGGCCTGGGCTGTAGCACAGTTAACCTTGGAAGGATAGACTATATTGAAAGGCCACCTCACGGGAATGGAACAGATGATAAAATGATATATGCAGTTTAGTACGGTTGATGAGATGCAGAGCCCGTTGTTAAAAAGTATAGCAACAAACAAAATAAAGGCTCGTCATGGAGGTATAAGTGTTTTGACAGGTAAGCTAACATAATATAATGCAAGTACTTAGGACTCCAGGCAGACCTTTAGGCTGGTAGGACCAGAGAAGCCATTCTACTAACTGCACGTTCTCAGCCACTAGAATGGCATTTAGGGCAAGACTCTATTCCAGCAGAGAGGCTGCCCAGATGAAAGTCTCAATTTTGGAGGGAAACATGCACCATACATGTTACTGAACTAAAGACTTGAGTGCAAAAACTAGAACTAAAACCAGCTGACCAGAATTTGGTTATAAGCACCTGGATTGAGCTAGCATCCAAGGAGACTTACGTTGATTCTGTTTGATGCTAAGTTTTGGGCTGGAGTTGCTCATGTTTTTGTTTATGATCTTTTTAATATTTTTAATAAGATCAGGATCCTAAACTCTGGGGCACAGTTGAGCCTTCAGGTTAATTTTGATAATGGGAAGAAGAGAGCCTGGGACAGGTAGGATACCCCATGAAGGACTATCCTCTCTCCTGGGAATTCCCTTCACGTATGGAATGTTTGCCATTGTGGAGGTCATCTCTCTTAGAGACTTTCTATCATGATCATTATTTAAAATACATTTCTATAACGTATTAAGTCTACATGGATAAGTTAAATGCCTCTTGAATAAGCTTTATAACTCTGAATCCAAAAATAAATATTAAATAATAAAGGAATGCTATGTCATTTGCTTTTCTGGATACTTAGATTTTAAGCAGTATTGGAATCTTCTTTTAGAACTTAAAGATGCATGAAAAACTACCTTAAAATGAATTAGGTTAGCATTTGAAAAAAACCTTTTAGGTCCTGTGAGAAATCTTTATTAAACCATAAAGCTTTGTTTAATCTTCAGTGTGGTAAGAAAACATGATGTTATTAAAATGCTTAAATTTTACATTGTAATGTGCCATATGGTTTGTGTCCTAAGTTGATTTTCCTCTCTTTATCAAGGAGAAGAATAAGTAAGTATACACATGATTCTGATTGTGACCTCCAAATTCTACCTCAAGATTTCCTAACCACATAGCCAGTTAAAGTTGTCCACCTGACCAGAAAGTCCATTTTATTAATACACATTGGTAGAAAATATATTTCTTTTTGGCAGCAATAAATTCTAGGTACTTCTATGTGAATTTTCTTTAGCTGCTCTGTGCAGAAAGTTCTCTTGGAGAGGAGAAATATCTTTTAATTATTACTGTGAAGTTAAGAAGAGAGAGTTTCATTAATCTACTTTTAGTACCTATCTCATTGTAATAATTACTGGAAAATAATTAAGGCGAGAACTGGATAGCCACATGCAAAAGAAAGAAAGTGGACAACTATCTTACCTCATATACAGAAATTAACTCAAAATGGAATAAGGGTTTAAACTTAAGACCTGAAACCATAAATCTCCTAGAAGAAAATATAGATGGTAAGCTCCTTGATGTGCCTTAGGAATAATTTTTGACTCTCACACCCAAAGTAAAAGCAACAAAAGCAAAAATAATCAAGCAGGACTGTATCAAGCTAAAAGACCTCTGCACAGCAAAGGAAATCATCATTTCTTCATCAAAAGAAAATAAAAACACAGTCTATTGAGTGGGAGAAAATGTTTGTAAATCATGTACCCCATAAACAGTTAATATCAAATATATATAAAGAACTCATACAATTCAATGACAAGAAACAACCTAATTAAAAAAATGAGCAGAATATCCTCAAATAAACAACATACACTACAATCTAAAGAAATCAGGAAAAGAACAAACAAAACCCGAAGTCAGCAGAAGGAAGGGAATAATTATCAGTGGGGAAATAATTACAATGGAGACCCTCGCCCCAAAATAATAGGAAAGATTAATGAAACCAACAGTAATAGTACTTTTGGGTGTTAATTCAAGGAAAACAAAATCACTAATTGGAAAAGACACATGAACCCCTTTGTCCATTGCAGCACTGTTTACAACAGCCAAAATATTGGAAGCGATGTAAAGATCCATTGATGGATGAATGGATAAAGAAATGTGGTATATATATGAAATGGGATATTATTCAGCCATGACAACTTGGATGGACCTCAAGGGCATTATGCTAAGTGAAATAAGTAAGACAGAGGAAGACAAATGTTGTTTGATGTCTCTTATACATAGAATCTTAAATAGACAAGCAAAACAATGAAGCTAATGGATTCAGAGTGGTGGTTGACAGAGGCAGGGGGTGGGAGATGGGAGAAATGGGTGAAGGGAAGTCAGAAGGAAAATAAATATAGTTCTGTTTTCAGTACTTGACTAATTTCAGTAATTATTTCACAGAGTTCAGCAGTCCCAATGGAGGTCTGTTACCATGTAGTGGAAAGAACATGAACTTTAGAGGCAACAGATGAGTTTGATTGCTTTTTTTTTTTTTTAAAACCAGTTACTGGCTCTCTGATTCTGGACAGTTTGCCTAACATTTCTATATTTCTGCTGTGAAAGGTGAGTAACATCTCCCTCAGAAGATAATTGTAGTAAATAAAGAAACAGTTAACATAATGCTGGCACATTTTGTGATTTCACTTAAAGTTCAGTTTTTTTCTCAACTCTTATTAAGCAGTGGAGGCTATGTCTACCTCATCAGATTGTTTTAAGAATCAGTGATAAAAATGTTTTGAATAGTAAGGTCCTATAGACTTATAGGAATTTGTTATAGTTCTTTTCTGCTAACAACCGATGTCTCAAAAAGGTTTTGAGATTTTCTCATCACATGACCACTTGCTCACTTGACCGGAAAGGTCATTTTAAAGGGTATGACAAAACCCACTGAAATGTTGTGAAGTAATTAGCCTCCAACTAATAAAAAAAAAAATAATAAAAAAAAATAAAAATAAAATAAAAGGTAAAAAAAAATAAAGGGAAGGCAAGTGTTTAGGTAATTTCTATGAAATTCTTACATGTTTCTCTTTAATCCAGATTCAATTTGACCTCTTTCCCCTTTGGTCCTATGATACAGCACTTTTCTCTATCCAACAATGACCTCTTAGCCTCCTTTGCTAACACTTCCTCCTGGTCCTGTATATGTTGGTTTATATGAGTTTTCTAGGGCTGCTGTGGCTTAGAAAATGTGTGGCTTAGGGCTTAGGGCTGTGGCTTAGGGCTTCCCCGGTGGCTCAGTGGTAAAGAATCCGCCTGCAATGCAGGAAACACAGGAGACACAGGTTTGATCCCTGGGTCAGGAAGATCCCCTGGAGAAGGGAATGGCAACTCACTCCAGCATTCTTGCCTGGGGAAGCCAACAGACCGAGGAGCTCGGTGGGCTGCAGTCCTTGGGGCCGAAAATAGTTGGACA